>NC_053023.1:69759182-69950770 GCF_003073215.2 Triticum urartu | reverse complement strand
AGGAACATGTATAAGTCATGAAGAAAGCAATAGCAACATACTAAACGATCGGGTGCTAAGCTAATGGAATGGGTCATGTCAATCAGATCATTCAACTAATGATGTGACCTCGTTAATCAAATAACAACTCATTGTTCATGGTCAGGAAACATAACCATCTTTGATTAACGAGCTAGTCAAGTAGAGGCATACTAGTGACACTTTGTTTGTCTATGTATTCACACATGTATTATGTTTCCGGTTAATACAATTCTAGCATGAATAATAAACATTTATCATGATTATAAGTAAATATATAATAACTTTATTATTGCCTCTAGGGCATATTTCCTTCAGTCTCCCACTTGCACTAGAGTCAATAATCTAGATTACACTGTAATGAATCTAACACCCATGGAGCTTTGGTGCTGATCATGTTTTGCTCGTGGAAGAGGCTTAGTCAACGGGTCTGCAACATTCAGATCCGTATGTATCTTGCAAATCTCTATGTCTCCCACCTGGACTAGATCCCGGATGGAGTTGAAGCGTCTCTTGATGTGTTTGGTCCTTTTGTGAAATCTGGATTCCTTTGCCAAGGCAATTGCACCAGTATTGTCACAAAAGATTTTCATTGGACCCGATGCATTAGGTATGACACCTAGATCGGATATGAACTCCTTCATCCAGACTCCTTCGTTCGCTGCTTCCGAAGCAACTATGTACTCCGCTTCACATGTAGATCCCGCTACGACGCTTTGTTTAGAACTGCACCAACTGACAGCTCCACCGTTTAATGTAAACACGTATCCGGTTTGCGATTTAGAATCGTCCGGATCAGTGTCAAAGCTTGCATCAACGTAACCTTTTACGGTGAGCTCTTTGTCACCTCCATATACGAGAAACATATCCTTAGTCCTTTTCAGGTATTTCAGGATGTTCTTGACCGCTGTCCAGTGATCCACTCCTGGATTACTTTGGTACCTTCCTACTAAACTTATAGCAAGGCACACATTAGGTCTGGTACACAGCATTGCATACATGATAGATCCTATGGCTGATGCATAGGGAACATCTTTCATATTCTCTCTACCTTCTGCAGTGGTCGGGCATTGAGTCTTACTCAACTTCACACCTTGTAACACAGGCAAGAACCCTTTCTTTGCTTGATCCATTTTGAACTTCTTCAAAATTTTGTCAAGGTATGTGCTTTGTGAAAGTCCAATTAAGCGTCTTGATCTATCTCTATAGATCTTAATACCTAATATGTAAGCAGCTTCACCGAGGTCTTTCATTGAAAAACTTTTATTCAAGTATCCCTTTATGCTATCCAGAAATTCTATATCATTTCCAATCAGCAATATGTCATCCACATATAATATCAGAAATGCTACAGAGCTCCCACTCACTTTCTTGTAAATACAGGCTTCTCCAAAAGTCTGTATAAAACCAAATGCTTTGATCACACTATCAAAATGTTTATTCCAACTCCGAGAGGCTTGCACCAGTCCATAAATGGATCGCTGGAGCTTGCACACTTTGTTAGCTCCCTTTGGATCGACAAAACCTTCCGGTTGCATCATATACAACTCTTCTTCCAGAAATCCATTCAGGAATGCAGTTTTGACATCCATCTGCCAAATTTCATAATCATAAAATGCGGCAATCGCTAACATGATTCGGATGGACTTAAGCATCGCTACGGGTGAGAAGGTCTCATCGTAGTCAATCCCTTGAACTTGCCGAAAACCTTTTGCGACAAGTCGAGCTTTGTAGACAGTAACATTACCATCAGCGTCAGTCTTCTTCTTGAAGATCCATTTATTCTCAATTGCTTGCCGATCATCGGGCAAGTCAACCAAAGTCCATACTTTGTTCTCATACATGGATCCCATCTCAGATTTCATGGCTTCAAGCCACTTTGCGGAATCTGGGCTCACCATCGCTTCTTCATAGTTCGTAGGTTCATCATGATCTAGTATCATGACTTCCAGAACAGGATTACCGTACCACTCTGGTGCGGATCTTACTCTGGTTGATCTACGAGGTTCAGTAGTATCTTGATCTGAAGTTT
This sequence comes from Triticum urartu, assembly GCF_003073215.2. Classification (NCBI taxonomy): domain Eukaryota; kingdom Viridiplantae; phylum Streptophyta; class Magnoliopsida; order Poales; family Poaceae; genus Triticum; species Triticum urartu. The sequence goes on along the minus strand of NC_053023.1, from coordinate 69,948,720 downwards.
CATGATCATTATCATTGGCTTCCTCACTAACTGGTGTAGGTGTCACTGAAACAGTTTTCTGTGATGAACTACTTTCCAGTAAGGGAGCAGGTATAGTTACCTCGTCAAGTTCTACTTTCCTCCCACTCATTTCTTTCGAGAGAAACTCCTTCTCTAGAAAGGATCCATTCTTAGCAACGAATGTCTTGCCTTCGGATCTGTGATAGAAGGTGTACCCAACAGTCTCCTTTGGGTATCCTATGAAGACACATTTCTCCGATTTGGGTTCGAGCTTATCAGGTTGAAGCTTTTTCACATAAGCATCGCAGCCCCAAACTTTAAGAAACGACAACTTTGGTTTCTTGCCAAACCACAGTTCATAAGGAGTCGTCTCAACGGATTTTGATGGTGCCCTATTTAACATGAATGCGGCCGTCTCTAAAGCATAACCCCAAAATGATAGCGGTAAATCAGTAAGAGACATCATAGATCGCACCATATCTAGTAAAGTATGATTACGACGTTCGGACACACCATTACGCTGTGGTGTTCCGGGTGGCGTGAGTTGCGAAACTATTCCACAGTTTTTCAAATGTACACCAAACTCATAACTCAAATATTCTCCTCCCCGATCAGATCGTAGAAACTTTATCTTCTTGTTACGATGATTTTCAACTTCACTCTGAAATTCTTTGAACTTTTCAAATATTTCAGACTTATGTTTCATTAAGTAGATATACCCATATCTGCTTAAATCATCTGTGAAGGTGAGAAAATAACGATATCCGCCACGAGCCTCAATATTCATCGGACCACATACATCGGTATGTATGATTTCCAACAAATCTGTTGCTCTCTCCATAGTACCGGAGAACGGTGTTTTAGTCATCTTGCCCATGAGGCACGGTTCGCAAGTACCAAGTGATTCATAATCAAGTGGTTCCAAAAGTCCATCAGTATGGAGTTTCTTCATGCGCTTTATACCGTTATGACCTAAACGACAGTGCCACAAATAAATTGCACTTTCATTATCAACTCTGCATCTTTTGGCTTCAACATTATGAATATGTGTATTACTACTATCGAGATTCAATAAGAATAGACCACTCTTCAAGGGTGCATGTCCATAAAAGATATTACTCATATAAATAGAACAACCATTATTCTCTGATTTAAATGAATAACCGTCTCGCATTAAACAAGATCCAGATATAATGTTCATGCTCAACGCTGGCACCAAATAACAATTATTTAGGTCTAATATTAATCCCGAAGGTAGATGTAGAGGTAGCGTGCCGACCGCGATCACATCGACTTTGGAACCGTTTCCCACGCGCATCGTCACCTCGTCCTTTGCCAGTGCCCGCTTATTCCGTAGTCCCTGTTTCGAGTTGCAAATATTAGCAACAGAACCAGTATCAAATACCCAGGTGCTACTGCGAGCTCTAGTAAGGTACACATCAATAACATGTATATCACATATACCTTTGTTCACTTTGCCATCCTTCTTATCCGCCAAATACTTGGGGCAGTTCCGCTTCCAGTGACCAGTCTACTTGCAGTAGAAGCACTCAGTTTCAGGCTTAGGTCCAGACTTGGGTTTCTTCTCCTGAGCAGCAACTTGCTTGCCGTTCTTCTTGAAGTTCCCCTTCTTCTTCCCTTTGCCCTTTTTCTTGAAACTAGTGGTTTTGTTAACCATCAACACTTGATGCTCCTTTTTGATTTCTACCTCCGCAGCTTTCAGCATTGCGAAGAGCTCGGGAATAGTCTTGTTCATCCCTTGCATATTATAGTTCATCACGAAGCTCTTGTAGCTTGGTGGCAGTGATTGGAGAATTCTGTCAATGACGCAATCATCCGGAAGATTAACTCCCAATTGAATCAAGTGATTATTATACCCAGACATTTTGAGTATATGCTCACTAACAGAACTGTTCTCCTCCATCTTGCAGCTATAGAACTTATTGGAGACTTCATATCTCTCAATTCGGGCATTTGCTTGAAATATTAACTTCAACTCCTGGAACATCTCATATGCTCCATGACGTTCAAAACGTCGTTGAAGTCCCGATTCTAAGCCGTAAAGCATGGCACACTGAACTATCGAGTAGTCATCAGCTTTGCTCTGCCAGACGTTCATAACATCTGGTGTTGCTCCAGCAGCAGGCCTGGCACCCAGCGGTGCTTCCAGGACGTAATTCTTCTGTGCAGCAATGAGGATAATCCTCAAGTTACGGACCCAGTCCGTGTAATTGCTACCATCATCTTTCAACTTTGCTTTCTCAAGGAACGCATTAAAATTCAACGGAACAACAGCACGAGCCATCTATCTACAATCAACATAAATAAGCAAGATACTATCAGGTACTAAGTTCATGATAAATTTAAGTTCAATTAATCATATTACTTAAGAACTCCCACTTAGATAGACATCCCTCTAATCTTTTAAGTGATTACGTGATCCAAATCAACTAAACCATAACCGATCATCACGTGAGATGGAGTAGTTTTCAATGGTGAACATCGTTTATGTTGATCATATCTACTATATGATTCACGCTCGACCTTTCGGTCTCCGTGTTCCGAGGCCATATCTGCATATGCTAGGCTCGTCAAGTTTAACCTGAGTATTCTGCGTGTGCAAAACTGGCTTGCACCCGTTGTAGATGGACGTAGAGCTTATCACACCCGATCATCACGTGGTGTCTGGGCACGACGAACTTTGGCAACGGTGCATACTCAGGGAGAACACTTCTTGATAATTTAGTGAGAGATCATCTTATAATGCTACCGTCAATCAAAGCAAGATAAGATGCATAAAAAGATAAACATCACATGCAATCAATATAAGTGATATGATATGGCCATCATCATCTTGTGCTTGTGATCTCCATCTCCGAAGCACCGTCATGATCACCATCGTCACCGGCGCGACACCTTGATCTCCATCGTAGCATCGTTGTCGTCTCGCCAATCTTATGCTTCCACGACTATCACTACCGTTTAGTAATAAAGTAAAGCATTACATCGCGATTGCATTGCATACAATAAAGCGACAACCATATGGCTCCTGCCAGTTGCCGATAACTCGGTTACAAAACATGATCATCTCATACAATAAAATTTAGCATCATGCCTTGACCATATCACATCACAACATGCCCTGCAAAAACAAGTTAGACGTCCTCTACTTTGTTGTTGCAAGTTTTACGTGGCTGCTACGGGCTTAAGTAAGAACCAATCTCACCTACGCATCAAAACCACAACGATAGTTTGTCAACTTGGTGTTGTTTTAACCTTCGCAAGGACCTGGCGTAGCCACACTCGGTTCAACTAAAGTTGGAGAAACTGACACCCGCCAGCCACCTATGTGCAAAGCACGTCAGTAGAACCAGTCTCGCGTAAGCGTACGCGTAATGTCGGTCTGGACCGCTTCATCCAACAATACCGCCGAACCAAAGTATGACATGATGGTAAGCAATATGACTTATATCGCCCACAATTCACTTGTGTTCTACTCATGCATATGACATCTACGCATAAAACCAGGCTCGGATGCCACTGTTGGGGAACGTAGTAATTTCAAAAAATTCCTACGCACACGCAAGATCATGGTGATGCATAGCAACGAGAGGGGAGACTGTTGTCCACGTACCCTCGTAGACCGAAAGCGGAAGCGTTAGCACAACGCGGTTGATGTAGTCGTACGTCTTCACGATCCGACCGATCAAGTACCGAACGGCACCTCCGAGTTCAGCACACGTTCAGCCCGATGACGTCCCTCGAACTCCGATCCAGCCGAGTGTTGAGGGAGAGTTTCGTCAGCACGATCGGTGGTGACGATGTTGATGTTCTACCGACGCAGGGCTTCACCTAAGCACCGCTACAGTATTATCGAGGTGGACTATGGTGGAGGGGGGCACCGCACACGGCTAAAAGATCAACGATCAATTGTTGTGTCTATGGGGTGCCCCCTGCCCCCGTATATAAAGGAGCAAGGGGGGAGAGGTGCGGCCAGGCTGGGGCGCCAGGAGGAGTCCTACTCCCACCGGGAGTAGGATTCCCCCCCTTTCCTAGTTGGATTAGGACTTGGGGAGGGGGAAGGAGTGGAGGAGAAGGAAGAAAGGGGGGGGGGCGCCGCCCCCCCTCTCCTTGTCCTATTCGGACTAGGGGGGAGGGGCGCGTGGCCAGCCCTTGCCTCCTCTCCTCTCTTCCACCTAGGCCCACTAAGGCCCATTAAGTCCCCGGGGGTTCTGGTAACCTCCCGGTACTCCGGTAAAATCCCGATTTCACCCGGAACACTTCCGATATCCAAACATAGGCTTCCAATATATCAATCTTCATGTCTCGACCATTTCGAGACTCCTCGTCATGTCCGTGATCACATCCGGGACTCCGAACAACCTTCGGTACATCAAAACATATAAACTCATAATAACTGTCATCGTCGTTAAGCGTGCGGACCCTACGGGTTCGAGAACTAATGTAGACATGACCGAGACGTCTCCGGTCAATAACCAATAGCGGAACCTGGATGCTCATATTGGCTCCTACATATTCTACGAAGATCTTTTATCGGTCAGACCGCATAACAACATACGTTTGTTCCCTTTGTCATCGGTATGTTACTTGCCCGAGATTCGATCGTTGGTATCTCAATACCTAGTTCAATCTCGTTACCGGCAAGTCCCTTTAATCGTTCCGTAATACATCATCCCGCAACTAACTCATTAGTTGCAATGCTTGCAAGGCTTAAGTGATGTGCATTACCGAGAGGGCCCAGAGATACCTCTCCGACAATCGGAGTGACAAATCCTAATCTCGTAATATGCCAACCCAACATGTACCTTCAGAGACACCTGTAGAGCTCCTTTATAATCACCCAGTCACGTTGTGACGTTTGGTAGCACACAAAGTGTTCCTCCGGTAAACGGGAGTTGCATAATCTCATAGTCATAGGAACATGTATAAGTCATGAAGAAAGCAATAGCAACATACTAAATGATCGTGTGCTAAGCTAACGGAATGGGTCATGTCAATCACATCATTCTCCTAATGATATGATCCCGTTAATCAAATGACAACTCATGTCTATGGTTAGGAAACATAACCATCTTTGATCAACGAGCTAGTCAAGTAGAGGCATACTAGTGACACTCTGTTTGTCTATGTATTCACACATCTATTATGTTTCCGTTTAATACAATTCTAGCATGAATAATAAACATTTATCATGAAATAAGGAAATAAATAATAACTTAATTATTGCCTCTAGGGCATATTTCCTTCATTTTCATGAGAACTAAAATGCACTCAAACTTAGCAACCTTTATGATTGAACAGCTGCAAGACAAAAAACATGACAGTGACGATGAACACCAAAACAAAGAACAGGAGGATACTCAAGAAACTACACTCGACGAAGAACGGGTGGAACAGTCAGCATCACCAACGACAACTCAACAGGTGAAGTTGCACAAAATATTTCCACAAAATTACACGACTTAATCACAATCAAAATAGCTCAAACAACGCACCAAACAATTCGTTGTTTTCCCATAACAACTTCTATAATTGAAATAAAGTAGCAAGTTAAATTATTTCAATGCTTTTTCAATGATACCGCAGAAACACGAAGAAGGCGACCACGGAGATACAAGCAATGAAGCAGACACACACACATTGTTCCACAGAAATAAGAAGAAACCATCGAAGAAAACCCTACACCATCGTACGATGCCAATTCCCCTGGCAGAGAGGTCAGTGCCAACCAGGTCGAGACTAAAAAACAAGATGGAAAATACCACCAGCAAGACACGACGGTTGACAAGGAAAAACATGATGCTAAGAAAGACACATACGACTCAAATGAGGATGCAGAAAAAACTAAACAAAATGGTACAATGCAAAAAGAAGAACATAATATGCCGCGACAAGCAGAAGGAGAACAAGAAAGGAACAACACTGGACAGGACATATCTTCTAGCATCGAAGCAGGCAAGACAATATAAACTTAATTGCTATCTTGTGATCTTGTGACTTGGAGATATTTATATTAAATTCAAAATCATCGCAGGCACAATGGAGAAAGGGGACAAAGATAGTGATTCCGTCAACAAAGCCATCGAAGACCTGTACAACGCTGTATGCAAGCCATGGACACAGAGAGAATTGTAAGTTCATGCAACTAACACAAAACACATCATTACACGCGATCATTTTGACTGTATCATGTGTAAACTAAAACATTTTTCTAAATATAATTTGCAGGGATGAGCTTTTCATTACAACGAACAAGTTTGATGTCAATCTAGGCCATGTCGCCGAAAGTTTCAAGGTCGGTAATTCAGTACGCACCGAAGCAATCGAGCCCATGCTAACAATCTTGAGAAAACAACTAAATGGCATAGGGAGAAAGATTTTGTCGTTAAGCAACACTGTAAGTAAAGATCACGGAAAAAGAATCACGTTTAAAACAATATATATGACTTTATAACTGAACTTACAAATTCCCTTTGTCTACTAGTGACAAAACAAGCAGCACTCGATAAAGGAAGCCGACGACGAAGATCCAATGTGCTACAGAAATAATGATCAAGAACACATTAGAAAAAAATTACTACCTGCCAGGCTTACATCATTTTTTAACATGCAAGAAGAAGAAAAACTGCAAGATTATAACATGGTAAGCAGATCAGCTTGCGTATATGTTATGAAAGGTTATCTTTTTATTTTATGTTTATAAATACAAATATTTTCTTTTTATTTTTTGTTTTGCAGTTCCCTCTACCATGTTCGTTGCGCGGGTTTGAGCAAGACGAAAATACAAGTCATTACTTCACCATTACAGTTAACATGCAAAAACAGTGCTTTGAACTCCTTGACTCTTCAACTGCATATCCAGGCACAATAGAATTCTTCAACAATGTAACCAGCAAATTAATGAAAATATGGAAGCACGTAAGCACAGAGCTACAGCTTTCACAAAAAAGCATCGACCATTTTAAAAGGGTCAAACTGCAGGTGCCACTTCAAGGAGAAGACACGTAAGCACTTCCAACATCTCACTTCTTTCTTTTTTTCAATGCAAGATTCAATACTACAATTACTGAAATAATGTTGTTCTTTCGTGTTTTCAATGCAACAATTACCACTACCATTGCTCCAACACTTCTCTTCTTTCCGTTTCTTGAATGCAACAATCTTGCTAGTACCATTCCTCTACATGCAGAATGGACTGCGCATTCTATATGTACATGAACCTGAAGCACTACTCCAATGATGGAACAACAGCAAACTTAGAGCCAGAACAAGTACCAGAGTTGAGGAAAAAAATTCTATATCAACTTATCAGTCAACACAGAGGGAATACCAAACTGTCATTAATCAAGTGTACAACAGGTTAGTCTTTTCAGAAACTAATCCTTACAATTTTGTCACACTAGAAGAAGTAATATCCTTTTTTTAATTATTATTTTTTTGATTCTAACAGATATGTTGAAGTATGAAGTTGATATGGGAGACAAGGAAATGCAACAGACAGAATGTTGCGTACTAGAAGAGTTTCCGCCAAATCCCAAGCCAAAAGAACATCTTATGCATGCGACAACCACAAAAGAGCATGAAGTTATTGATATATCCAGTAAACACAAAGAGGTTATGGATGTCAGCAAACACGCCGTCGCCCAAGAATCTTGCACAGACCACGAAGAAAAGGATCCACCAATAGAACCAGATCAACCACCACCAGACAACAAGATACCACACCATTCTGAAGAGCAAACAGACGAGCAAAATATCAACAGCAATACCCCGAGCACAGATCAACTTAAACAAACAGGCACTGATTTAAAAGAGGATGGAACAAGCAACGACGCACCAAATACACAAGAACAGGTTTCCGAGCGGAATAAACAACCTGTTCTTTTTCAAGAAGAAACAGGCTCGACAAGCAACTAGCAAGGCATCTACAGCACCATCTCTCTAGATTTCCTAAAACCCAAAACAATGGAAAACCACGACGAAGTTGCTGAATTTATTTCAAGCCTTAACCCGCTCCAACTAGAGGTATACAACGAGCATGTAAAGACGGGCATTGAATTCGATGTAATCAAAACATGGCTGAATGACCATGAAAGCTATGAATTCAACAAAAATCCCACGCTGTATCTGACAATCTTGCAGCAAGAATCAGGAGAACATTCAATGCCTCAATCATCTGAGAATAGCTCAGACAAGAAAATCTCGGTCAATAAGAGACCGGTAAAGCCTTCAACAAGGCTGCATGGAAAAATTCCTACTTTTGTCCCAGGAGATTTCAAATGTATGGACAAAGCCAGAGCACTTCATGAATACCTATTCAGCAAAGAAGGATGGGACAAATGCGGAGAGTAAGTACTTTCTCTTGTCACAACAAAAAAACAAAGAAATGTTGCCCCTTTTTAAACCAACCTAACCAATGTATAAACTTTTTCTGCTTGCAGTCTAAACCTATATATTAGCTCGAAGCGACCCGATTGGATTACAGGAAAACAAATGATGGAACAGCTACAGAAAGGAGATCAAGGACAGATGGAGGGATCCATCGCAAATGCATTGTTCAAAGAATGACAGTGCAGCAACAATACAACACAACCGATAAAGCAATACTTCCCACAGAATTTGCAAACGTATGAAGTCCAATTTGACAAAAACACTTGCATCATTTCAGTGATCACAAAGATTGTACTAAAACTAGAAAAAAATTTGGTCGCAGATCGTGCTCAGTGTTAAAATTGGAGAAAAAGGAGGACTAGCAGAATTCAATGAGGACGAAGCATTGAAACAGTTTGCACCCCTTGTAATAGGGAAGGAACTTTTAAAGAAAAAGCTGGTAAGTTAATAGAAATATACAAACATAATTCATTTTTCCTATAGATTGCACAATTACATGTCATTTTATTCTCCTGACAAGAATGAACTTTAACTCATTCTGACTCCAAACACCGCAGATTATGATACCTCACAACACAGATAAACACTACACACTGTACGTGCTCAACAAGTACACGAGCTCCATCGACATACTTGACTCACTGAATTACAGAGACGGAGACGGAAAAAAAACATGGAAAACACACCATAAGGAACACCCAGAACTGGTACGTCAATTCAACCTTGTTTTCTAATTGGTTTTACAGTTCCTGCATTCCCTTGTTTAATGCCAAAACCCAACAATAACACCAAACCGTAATCACATATTAAAAGGATGCACGCACTCGTGAAGAAGCATTACGGCGAAGCGGAGCTACGAGCCAACGGCGAACCGAACTGGTCGAGGATAGCAGAAACACCTAACAGAGTTTACGTGCCAAAACAGCAGGGTACCCAATGTGGACACTTCATGGTTCAATTTGCAAAATACTGGAATGGCATTGATCTCATAAAAGATGAGGAGGATTTCGATGTAAGTAAATAGTATGAGAGCATCAATTTTATTTTTTACAAGCAGCACTACTTGAATACTTCAATTATCTCATGAAAGAAAAATAAAAGAATATCCAATGACCTCCATGCAGCAAAGCAACGTTGATGCCGAGTGGAAACCAGAGTTCCTTTTTACAGCCATATTTGGTGAAACAAACCAAGTAAAGTGCGAGGAACTACCTGGAAGAATCAAAAAATTCAAACCAGAAACTTCAAAGTTCTTTTCCACCAACAAAGGTAAGAAAATCATTTCTACTTATCTTTTTTTTGTAATAACCAACCCATCCCACGGTTCACCAATGTCTTTCGTATCACAAGAGCTTACATATCATCACATATCTGTTTCCGCTGATAGAAACAGATGAAACTAAAAGGGACAAAAGACAAAGCACCAGTCTATACCTAAAACATTCTCATTGCTTCCAACACACAATGGAGGCGTCCGACCTCTTCCATCTAGTCATGAGCGACAGCTAGCAGGAGGAATACAAAAAGTGAATTGTTTTCTATTGCACCTCAAAATAGTTGCACAGAGGCCAAAAATAATGTAAAAATCTGTTTCTCACTGACCGTGACCTCCAAAATTATTTAATCTCCCTGTCGCAGCAAAACTATATTTAGACGCATCCGCAGGGACAGTGAAAGCACGCAACTTACTGGAGCCCAACTAAAGGCAGTATTTGGTCCAAGACCAGCACAGACGAACATACCACATCATATGGAAAAGAGGGTCCTCGATGACATAGTAGAAATATGGGAAAGCAGACAAGATTCAAAACAGAATGACAGAGTAATATCAGGCCCAAACTTTGCAGAGGTTAAATTTTAAAAAGCAAAATCTTGTCTATATTGCAACACCTACTCTTTTTATATTGTTACACAGCTCTTTTTTCTAACAGTTTTTTTCATCATAATTATTGTTTGCAGCATATATTGGATTTAAAGCATCACAAAACTGGTATTAAAAAATTTAAGAATGAATTGCAAAAAAGAAAGAATCAGCTGGTCCCCATGTATCTCAAGGAAAATCAATGGAAAAAGCTCTCAACAGCAAACATGGTAACAACCCTTTCCTCCATGACAAAATCTCAAAATATGCATTCTATTAAATTACTTTATATTAAACTGTCATCTAAGCAACAAGTATTTTGTACGCAGATATTCATTCCAATGGAGAAGGATGACCGCTATGTACTATATGTGTTGGACAAATACAAAAAGAAAGTTCACATTATTGATCCTCGAGAAACGACTCCAGAGGAATTTGAGAAAGAAAAGATAGACGTAGATAAATTGGATGAAAAAGAAGCAAGTCGAGTTCTTCAGGAAAATGAAGATGCTGAAAAAGGAAGAGAAAGACAGTTTCAGGAATATCATGTTTATAAGTTGGCAATCGTAAGCATTTATACATAACAATTTTTTCAGTTTTACAAGTTGCAATATAAAAACAAATAATTACAAAATGCAATATTCCCAGGTACCTAGGTTCAAAGAAGTCTTCAACACCATACTAGGACAAACAATGACTCCCAAGAGTACAAGATGACAGATTCATACCGTGCAAGATGTTCCAGTGGTAGAAAAGGGAGAATCAACATTTGTTGTTTTAAAGCTTGCATTCATCTACAATGGTGAAAAGTTTGTCCAAGACCTGGAAGATTTGATAGTAAGTTTATATAGATTTACTTATAAACAACTTATATGCACAAACTCTAATAATATACTTCTCTTCTTGGCAAAATTTCACAGGATGAGGTCAAAGATTGGAGGGCAGAGGCAATGTACATTCTCTTAAGTAGCGAGATGAATCAAGTCAAAGCTAGTGAAATGGGTGACGAGATTAGCAAGATCTTGAGCAAAAATGAAGACTAAAACTTTTGATTTAGCCCGCGAGGCTAATTCTATCTAGACATGACAAAAAAAATTATCAATAACTCACATTTCTATGTAATGTAGTTAGAAATTGTGTGTTCATGTTGAAAAGAGAACTATTTCGACAACAATGCCTCTTACATCATCAGAGAGTGCCAGTAAACTACAAACAACAATGTCTCTTCTTATTTGTATGACAACACTGACTCCCAAAACGAATCCTTACGCATGACTCTGGAGACCACCCTCCCGTGCCTCCAGAGGTGACAAGGCCTTTGTGCCACCAAACCCTGGGTCACCATGCCCCCGGGCAATATCCACACACACACATACCATTACGCGTGACTCTGGAAACCACCCTCTCCCGTGCCTCCAGAGGTGACATGGCCTTTGTGCCACCAAACACTGGGTCACCATGCCTCCGGGCATAATTCACACACACACATAGCCTTACGCGTGACTCTGGAGACCACCCATCCGTGACTCCAGAGGTGAAATGGCCTTTGTGCCACCAAACCCTGGGTCACCATGCCTCCGGGCAATATCCACACACACACATACCAAGAACACCTCAACCGTGGCTAGCTCCTACGCACACGTGACTTCACATGCTTCAAACCCGTGCCTCCACAGGCAACATACCAATGCCTTCGTAGTATACACACATGTGAATGCATGCACAAACATAGCTCGTAAACAGACGTGACTGCAATTACTTCAAACACGTGCCTTCAGCACAACCTTCAGCACATGCTTCAAACCCGTGCCTTCAGCATAACCTGCTATATAAAAATTAAACAAGCAGGTTCCCTTGCGCCGGAGGCGCCGTGCCACACCACGACCAACACACACTTCGACCTATGCCCCCCCCCTTCAAGATGTTTATAAAAATTAAACGAGCCGAAGACGAGCCGGAGGTTCCCTCGCGCCGAAGGAGCCGTGTCACACGACGACGTACAACGCGCCGCACGACCAACACACACTTCGACCTATGCCCCCCTTCAAGATGTTTATGAAAATTAAACGAGCCGAAGGCGAGCCAGAGGTTCCCTCGCGCCGGAGGGGCCGTGTCACACGACGACGTACAATGCGCCGCACGAACCAGCACGCCGCACGACCAACACACCGCACGACCAACACACACTTCGACCTATGCCCCCCTTCAAGATATTTATGAAAATGAAACGAGCCGAAGGCGAGCCGGAGGTTCCCTCGCGCCAGAGGCGCCGTGTCACACGACGACGTACAACGCGCCGCACGAACCAGCACGCCGCACGACCAACACACCGCACGACCAACACACACTTCGACCTATGCCCCCCCCCTTCAAGATGTTTATGAAAAATTGAACGAGCCGAAGGCGAGCCGGAGGTGCTTTTCTTTAATTTAGTAAAGTTATTATACACCCGTGCCTCTCCTAGTGCTCAGTTGTGCCTATAAAGAAGTTACACGATTGAATGATTCTGAAGACTGCTGTTTTACATTAAAAAGTTGCTTTTTTTCTTTACTTGAAAGGTGACATTTGATAGTGTTGGTAGTCCCCACCCGTAACTACCCCATAAATCTCCATTGCCCGGAAATATAATTGGAACAAAAAGGGAAACGGGAAAGGGGAAAGGGAAACAGGGAACCAACCGCACGAACCGGTATTTTTTTTGTGTTTTCGCGCGGAAAGGGAAAACGGAAAATTCTGATAGTTCGAGGGTCAAAGTGCAAAACGCACCAAACTACAAACCGGAAAGGGAAAACCGGGAACCAACCGCGCAACTGGTTTTCCCTTGCGGGAGCGCTCTGCGCGCGACACTTGTCACGCGCGGAGCGCTCCCGAACCGCTTGTTACGAAGCGCTCGTTAACTAGTTGCTCCCGAGTGGCTATCCTGACAAGGTCAGCAACGCGAGGTTGAAACTATGATTCCTTTTTTTTTAGACAATGAAACTACGATTCCTGACAACATCTCCATTGTTTTGGTATTTTTAAGTTTACCTGGTGGGCTGGTCCAGTGCCGTCCAGCGGCAGATTTTAAATTCGCCTAGCGGGCCTGCCCAGTACAGTCCGCCTGTAGTCAGAAATCTCGGGTTTCACCTGCATATCAACAATCTTTGTTTGGGAATGCACTCAAGGTTTAAAATAGACCGGGATCATATAGTTCGGTGTGCTGATTTCAGGGATTCAAAATTCAGGGTTTAATTTAGTTTTCGTCTACAAGTTCAAGGTTTATTTTAGACTTTTCCCTAGAAAAAATGTAGACTATATATACATTGTGGACCTAGGCTAGTAATTACCACCTTAGCTGACACGAAGTGGAAACCAGGTTACAATAAACACTTCTCTCACAAAAATGTGTGTCAGAAACGTGACATTATACAAGGGAGCATCTATTCATCAGTTTCTGGGTGTGTTTTTTTTTTGCAAATCAGTCGATTTGGGACGAACACCTCTTGTGGATCGAGAACAAGCAGTCAGATCATTGTCTTCTTCCTCCAACCGTTCTCGCACACACGACGTCCTCTTTCTCAACCTATTCCCTCTCGAGCGAATCAACTGATCAAAGTGGTGGAACCTATCCCCTCTCGAGGGAATCAACCAATCAAAGTGCCTGTTCCGGTTATATAAACATGTGGAATATGATATTCAAACCCATATTCATTTGAGATAAGAAATAAAAATGTGTGTGAATAGTGATGTTGTGCCTTTTGTCACTATTTATTGCTGATTGTTTTTTCATACCTCCCGGATAAACCTAATTTTGAACTTGAAATTTGCATGTTTGTAGAACATCACCTCTCCAGCATACTGTGTTTTTTCTCCAGAATTTTAGAACCTTTGAAACATATTTTTCACTTGATGTTCACATGTTTTCATCCTAAATTGGTTTCCGGTGGACATTTTCTCTTAGCTGACAACAAGAACACATTGCTCATCCTCTACCATAAGCCTTCACACAACTAATGCAAGCGAACTTCCATACAAGTCATTGTACATGGTTACAAATATATCAGTTCTCTATGATCACAGACCTCTAGAACTCTGTGGTACAAAAAAGGCAAAACCTCGTAACCAAATCTTCTGTTGTTAGCACACAAGAAAAGGTGGAACAAAATCAAAGGCTACAGATAAACTAGATGAAAGGGGGAGCAGCAACGCATGCAAAATTCTGAATAGTATCTTGGACCAGTTACTCCTGTTGGAATTAGACCACTTTTTTTCAGGGTTGCTGCTAGTATACGGATATTCTGAGACAGCAACAGCCATCAGATGCAAATAGATTTCGACTGTATCATGGAAACCGACGCGATGTTCTGATTCGGGTAATCATTCATTTGTACCATCCAGTAAGCATGTATCTCAGCCAAAAGCAGAATAGGCATGACACAGCCTGCCACACATGAAGACACGAGGAGTTAGTTACTTCAACTCAGATCAAAATATGCACCAAAAGAAAGAGGTAGGGCATCTACCATGAAAGAACTTGAGCGTTAGGAGTAGCTTCCATTCAACACTATCCAATCACATAGACACTATATACATTTGGTACATTTTAAGTCAAGTTTATCAAGTGTCGTTGGCGTGACACCAAACACCATAGCTAGTGAGTAGTTAAATAGACACGTGAGCTAATTTAGATTGCTTATGGCATCAATAACGGTTCAATAGTTATGCTGGGTTCTGGTTGAATCACTACTTGCCATCGTTCTTTCTGAAGTTTCTACTGCTGCTAGAAAAATATTGGAGTGTGTTTCCAATCGACTAGTCCATGATACCTTCACAAGTCAAGGAAAGAATTACAAGAAAATGAAGTTTGCAGCAAGAATGCATTTCGAGTTTACCTGAAATATAAGAAGCCTTATGCAAAGGGACTTCTCTGAGCACTTCCCAAACAACCTAAGGAATATGTTAACAAGGTTACCATCTTTGGTACCTGTCAGCAGTCCTGTTTGGGTATCAAACCTACAGCAAGCACAGCACAGAAATTTATTACAAGTTCAAAACTATATTACGATAAGTTCAATTGACAGTTTTGTACCAAAAGAAATAAATCACTACCTTGGCAACCTATGTCTTGGGCAAGGAACAAAGTGGAAGAGCTGTAGACAATAGGCACAAATCTAAAGCGTAAGCAAACCATATACCTAATCAACTAAAAAGTTTAAATGTACCAATGAGGAGGTAAATATTGAAATCAGTTTCTCCGAACCTGTGGTACTGAGCACAAGAAATTAAGAACCTGGGGTAAAAAGAAGAGCAATAATGTCTCACTGCAAACAGAAAACAGTTTTATCAGCTGCAGTTATTAATCAATAATGGGCAAAGCAAATTATATGGACAACTAGCATATATACTATAAAGTATAAATATCACACAAGTGCACACAAAAAAGTATTAGATGGCACGAGAAAAGTTTGGGTTCACAGCCAAGATGGTTTTCCACGATAAACGGTTAGGATATCAACATATATTGCCAAAGATATGAACAGTCAACAAGCAACATATAAAAATGTTTAAAGCCTGGCTGTTGAATCCTACCAAACTCTACTAACTATTGTCCACTCAGAGTGCAGCCAAATCCTTGCATAACTCTCCTGCACCACCCTAAAAGTTCCCGGAGTTTTTTTACTCACTTTCCTAATATGGCACATTCGGGTAAATAAAAATGCAAAACAAAGGGGCAAACTTTTCTGCAGATGCACTAGAACAAGGATATCAGGAAGACTTGACTACAGAAAGCAGACAGCTAACTGCATACAATTACATACCACAAACAGCCAAATAAAGAATAAGCTGGAATAAATAATAGTGAAACTTGTAGGAGATAACTGAGGATGTATACCTGAAATGTCCCAAAATACCAACCACAGCTAAAGTCATCCCAGCAAAATAGGTGTATGTATCACCAACAAAAACAGATGAAGGATACCTGACAAGACACAAAGTGATGCATGTAAAAGGACCAACATCTTCTATTTAAAACAAGGTAGCATGCCTCTCAAGGTCCTTACCAGTTAAAACCCAGCAAAGCCAATGAAGTGGTCAGGAAAGGCAGGACAAGATAAATAGAGAATGCATGAGCTTGCTGAGTTTCAAGGTCTTTAGAAGATCCTATGCGCATTACATTATGTATCAAAACCTGGAAAATGCTACAATCATCAGTTGACGAATGGTACTCAAAATTCAAGAGCCATGTACTTCATACCGCAGCAGATATGACAACTGTCTGCCCAACTTCAAGACCATTCAGGCCAGCATGTATGTTGATTGAATTTGTACAAAACACTGCTAACAAAAGCATGAAGAGCTTGTACATCCAACCTGCATGCCAAAGAAAACAAGGTTGGTGTTGGTATTCTATTATCTAGTGTGTGCATCTCGGTCCACAGAGAATTTGGTCAACAGCAGAAATTGCATTCAAAAGGCAAATAAGTAAACCAAAAGAAATGCATCTCAGCAGTACTTGCGCACATGGATCTCTCAGTTCATTCATTTCTGCTGAGAGATTTCAAAACACATTTTGAAGCAAGCAATGTACAAGATGGACTTCGTCACTCTAACAAGTGATAAAATTAGAAATCATAAATGATTCCATCACACCAA
Organism: Triticum urartu; assembly: GCF_003073215.2. Taxonomy (NCBI): domain Eukaryota; kingdom Viridiplantae; phylum Streptophyta; class Magnoliopsida; order Poales; family Poaceae; genus Triticum; species Triticum urartu. The sequence goes on along the minus strand of NC_053023.1, from coordinate 69,931,814 downwards.
TATTTGGAACCACTCAATATTAACTGTGTCAAAATTCGCTTATTTTGGGTTTGTAAACATACCTAACTCCAGAACTTCTACTCCGACATAGGATGCTAGAGGCTTTGGAATGATGATGGAAGTACCACCAGCATACGCCATAAGCAGAGGAAGTGCTGCAATCGTAGGCAGCAGCAGTTTCCTGTTCAATGTAGGTCATTCCAAAACCAATTTATCAGAATCAAGAAAATAATAGCAATTGCACTATTGAAATAAACTGATCACTCTGAAAAAGAACATACACTCTCCATGGAATATCAAGAACATCGTCAATAAATCCAAGAAGAATCATAAAGCAGACTGATGCTAATGCTGCATTATATTCAACAAGCCACTGCAAAAAGAAAAAAGGGGGGGAATGAAATTCAGGGCATAACATATACTTGTGAATTCCAAAAACGACAACTTCTAGTCATAAACATACAATGGAATCCGCTGTGAAGTTGAAATGTTGAAATAGAATAGCAATGACCAGGTACACAATCCCAACAACAATGCCTAGTGACTCAGGCCTGCAAAATAAGTAAAATGTTTAGACAACAAAGAACGTCAACTTGCAGCTTTATATTACCAAGCCAGATCATGTAGCAAATTCATATGAAAGGCATACAATGGGTACTTTTGATTTTTGTTTTTGAATTGCTCCTTCAATGTACAGATATGAGTTTGTGCACACTTCTCTAAAATAATGCTATGATTCAGTTTCTCTTGCTGACTTTATATAGAATCTTGAGGCTTGTATATACATGCACTGTATGTATCAGTATCATATATCCCAAAGAAAGCATTCAAAAATGCACATTCAAGAAAGCTCGTTAAGTAACACATGTTTTGTGTCCTTTCTTTGATTTATATGTTCTTCAGAGGTATGCAAGAACTTTGACCAGTAAGAAAGACTGTATTCTAAGTTCCAAGATCATTTTGCTTCACACTTAACCCAAGGGGATGGAATGGTGCATGAACTCAAGCTGTAGGCCGAAATACTTAAGCACGGCATTCCTTGGCAGCATATCAGAGTCAAAGAACATAAACTATTTAACTAGGTGGAAATAGAAATTGTTTACTGCTTAACCCTCAAACTGGACAATCTGTCAAACAGAGTCAACACCCACCAACGAATGCAAGTAGGAAATTCCGCTCAGCTGCTATCAGCTATCCGAATATGACGTCTAGTTTTGAGCTGTAAGAAAACAGCCAGTTTAGCCTATGAGACTATGAAGTATTGATGTCTACTAGTACCAGATGCATGGATTTCAACTGAACTGAATTCGCTTCTTGTACTCCATAGTTTCCACCATGAATTGTAGCAGCTACCAACGCAACAAATTCCCCGCCTCTCTATCTATCTATCTATAAAAGCACAGAGCAGATTGCAAGTTATCAAAATTGTGCTCTTGACTCACACTGTGATCTCTCCCATGGGCAAGCCCTTCTTGTTGATGTCCTTGCCGAACATCCCGCGGCGGAGGAGGTAGCGGGCGGCGACGGGGATGAGGCGGAGCACGACGAAGAAGCCGCCGAGGCTAATGGCCCCGCAGATTAGGATGGATCGCCGCAGATCGGCGGCCAGGGGGTAGTGCACGAACGCGAGGTACGAGAAGGGCGCGAGGAAGAGAGCCATCGCCGCGAGGACCACGCGGAGGTTCGGCGCGCGGAGCACCAGGTCGCCCGGTGCCGCGGCCGGCGCCGCGGCGGCAGCAGCAGCCGCGCGTGACTTCGTCCGGCCTTCGGCTGCCGCCGCCCCGTGCTGCGGCGGACGTCCATGGGGAGGAGGGCTCGGGCTTAGTGCTGGGCGGGCAGCTGTCGCGAGGTCTGCGGGTGACGTGCGCCGGCGGCGGCGGCGTGGGTGTCTGCTCGCCGGCAGTGAGGGTCGGGAGCACGGGAAGGTTTATAGTTCGTGGCGCGGCGGTGACGTGCAGAGGGTCTGTGGCTGTGGTCACGTGTTTCGTCGGGCACTTGGAGAGGAGAGGCTTCCGTGGAATCGTCGTGCCTGGAAGTGGGGCTTTGTTTTGTTTGGAGACAGTCACAATATTTTTTTAAAAAACTAATCTTTTTCTAATATGATTACTCATTTCAAAATTTTATGATCCACAATTCAGAAAAGTAAAAATACAAAACAGTCTGTGAATAGTACCAGAGACGTGCAATTCGTATCTTGTAGGAGTAGTTATTGGTACTATTCATAGTTAGGTTTGTAGTCTTTTATTACTCTCGACTTGTAAATCGAATTGGGTATTGATTTTTTTTCTTTTTTGTAACTTCTGAAATCGAGTTATTGTACTATATCAAGTCAATGTTAGGCTGGCCATAGTGATGGTATCTTAACGGGTATCATGCGCTCAAAAGTAGCAAACGTGCTGATGTGGCAGAGAATTAAAATAAAAACAGTTAAAATAAGATAGATAGATATTGTATCATAAAAAATGATATGCATCTTTTTTTTTGAACATCAGTACTGACGCAAGCGCTTATACATACGCGCATACATTCATCCCTATGAATGCACACACGCACATCCTACCTCTATGAGCATCTTCGAAGATTGAGCCGGCATATCATCTTGAGATTTACAAAGTCACCGTAGGCGCTTCGTCGTCGACGGGAATGTCTCCTCCCACTGAAAGCACATCGCCGGAAATCCCGAAATAAATTCAGGAATAATGTGAGCACCAGAACTTGAACCCTGGTGGCCTGGGCTGGGATACACTGTCCTTCTAACCATCCAATATGCATCTATGACATTACTTTATGATACTATACACTATGAAGATAGTATCATATGCATAATACTAGTATATGATACTCCCCATTATAAATAATCTTAAACATGGTCCTTGGCATTAAGCAGAACATCAACGGTGACCCCTATCTATAATCTTTGAAGTTGTTGCCAAATCAAGCTCCTACAATGTACTCTACAAGTTTTGGTGCATCTAAGATTTACATTCAGTAAACCACAGAGAAAAAAAGATCCACACTGAGTGTGGGATAATCGTAATATGAAGTGGAGCACAAAATGTAATTTGTTATGAAATTTCATGAAACATCCTCGGCCAAAGTCCTAAAAAATCCATTCCAGCCACCTTATTTCCAAGCCCTAGTACCTCTATTTTTTTTCCTCCCATGCTACCCAACACTTTGGGTTACTGTCTTCATACAATTCAAACCAAGTTTCTTCTACAGGTGGAAATATTATACCTTTTTGTTCTCGTGCTACCGAGCTTATCAATTTGAGACATTTCTCTATTAGCTCCGTTATCTCCGTGCAAAACATGTAGTAGTCCTCCTCGGTTTGCTTTTCTATATAGTTGATCGTCTCCAACGTATCTATAATTTTTGATTGCTCCATGTTATATTATCTACTGTTTTAGACATTATTGGGCTTTATTTTCTACTTTTATATTATTTCCGGGACTAATCTATTAACTGGAGGCCCGCCCTAGAATTGTTGTTTTTTGCCTGTTTTAGAGTTTCGAAGAAAAGGAATATCAAACGGAGTCCAAACGGAATGAAACCTTCGGGAACGTGATTTTCTCAACAAACAAGACCTGGGAGACTTGGACCCTACGTCAAGACACAAAAGAGGAGGCCACGAGGTAGGGGGGCGCGCCCTCCACCCTCATGGGCCCCCTGTTGCTCCACCGACGTACTCCTTCCTCCTATATATACCTACGTACCCCCAAACGATCAGATACAGAGCCAAAAACCTAATTCCACTGCCTCAACTTTCTGTATCCACGAGATCCCATCTTGGGGCCTGTTACGGAGCTCCGCCGGAGGGGGCATCGATCACGGAGGGCTTCTTCATCAACACCATAGCCCCTCCGTGGGATCGTAGCAGAAATTCAAAAAATTTCCTACGTGTCACCAAGATCAATCTATGGAGAGACTAGAAATGAGAGAGCGGAGTGCATATTCATACCCTTGAAGATCGCAATGCGGAATTGTTACAAGAACGCGGTTGGTGGAGTCATACACGCAGCGATTCAGATCGCGGTCGATTCCGATCTAAGCGCCGAACAACGTCGCCTCCGCGTTCAACACATGTACAGCCCAGTGACGTCTCCCACGCCTTGATCCAGCAAGGAGAGAGGGAGAGGTTGGGGAAGACTCCGTCCAGCAGCAGCACAACGGCGTGGTGATGGTGGAGGAGCGCGGTACTCCAGCAGGGCTTCGCCAAGCACTACGAGAGACAAGGAGGGAGAGGGGTAGGGCTGCGCCAAGAGAGAGAGCAAATCACATGTGTTGGGCAGCCCCATACCTCAAGTAAATATAGGGGAAGGGGAGGGGCTGCGCCCCCTCTAGGGTTCCCTCCCCAAGGGGGGGCGGCAGCCCTAGATCCCATTTAGGGTGGCGGCCAGAGGGGAGAGGGAGAGAGGGGGGCGCCCTAGGGTGGGCCTTAAGGCCCATCTGGACCTAGGGTTTGCCCCATCCCACTCTCCCTGCGCCTTGGGCCTTGGTGGGGTGGCGCACCAGCCTACCTGGGGCTGGTCCCCTCCTACACTTGGCCCACGCAGCCTTCTGGGGCTGGTGGCCCCACCTGGTGGACCCCCGGGACCCTCCCGGTGGTCCCGGTACGTTACCGATAGCACCAGAAACTTTTCAGGTGACCAAAACGGGACTTCCCATATATAAATCTTTACCTCCGGACCATTCTGGAATTCCTCGTGACGTCCGGGATCTCATCCGGGACTCCGAACAACATTCGGTAACCACGTACATACTTTCCCTATAACCCTAGCGTCATCGAACCTTAAGTGTGTAGACCCTACGGGTTCGGGAACCATGCAGACATGACCGAGACAACTCTTCGGCCAATAACCAACAGCGGGATCTGGATACCCATGTTGGCTCCCACATGTTCCACGATGATCTCATCGGATGAACCACGATGTCAAGGATTCAATCAATCCCGTATACAATTCCCTTTGTCTATCGGTATGATACTTGCCCGAGATTCGATCGTCGGTATCCCGAAACCTCGTTCAATCTCGTTATCGGCAAGTCTCTTTACTTGTTCCGTAATACATCATCCCGTGAGGCACCCCAGGCTTTACACTTTATGCTTCCGGCTCGTATGTTGTGTGGAATTGTGAGCGGATAACAATTTCACACAGGAAACAGCTATGACCATGATTACGCCAAGCTATTTAGGTGAGACTATAGAATACTCAAGCTTGCATGCCTGCAGGTCGACTCTAGAGGATCAACTCCTTGGTCACATTGTGCACATTATGATGATGTCCTACCGAGTGGGCCCAGAGATACCTCTCCGTTACACAGAGTGACAAATCCCAGTCTCGATTCGTGCCAACCCAACAGACACTTTCGGAGATAGCCGCAGTGCACCTTTATAGCCACCCAGTTACGTTGTGACGTTTGGTGCACCCAAAGCATTCCTATGGTATCCGGGAGTTGCACAATCTCATGGTCTAAGGAAATGATACTTGACATTAGAAAAGCTTTAGCATACGAACTACACGATCTTGTGCTAGGCTTAGGATTGGGTCTTGTCCATCACATCATTCTCCTAATGATGTGATCCCGTCATCAACGACATCCAATGTCCATGGTCAGGAAACTGTAACCATCTATTGATCAACGAGTGTAACACCCTCGATGCGACTATATCTCCCACGTGTCGAGGCACGACTTAGAGGCATAATCGCATTGAAGGCATATGTCGCAAGTTAGGCAATCTTCACAACACCCCATGTAATATAGATAATAAAAGGGGAGATAACATAGTTGGCTTACACTCGCCACGTCAATCAAGTACATAAATAACATTACATCATCCAAACACTCATGGCCCGACTACGGCGCCAAAATAAAAGATAACCCAACATGCGACACGGTCCCGATCACCCCAACTGGGCACCACTACTGATCATCAGGAAAGGAAACATAGTAACGTTGAGAGTCCTCGTCGAACTCCCACTTGAGCTCAAACGCGTCTCCTGGAGCGGAATCATCGGGCCCTGCATCTGGTGTAATAGTAATCTGTGAGCCACAGGGACTCAGCAATCTCGCACCCTCGCGATCAAGACTATTTAAGCTTATAGGTAAAGCAAGGTACCAATATATGTGGAGCTGCAACAAGCGACTAGCAAAATATGGTGGCTAACTTATTCGCAAAAGAGAGCGAGAAGAGGAGGCAAAGCGCGAACGAGAAACTAGAGAACAACCTGCGCAAACATACTCCAACACCGTGTCCACTTCCCGGACTCCGCCGAGAAGAGGCCATCACGGTAACACACTCAGTTGATTCATTTTAGTTAAGTTAAGGTTCAAGTTATCTACAACCTGACATTAACAAATTCCCATCTGCCCCTAACCATGGGCACGGCTTTCGAAAGTTCAAATCCCTGCAGGGGAGTCCCAACTTAGCCCATGACAAGCTCTCACGGTCAACGAAGGAATAGACCTCCTCCCAAGATGTTCCGATCAGACTCGGTATCTCGGTTCTTCAAGACATTTCGACAGGTTAAAACAAGACCAGCAACACCGCCCGAATGTGCCGACAAATCCCGATAGGAGGTGCACATATCTCTTTCTCAGGGCACACTCAGATTGTCTTAGGTACGGGTAGGCCAGCCCAGAGTTGCCCCTGGTGGCCACCGGCAGCTGACAGGTGGACCAACACTCAGAGGAGCACTGGCCCGGGGGGTTTAAAATAAGATGACCCTCGGGCTCTGGAAACCCAAGGGGAAAAGAGGCTAGGTGGCAAACGGTAAAACCAAGGTTGGGCATTGCTGGAAAAGCTTTAATCAAGGCGAACTATCAAGGGGTTCCCATTATAACCCAACCGCGTAAGGAACGCAAAATCCGGGAACATAACACCGATATGACGGAAAACTAAGGCGGCAAGAGTGGAACAAAACACTAGGCGAGAGGCCGAGCCTTCCACCCTTTACCAAGTATATAGATGCATTGAGATAATAAGATAATATAATGATATCCCAACAAGTAAATAAAGGTTCCAACAAGGAACGGCCTCCAATCTTCACCTGCAACTAGCAACGCTATAAGAGGGGCTGAGCAAAGCGGTAACATAGCCAACCAACGGTTTGCTAGGACATGGTGGGTTAGAGGTTTGACATGGCAATTTGGGAGGCTTGAAAGCAAGTGGTAGGCATCGTAGCATTAGCATAGCAAAAGAGCGAGCAAAACTAGCATAGCAAAGATAGTAGTGATTTCGAGGGTATGATCATCTTGCCTGCACAGTTGTCAGAGTTGACTGGATCCTCGAAAGCAAACTCAACGGGCTCCTCGTTAGCGAACTCGTCTCCCGGCTCTACCCAAACAAGACAAACAAGCAACAAGGACACAATCAACCACGTGCAAGATCTCAAACAATATGATGCAATGATGATATGCTATGCGGGATGCGATGCGGGATGCATATGCAAGATTTGACAAGGAAAGCATGATCCTGGCCTCAACTTGGAAATCCAAGTGTGTCACTGGAAAGATGAGATGAAATCGCTTGAAAACGATATAAAGAACACTGGAATCGGAGTTACGGTTTGGAAATGGCAAGCGATTCAAATAAGACACCGGTCTGCGATTTACAGCAAGTAGCCATCTAAATGCAATGAGATGAACATGCTACAGCACCCAAACATGACAACAAAATACATGGCAGGGATGCATACAAGATGCTTAACAAAAGTCTAGCACTGAGCTACGGCCAATTCATCCATTAACAGGTTCAAACAAGCATGGCAAAAATGCATATGGCAACCAGATTTCAGACTTACTGAAATCAACACTTGTCTGGAATTTCAGATCAGGTAGCACTCTTCGGAGCAGCAAAACTATATGCTACAGGACCTGAACATGGTAAAGTAAAGCATGGCATGGAGCTACTCAAATAGCTTAACAAAAGTCCCTTAGTGACCTTGAGCCAAAAGGGATCAGAAAATACAATTGCAAGCATGTGAACATAGCAAAAACATAATCAGATCACAAACTTAGTGAAAACCGGAGCATGCTGAAAACGGATATCAAGTAGGCATGTTTACGAGCTCGATGCACTCAATACGGAGCAAGTCATGATAAGCTAAGCATACATCCATCAAGAACACACAAAATGCAAGCTAGACATGGCAAGAACAATAGCATAGCATGCACGGATCAACTACAACATCATCGGCAAAATTGCAAACAAGTTGACAATCTGCCCAGATTCACAAAGTAGCAAAAGTAGAGCTCGATTGACTCAAGCTAGGGTGCTCCATAATTGCAAACAAAGACAAGGATGGATAGAGCACTACAATATTAACAAAACATCCTTACTGATCATCCTCAAAAGAGGCACGGATCACTAGGAAACAACATGAACATATGGCAATATGAAATAACAGATCAAGGACTTAGTGGAAATGCTAAGTTCCTGAAAACAGAATTAGCAAGTGCACCACTTTGCAAGCTTGTGCTAGTCACCACACACATCACAAAAATACATGGGTTGCACCTCTGGAAAGATGACAAAACCCTTAACAAAACATATGTAGAGCATCAGGGCATATCATGCACGCATTAATCACGGCAAAAATGACAAAAAGCTAAACGGAGCAGCAGATCTGACAATTATCTCCAGTAGCCCTCTTCTAACAGCATTTCGGGCATCAATATGAACTCAAATGAAAATGATGCAATGGAATGAAATGATGTACTCTCTGAGATGAACATTTTGATATGCTATATGCACGAATCGGAGCTATGGATGCAAAGTTACGAGGCCATGAACATGAGCACTTGGATCTGAGAATTTGGGGACTTAGAGGAAATTTCGACCTCCGGATCTAGGGTTTGACCTGGCACGCGAACCGAGGTGGCGGCGCTGCTCGCCGGAGACGACGAAGACGGCGGCGGCCGGGGTCGGCGGCGGCGGATCCGGCTCTCCCGCGGCCGGATCCGGCCGGAGACGAGGTCGGGGAGGGCAGAGGTGCGGCGGCGGGCCTCGCGGTGGGCGCGGGCAGCGGGCGCCGGCGGGCTCCGGTGGCGCCGGGCGCGGCCGGCTCCGGTGGAAGGCGGCGGCGCGGAGGAGTGCGGTGGCCAGAACGGTGGAAGGCGGCGGCGGGACGAAGGGCGCGGGCGGCGGCGGCCTCGGGCTTGCGGGGCCCGACGTGGGCTCCGTGGGCCTCGGGCGGCGGTGGTGACGTGGCAGGAGGCGGTTGGCGGCGGTGACGATGTCCGGCGCGGTCCGGACAATGTCCGACGCACGGAGGGGATTTTTAGGGTTAGGAAGAGAGGGGATCCGCGAAATTTCGGGAGGGCCTTTAAATAGGCATAGAGGGAGCTAGGAGAGTCCAAATGAGGTGCGGTTTTCGGCCACGTGATCGTGATCGAACGCTCTAGATGATGGAGAAGGCTTAGGTGGGTTTTGGGCCAAATTGGAGGGGTGTTGGGCTGCAACACACACGAGGCCTTTTCGGTCTCTCGGTTAACCGTTGGAGTATCAAACGAAGTCCAAATGATACGAAACTTGACAGGCGGTCTACCGGTAGTAAACCAAGTCCGCTTGGCAAGTCTCGGTCCAATCCGGAAATTTTTAATCCCCACACACGAAAGAAATCTAGAAATGACCACCGGAGGAGAACGAAGCGTCGGAATGCAAAACGGACAACGGGGAAAATGCTCGAATGCATGAGACGAACACGTATGCAAATGCAATGCACATGATGATATGATATGAGATGCATGACAACGACAACAACACACGGAGACAAAAACCCGAACCCGAGAAAATAAAATAACTAAACGCCGGAAACGGCAAGAGTTGGAGTACAAATTGGGAAAGTCATATCTGGGGTGTTACAACTAGCTAGTCAACTAGAGGCTTACTAGGGACATGGTGTTGTCTATGTATCCACACATGTATCTGAGTTTCCTATCAATACAATTCTAGCATGGATAATAAACGATTATCATGAACAAGGAAATATAATAATAACTAATTTATTATTGCCTCTAGGGCATATTTCCAACAGTCTCCTACTTGCACTAGAGTCAATAATCTAGTTCACATCACTATGTGATTGTAGAGAATCCAACACCCATGGGGTGTGTTCATATCTTGCTTGTGAGAGAGGTTTATCAGTCAATGGGTCTGAACCTTTCAGATCCATGTGTGCTTTACAAATCTCTATGTCATCTTGTATATGCAGCTACCACGCGCTACTTGGGGCTATTCCAAATAAATGCTCTACTATACGAATCCGATTTACTCCTCAGAGTCATCCGAATCAGTGTCAAAGTTTGCATCGACGTAACCTTTTACGACGAACTCTTTTACCACCTCCATAATCAAGAAAATTCCTTAGTCCACTAGTTACTAAGGATAACCTTGACCGTTGTCCTGTGATCCATTCCTAGATCACACTTGTACCCCTTGACTGACTCATGGCTTGGCACACTTCAGGTGCGGTACACAACATAGCATACTTTAGAGCCTACGTCTAAAGCATAGGGGATGACCTTCGTCCTTTCTCTCTATTCTACCGTGGTCAGGTCTTGAGTTTTACTCAATACTCATACCTTATAACACAGCCAAGAACTCCTTCTTTGCCGATCTATTTTTGAACTCCTTCAAAAAAATTTCATGGTATGTGTTCGTTTGAAAGTACTATTAAGCGATTTTGATCTATCCTTATAGATCTTGATGCTCAATGTTCAAGTAGCTTAATCCATGTTTTCTATTAAAAAACACTTTTCAAAATAACCCTGTATGCTTTCCAGAAATTCTACATCATTTCTGATCAACAATATGTTAACAACATATACTCATCAAAAATTCTATAGTGCTCCCACTCACTTCTTTGGAAATACAAGTTTCTCATAAACTTTGTATAAACCCAAAATCTTTGATCATCTCATCAAAGCATACATTCCAATTCCAAGATGCTTACTCCAGTCCTTAGAAGGATTGCTGGAGCTTTGCATACTTGTTAGCATCTTTCAGGATTGACAAAACCTTCTGGTTGTATCACATACAACCTTTCCTAAAAAAACGTCGAGGAAACAGTGTTTTGACATCCTATCTGCAAGATTTCATAAATAATGCAGTAACTGCTAACATAATTCCAGCAGACTCTTAGCATCGTTACGAGTGAGAAAGTCTCATCGTAGTCAACTCCTTGAACTTGTCGGGAAACATCTTAACGACAAGTCGAGCTTTCTTAATGGTGACACTTATCATCATTGTCCGTATTCCTTTTAAAATCCATCTACACCCAACAGCCTTACGACTATCAAGTAGTTCTTTTCAAAGTCTATACTTTGTTTTATACATGGATCCTCTCTCGGATTTTATGGCCTCGAGCCATTCGTCGGAATCCGGGCCCACCATCGCTTCTTCATAGCTTGTAGGTTCATTGTTGTCTAGCAACATGACTTCCAAGACAAGATTACGCACCACTCTAATGTAGTACACATCCTTGTCGACCTATGAGGTTTGGTAGTGACTTGATCCGAAGTTTCATGATCACTATCATAAGCTTCCACTTCAATTGGTGTAGGTGCCACAGGAACAACTTTTTGTGCCCTGCTACACACTAGTTGAAGTGACGGTTCAATAACCTCATCAAGTCTCCACCATCCTCCCACTCAATTCTTTTGAGAGAAACTTTTCCTCGAGAAAGGACCCGTTTCTAAAAACAATCAATTTTGCTTCCGGATCTGAAATAGGAGGTATACCCAACTGTTTTGGGTATTCTATGAAGATGTATTCATCCGCTTTGGATTCGAGCTTATCAGCCTGAAACCTTTTCACATAAGCATCGCAGCCCCAAACTTTTAAGAAACAACAGCTCAGGTTTCTCTAAACCATAGTTCATACGGTGTCGTCTCAACGGAATTGTGTGGTGCCCTATTTAAAGTGAATGCGGTTGTCTCTAATGCCTAACCCATAAACGATAGTGGTAATTCGATAAGAGACATCATGGTATGCACCATATCCAATAGGGTGACCATCACACTATGGTGTTCCAAGCGGTATTAGTTGTGAAACAATTTCCACAATGTCTTAATTGTGTGCCAAACTCGTAACTCAGATATTCATCTCTATGATCATATCATAGACATTTTATCATCTTGTCATGACGATGTTCAACTTCACTCTGAAATTACTTGAACCTTTCAATAATTCAAGGCGGCGTGTTTCATCAAGTAAATATACTCAGCATCTACTCAAATCATCTGTGAAGTAAGAACATAACGATATCCACTGCGTGCCTCAGCACTCATTGGACTGCACACATCAAAATGTATTACTTCCAACAAGTTGCTTTCTTGTTCCATCTTACTGAAAACGAGGTCGTTCAGTCATCTTGCCCATGTGGTATGATTTGCATGTCTCAAGTGATTCAAAATCAAGTGAGTCCAAACGATCCATCTGTATGGAGTTTCTTCATGCATATCTACCAATAGACATGGTTCGCATGTCTCAATCTTTTCAAAAACGAGTGAGTCCAAAGATCCATCAACGTGGAGCTTCTTCATGCGTTTTACACTAACATGACTCAAATGGCAGTGCCACAAGTACGTGGTACTATCATTACTATCTTATATCTTTTGGCATGAACATGTGTATCACTACGATCGAGATTCAATAAACCATTCATTTTAGATGCAAGACCATTGAAGGTATTATTCAAATAAATAGAGTAACCATTATTCTCCTTAAATGAATAACTGTATTGCGATAAACATAATCTAATCATGTCTATGCTCAACGCAAACACCAAATAACAATTATTTAGGTCTAACAACAATCTTGATGGTAGAGGGAGCATGCGGTGCTTGATCACATCAACCTTGGAAACACTTCCAACACATATCGTCATCTCACCTTCAGCTAGTCTCCGTTTATTCCGTAGCCATTTATTTTGAGTTACTAACACTTAGCAACCGAACCGGTATTTATTACCATGGTGCTACTAGGAGTAATAGTAAAGTACACATTAATATAACGTATATCCAAAATACTTCTATCGACCTTGCCAGCTGAGGGAGTCCTGGATTAGGGGGTGTTCGGGTAGCCGGACTATACCTTCAGCCGGACTCCTGGACTATGAAGATACAAGATTGAAGACTTTGTCCCGTGTCCGGATGGGACTTTCCTTGGCGTGGAAGGCAAGCTTGGCGATGCGGATATTCAAGATCTCCTACCATTGTAACCGACTTTATGTAACCCTAACCCTATCCGGTGTCTATATAAACCGGAGGGTTGTAGTCCGTAGGCAATCAACTCCATACACAACAATCATACCATAGGCTAGCTTCTAGGGTTTAGCCTCCTTGATCTTGTGGTAGATCTACTCTTGTACTACCCATATCATCAATATTAATCAAGCAGGAGTAGGGTATTACCTCCATTGAGAGGGCCCGAACCTGGGTAAAACAAAGTGTTCCTGCCTCCTATTACCATCCGGCCTAGACGCACAGTTCGGGACCCCCTACCCGAGATCCGCCGGTTTTGACACCGACATTGGTGCTTTCATTGAGAGTCCTCTGTGCCGTCACAATCAGGAAGGATGCCTCCTCCCGTCTTTAAAGACGGCGCCGTTGCTAAGGGAGCCTTGGCTGTCGGCCAAACCCTCCGGCTAGGTGGTTTCCTCATGACCGCCTGTTCGGCTGTTGCGCCGACGGTGACCTCTCGGGTCATCAAAAGCAACCTACACGTCAGCTCGGAGCTCGTCGAGCAGCTAGATCCAATGGAGCTCTCTTCTGTAAACGAGCTCTTGGATCGCATCACCGCCCTGGGGGTCGCTACGGATTACGACCAGGTTGGGCTTAAACCCGATCTAAGAGAAATTAACTCTCCCCAAGTCACCCACCACGTTGCCGTGGTAGAGGCGCAGTGCAGCGACCCTTCATCTATTTTAAGGACTATCTACGTCCGAATTCCCGACTCCTCCAAGCCGGATACCCGCGGAGAGGAGGATGTAACTCAAGACCTGAGCTTAGGATCAGGCAACGGGCTAGATTCGTTGGACAACATCCAAGAATCCGAACGTCAGAGTTCGGAAACTCTTCGGCCTCCAAATCTTGGATTGGGTGAGGTTTCAGATTCAACGACACCCGCCCACCCGAACATAAGCGATCTCTCCCAAATCAGACAGAGGCCCAAGGAAACAGTACATCATTACTGGGCCAGATTCCTCCTGGTTATGAACAGGATAAAGGATTGCCGCGAGGGAGACACAATCTCTATTTTTTGCAGTAATTGCACGGATGAGGGAATCCTTAACGCCGTAAGCCGTCGTGATATTACACGCTTTGCTGACTTGGCGTCCATAGTACAAAAATACTGTGCGATGGAAAGCACCTGGAAAACCAAAATAAAATTTTGGGACAATCCGGCCTTGAATAGTAATCCCGTCCGAACTAAGAGGGTGCATCATCATAGGACACCCGGGATAAACACCAAAAATCCAAAACCCTCTACAGGGCATGGAACCGTACTGGAAAGGTGGCTTGATGGACCCTGTAGAATTCACAGTACAGAGGACGCCACACCAACTCACAGCCTTAGAGCATGTTGGATACTCCGGCAGGTGGCCAAAATCGGCGAGGACCTCTTAATCCTGGAGGCCGCAGAAAGCCAGCCCGAGGACACCAATACCGTTCTCACGGTCTTCGAGACTTTCACATCAAACAATATGCGAAAAAGAACACTCCGCAGCCTCGCCGAAGTCTATCAAGTTGCAACAATAAATCCATGGAGCGACACTGCCATTACCTTCAACGCAAGTGATGAACCTAGATTCCGAACAGCCTGAGCACCAGCCGCATTGGTCCTCAGTCCCATAGTGGACGACTTTCGCCTCACCAAGGTGCTCATGGATGGAGGCAGCGGACTGAACCTCATTTATGAGGAAGCCCTTCAAAAAATGGAAATAGACTGGAACCGCATCGAGCGAAGCAGCACAACCTTTAGAGGAATAATCCCCAGTCAGGAAGCGCGCTGCACAGGAAAAATCACACTAGATGTGGTGTTCGGCACGCCGGATAATTACAGGTCCGAAGAAGTCACGTTTCAGGTGGCCCCGTTTAAGAGCGGACATCACGCTTTACTAGGGCGGGAAGCCTTCACAATCTTCCAAGCAATACCCCATTACGGGTACATGAAGCTTAAGATGCCCAGGCCGAATGGAATTATCACTCTAGCTAGTGATCCGGACATAGCACTCCGCGCCGAAAACAAGACGGCTGCATTAGCCCTTGAGGCACTATCCGAAGCCTTAGCGGCTGAGGAACTGACTGCGCTACGCTCCACGGTTAACAGGGATGATGTGATACTCGACAAGAGATCCAAATCCACATCCTTCAAGCCAGCTGACGAAATAGTCAAATTCCAGGTCCATCCAACGGACCCCAATAAAACAGCTTCCATCGGGGCACGACTGAACCCTGATGTAGACGCCGCACTGCGAGAGTTCCTACGAGAGAACTGGGACATTTTCGCCTGGCACCCTTCAGACATGCCAGGGATCCCACGCAGGCTGGCCGAACATAGCTTAAATATCCTAAAAGGATTCAAACCTGTCAAACAAGCCCTTCGGCGTTTTTTCGAACCCAAGAGACAGGCTATGGGAGAGGAGCTAGCCAAGCTATTGGAGGCCGGATTCATTAGAGAAATAAAACATCCGGACTGGCTAGCAAACCTGGTGATGGTACCAAAGAAGGACAAATCCTGGCGCCTGTGTGTCGATTTTAAAGACCTTAACAAGGCTTGCCCAAAGGATCCCTTCCCCCTCCCCCGTATCGATCAAATTATCGATGCCACCGCAGGACACGACTCATTGTGTTTCCTCGACGCATACTCCGGTTACCATCAAATCAAGATGGCAGAATCAGACCAAGCTGCAACAGCATTCATCACACCATACGGCCCATTCTGCTTCAACACAATGCCCTTCGGGCTGAAAAACACCGGCGCAACATATCAGCGCATGATCCAGACATGTCTGGCAAACCAGATCGGCAAAACAGTGGAGGCGTATGTGGATGATGTGGTTGTCAAATCAAGGCATGTCGAATCCCTAGTAAACGACTTGAGGCTTACATTCGATAACCTCCGACAGTATGACATCAAGCTCAACCCAGAAAAATGCGTCTTCGGCGTTCCAGCCGGAAAGCTCTTGGGCTTCATTGTATCCGGTAGAGGAATTGAAGAAAACCCAGTCAAGATCCGAGCTTTGTCACAATTGGATGTCCCAAAGGACCTCAAACAAATACAAAAATTAACCGGATGCGTGGCGGCTTTAAGCCGCTTCATCTCCCGCTTGGGAGAAAAGGCACTACCCCTCTATCGCCTCCTTCGGCGCACCGAACACTTCGAGTGGACGGAGGCCGCCACGGCTGGACTTGATGAAATAAAAGCCATATTGGCAACAAACCCAGTCCTGGCCGCGCCGAACACCGGCGAGCCAATGTTATTATACATTGCAGCAACACATCAAGTTGTCAGCGCAGTGCTCGTTGTCGAGCGGGAAACGGATGGACACAAATTCCCCCTTCAAAGGCCGGTCTACTACGTATCCATTGTCCTCACTCCATGAAAATCACGGTACCCGCATTATCAAAAGATTTCATACGCGGTATTCATGGCATCCCGGAAGCTACGGCACTACTTTCAAGAGTGTTCCATAACAGTAGCCTCGGAAGTACCACTCAACGATATTATCAACAACCGCGACGCAACGGGCCGGATTGCAAAATGGGCCATCGAGCTTCTCCCGTTCGATATAACCTATAAGCCACGGCGAGCTATTAAATCGCAAGTTTTGGCCGACTTCGTCGCAGAATGGACGGAGGCCGAGCTCCCTAAAGAGTACGACACATATTCAAACTGGATTATGCATTTCGACGGCTCCAAAATGTTGGCCGGACTGGGGGCTGGCGTCGTCCTGACGTCCCCCACAGGAGACACAGTCCAATATGTGCTCCAGATCATGTACATGGATTCCAACAATGCAGCCGAATATGAGGCCCTCCTACATGGCCTCCGGATAGCAGTATCCATGGGTATCCAGCACCTAGAGGTACGCAGGGATTCAAACCTCGCGATATCCCAAATAAATGGAGACTTTGACGCCAAGGACCCAAAAATGGCAGCTTACCGCAACGTCGTCCTAAGAATGTCAGCTCGGTTCGAAGGGCTGGAGTTTCACCATATAGCCCGAGAAAACAATCAAGCAGCGGACGTCCTGGCACGCATCAGAGCAAGACGCGATGCAGCCCCCCCAACATCTTTTTGGAAAGATTGTTCAAGCCATCCGTAGCATGGGAGGGGGGACCCGCAAATAACAGCCCGGACCCAGCCGCACCACTCGACGCCGAACAATCTGACACAATTGGAGGCTCTGCCAACGAAATTACACCTTCAGCCCACGTAATAATGGCGGTCATCCCAAGTGGACAGAACCATTCCTAGCCTACCTTACTAGGCAGGAACTCCCGGAGGACCAAAACGAGGCCCGCTGCATAGTGCGGCGATCTAAAGCCTATAGAGTCCATGAGGGAGAGCTTTATAAGAAAAGCACTACCGGAGTCCTTCAAAGGTGCATCTCCGAAGAGGAAGGGCGGAACCTTCTGGCCGAAATTCATGCCGGACTCGGTGGTCACCACACCGCTGCTCGGTCCCTTGTTAGCAAGGCTTTCCGTATAGGCTTTTACTGGCCGACGGCCCGGGCAGACGCTCAGGACCTAGTCCAACGATGCGCTGGTTGCCAACTTTTTGCCAACCAAAGCCACATGCCACCCACCGCACTCCAAACTATACCCATCACCTGGCCTTTTGCGGTCTGGGGGCTTGACATGGTCGGACCCCTTAAAGGTGGGACCGATAGGAAAAAAATACTTACTGGTCATGGTGGATAAATTCACCAAATGGATAGAAGCCAAGCCTGTTAAAACGACCGAATCCGGACCTGTGATAGACTTCATATCCGGGGTTGTACACCGTTAGGGCGTCCCCCACAGCGTCATAACCGATAACGGTACAAACTTTACCGTCGACGAGGTAAAACTCTGGTGCAAAAACATGGGCATCAAGCTCGATTATGCTTCCGTCTATCACCCACAAACCAACGGCCAGGTCAAACGTGCAAATGGTCTTATCATGAGCGGCATTAAACCCAGACTGGTGCGGTCCCTCAAGGAATCTAACACGCACTGGGTAGAGGAGCTCGACTCCGTGCTATGGGGGCTGCGGACCACGCCAAATCGCACCACCGGATACACACCATTTTTTATGGTGTACGGCGCAAAGGCAGTTCTGCCCTGCGACATAATTCATGACTCACCTAGAGTGCGCATGTACGAAGAAAGAGAAGCCGAGCTCGATCGGCAGGACAACTTGGACGCCCTGGAGGAGGAGCGTGACATGGCAAAAGCCCGTTCCGCATTTTATCAACAGCAGGCCCGAAGATATCAAAGCAGAGAAGTACGGGCCAAAACTTACAATGTTGGCGAACTAGTTCTA
Source organism: Triticum urartu (assembly GCF_003073215.2). NCBI lineage: Eukaryota > Viridiplantae > Streptophyta > Magnoliopsida > Poales > Poaceae > Triticum > Triticum urartu. Next base: position 69,913,279 of record NC_053023.1, on the reverse strand, counting down.
CGCCTGCCGGATAAGAAAAGGACAAACTCAAGCCCAAATGGGAAGGTCCATTCATAATCGACCAAGTCCTGACTGGCGGGGCGTACCGCCTGCGAGATGCGTCGGATAACCGACTCGAGCCGAACCCGTGGAACGCCACCCGTCTCCGAAGATTCTATGCCTAGCGCCGGACTCTGTGTTCGTCTCCTTCCTCTGTCCATTTTTTGCATTTTTCTGTCTTACATTTCTGTCCTTCCCCTCTTTTCTTTTATAGCCCTTAAAGGCTCATCTAGTGACGCGCCACTCGCGCTCATTAAACCTGGGGGCTTCTTTAACAGAAGCTTATTTATACGGGCTTCACGCCCAACACATGCGTCAAACTTCCGCATGTACCTTTTTCTTCACCATTATATGCATCGATATGACTTAAGTTTTGGCCAAGCTGGGTTGCCTGGCTCCTGTGCTTACCCCTACGTTCCCGATTGTTCGGCTAGGCGGTAAAGGGAGCACCTCTGCGATTGTTACTGCCGGGTTAGCCGGATGTGTACCTCAGACTGGGTGAAGCCGAAAGCTAGCGTTCTTAAGGGAATATTCGGTCGGTGAGATAAAAGATGATCTTTTTACTCATTCTATGTGCCCCCAGATGCTTTTTTCTGCGTCTTTTTACGCAGTCCGGACATGCACTTTAGGGCATGCCTCCCAGCGAAAGGAACCCCTAACGGAACTATTCTCTCTGGAAGATGTTTCTTACTAACCATGTAATATAACATAACTAGTTGGGCACTTGTCTGATAAAGCACTAATGACCCCTACGCCTGGTCTCCACGCATACCATGGTTCTTATATAACCGCTATGGTATTCGGACACACTCCGGACCATCAGGTCCCGAGGTTGAAGCGAAAGGGTCGGCAACAACAAACGATCTACAATCCGGCTAGAAGGCATTACACATGTCAATTCAAAATTACATAGTCATTCTGACTGATTGTATTCCTCTTCTATACCATCTAACAGGCTGTCTAATTTACAGTCCTGCTGGGAATACTTCGCGGCTAACTCTACTTGGCCGTATACTAAGCTTACAGGGATCTCCTTCCCGTCAGGCCCCACTGGTCCGACCTCGGCCATGTGGTTTGGGTCAGACTTCATAAAATGGGTCTTCACCATGGCCCAGGCCTCCCTAGCGCCTTGTCGGCAGGCCGATATCTTCCACAACCGGAAGCGCTGCCGAGCTCCCTTCAGCTTCTCCGCAAGCTCTCCAAGGCCCTCGGGCATGGAGTGGTCAGGCCATAAGGCTTGGGCAACGCCTCGCATTGCCTGCCGAATTCGCTCGTGCAGTTGCATGAGTTCGGGAAGAAGGTCACCCGTAGAACCGGGCATCTCCTCTGAAGGACGACCTATGAGCATACCTACAAACATTACTCTGTTAGTCGACTTCCTCGCCAAACTCTTTTTTCAAAGTTCGTTCAAGCACTTACTAAAAATGCCGCGTCGAAGCCGTTGATTCTCCTTCGTGGAGTCCGACAGCTGGCCACGAACATCTTTAAGTTCGACGTCCAGCCTGGTGTTGGCATCCTGAAGATCATTCTTCTCTCGCCTCACCTTTGTCAACATACTCTCACCGGCCTTTAACCGGCGTAAGAGTTGTTGCTTTTCCGGATCGAGTCTAGCGCCATCTGCAACATGATTTGTCAGATTTGCACCCACACCGCACAATACTAATCTTTCGAAGTGTATCTTCCCTAAGGGGGTCTCTTTGGGCTCCCCTGCTGCGGCTAGTGCGGCCTCTAGTTGGGCCTTGCACTTTTCCAACTCCTGGGACAGTACGGTATTCTTCTCTGTAAGAAGCTGCATATTAAATGATCCTTAAATCAGTTGCTCTAACTGTTTCAAGTCTCGGGGGCTACTGGTATATATATATTTGACCAAAATTTTCTTACCCGTATGTCTTTTACATACTGCTCCGTGGCTCTGGCTAAACCATTTTGAGCGGCACGGAGGTACGCATGTCCCGAATTAAAGGCATCTAAAGCCTCTTGGGAGAAACAAGCGTCGCGTAGAACTGTCCAGCGACGCCTGTGCTTCATGGCACTCTCCACAGAATTTGTGGCAGACAGCCTGTCCGCATCCTCCATCGGAGGAGCGTCCGGTGCGCGCCTTGTGCTCGCCTCCGCTTCCTGGCCAGACGTTGGAGCCTGGCTGGTCGAGGCGCGATTGGCAACCTCTCCGGATGTAGTCCGGTGAGGTCTCTTCGTTCTGAAGATAGCACGAACGTTAATATGCCCTGACAGAATAACACCAGGGAAACAGAGGGTGTGCTATACCTTTGCACCGGCATCTCAGTCCGGACTACATTCCTTTTTGCCCCACGGGGCCCTGCGGCCCCTCGTTGGCTAGCCGCCGCAGGTTCGGCCTCCTACCTCGGAAATCTCCCCTGCAAAACACGGTTGTCGTCAGAAACACCGGAATACGTGAGAATGGAATCTCTCTCAAGGGAATGAGACTCCGGTTTCTGTCACCTGGGAGTCCGGGATTAACCCTGGGTAATCAGCCGTGATGGCTACCAAGGTATTGTCCTTGCTTAGCTGATGGAACACCCCGTCGATAAGCTCCACCGATATGTCCGGATCCTCTTCGGAGTCTGGATCGAGGGACCGTTCTGGGTCCTCAAGCTGTGGGGGGCGGCTGTTTATATCCTTTACCTCCTGTCGCAGTTCCTGCAATAAAGTCGTTAGACTACATATCTAACCGTGGGAATATCAAACAAACGGGCAGGCGCAATTATTCACTTACCCAACTTGGAGGATCGTACATAGTAAATCCGGCCTGCGGATTGACGCGGAGGAATTCCTCCTTTTCTCCCTTGTACAAAGAGGATAGGATCTTTACTAGGGCGGCAGCTGAGGCTGGTCCCTTACGACCATAACGAGTGGCGTCATCCTCCCCGTTGAAATCCCACATGGGGTGGCCTCTATATTGAAGCGGCTGCACCCCCCGCATAATGCATGCGGCCATGACTCCAATCATGGTTAGTCCGGAATGAGCCAACAGTCTTATCCGGCCCATCAGGTAAATGACGTCTCTGTCGCTTTCTCTCTGAGAGCTCCGCGGACGCCAGCTCAAGCGTTTCTTTAATGGAGCACTGTTGAACTTAGGGAGACCGACCCGGATAGGGTCCGGTAGCGGGACGTCATCTATATAGAACCATTCCAAAGGCCAGTCCTCGGACGCCTTCTTTGGGGTTCCGGATAGGTATCCGGTCCCGGCGATGCACCATACTTCGGCTCCGCCCACTTGGTATATAGACCCCTTTTGAGAACGGGGCACCAGGCAAAATAACCTCTTCCACAGCGCGAAATGAGCCTCAACGCCTAAAAATAGCTCGCAAAGGGCGACGAAACCCGCAATATGCAATACAGAGGCGGGCGTGAGATTGTGCAGCTGGAGGCCGTAGAACTCCAGAAGCCCGCGAAGAAATGGATGAATTGGAAATCCCAGTCCCCTTATTAGATAGGGGACGAGGCACACCCGCTCTCCTTTAGAAGGATTGGGGGTGCTCTCCGCTTGTTTTCCGCCATTGTAGGTGGCGAGACCGGCTCGGACCGGGACCATGTACGCCTGAGGGAGAAATCCCTTGGCCTGAAGTGACGCTAACTTGCTATGCGGGACGGTGCAACTCTCCCAGTCCCCGGGTTTGGGACCGGAGGGGCGAGGGGAGGAGCTGCGACGGTTGGCCATGTTGGAATGGACCTTTGCTGGAAGCGCTCTGATGATGACTCGCGGAGAGGAGAAGATGTGGTTTGGACCTAAATCCCCATCCCGTTAAATAGGCGGCTCGTTTATACGGCTAGCGGTATGGATGTAAGAACACCCCGGCTTTTCGCATTCGTTTGAACACGTGGAAGACGGCCATTATTGGGCGTAGAAGCCGAGGATCACTACGTTACAAAAATCGGACATTATTCCTACAGGTACACAAGATTTGGAGAGGAACCCGCCTTGCAATGCCGAACAATCTGCGCGCCGGACTCATCGTCATTGAAGCCTGGTTCGGGGGCTACTGAGGGAGTCCTGGATTAGGGGGTGTTCGGGTAGCCGGACTATACCTTCAGCCGGACTCCTGGACTATGAAGATACAAGATTGAAGACTTTGTCCCGTGTCCGGATGGGACTTTCCTTGGCGTGGAAGGCAAGCTTGGCGATGCGGATATTCAAGATCTCCTACCATTGTAACCGACTTTATGTAACCCTAACCCTATCCGGTGTCTATATAAACCGGAGGGTTGTAGTCCGTAGGCAATTAACTCCATACACAACAATCGTACCATAGGCTAGCTTCTAGGGTTTAGCCTCCTTGATCTCGTGGTAGATCTACTCTTGTACTACCCATATCATCAATATTAATCAAGTAGGAGTAGGGTATTACCTCCATCGAGAGGGCCCGAACCTGGGTAAAACAAAGTGTTCCCTGCCTCCTGTTACCATCCGGCCTAGACGCACAGTTCGGGACCCCCTACCCGAGATCCGCCGGTTTTGACACCGACACCAGCCTTCTCATCTACCAAGTATCTAGGGTAGTTCTGCTTCAGTGACCGTTCCCCTCATTACAGAAGCACTTAGTCTCGGGTTTGGTTCAACCTTGGGTTTCTTCACTAGAGCAGCAACTAATTTGCCGTCTCATGAAGTATCCCTTCTTTCCCTTGCCCTTCTTGAAACTAGTGGTTTAACCATCAACAATTGATGCTCCTACTTGATTTCTACTTTCGCGGTGTCAAACATTGCGAATTGCTCAAGGATCATCATGTCTATCCCTGATATGTTATAGTTCATCACTAAGCTCTAATAGCTTGGTGGCAGTGACTATGGAGAACTATCACTATCTCATCTGGAAGATTAACTCCCACTCGATTCAAGTGATTGTAGTACTCAGACAATCTGAGCACATGCTCAACGATTGAGCTTTTCTCCCTTAGTTTTCAGGCTTAAGAAACTTGTCAGAGGTCTCATACCTCCTGACGTGGGCACTAGTCTGAAATCCCAATTTCAGTCTTTGGAACATCTCATATGTTCTGTGACGTTTCAAAACGTCTTTGGTGCCACAATTCTAAACCGTTAGTATTACGTACTGAACTATCACGTAGTCATCAAAACGTGTATGTCAGATGTTTCCCAACATCTACAGACGACGCTTGAGGTTCAACACACTGAGCGGTGCATTAAGGACATAGCCCTTCTGTGCAGCAACGAGGACAACCCTCAGTTCACAGATCCACTCCGCATAATTGCTACTGTCAACTCTCAACTAAATTTTCTCTAGGAACATATCTAAAACAGTAGAACCAAAGCGTGAGCTACGACATAATTTGCAAAGACCTTTTGACTACGTTCATGATAATTAAGTTCATCTAATCAAATTATTCAATGAACTCCCACTTAGATAGACATCCATCTAGTCATCTAAGTGATACATGATCCGAGTCAACTAGGCCGTGTCCGATCATCACGTGAGACGGACTAGTCATCATCGGTGAACATCTTCATGTTGATCGTATCCACTATACGACTCATGTTCGACCTTTCGGTCTTCCGTGTTCCGAGGCCATGTCTGTACATGCTAGGCTCGTCAAGTCAACCTAAGTGTTTCGCATGTGTAAATCTGGCTTACACCCGTTGTATGCGAACGTTAGAATCTATCACACCCGATCATCACATGGTGCTTCGAAACAACGAACCTTCGCAACGGTGCACAGTTAGGGGAAACACTTTTCTTGAAATTTTAGTGAGGGATCATCTTATTTATGCTACCGTCGTTCTAAGCAAATAAGATGTAAACATGACAAACATCACATGCAAATCATAAAGTGACATGATATGGCCAATATCATCTTGCGCCTTTTGATCTCCATCTTCAAGGCGCGGCATGATCACCTTCGTCACCGGCATGACACCATGATCTCCATCATCGTGTCTTCATGAAGTTGCCTCGCCAACTATTACTTCTACTACTATGGCTAACGGTTAGCAATAAAGTAAAGTAATTACATGGCGTTTTCATTGACATGCAGGTCATAAATAAATTAAGACAACTCCTATGGCTCCTGCCGGTTGTCATACTCATCGACATGCAAGTCATGATTCCTATTACAAGAACATGATCAATCTCATACATCACATATATCATTCATCACATCCTTTCGGCCATATCACATCACATTGCATACCCTGCAAAAACAAGTTAGACGTCCTCTAATTGTTGTTGCATGTTTTACGTGGCTGCTATGGGTTTCTAGCAAGAACGTTTCTTACCTACGCAAAACCACAACGGTGATATGTCAATTGCTATTTACCCTTCATAAGGACCCTTTTCATCGAATCCGATCCGACTAAAGTGGGAGAGACAGACACCCGCCAGCCACCTTATGCATCAAGTGCATGTCAGTCGGTGGAACCAGTCTCACGTAAGCGTACGTGTAAGGTCGGTCCGTGCCGCTTCATCCCACAATGCCGCCGGATCAAGATAAGACTAGTAACGGTAAGAAAATTGAACAAATCATCGCCCACAACTGCTTTGTGTTCTACTCGTGCATAGAAACTACGCATAGACCTAGCTCATGATGCCACTGTTGGGGATCGTAGCAGAAATTCAAAATTTTCCTATGTGTCACCAAGATCAATCTATGGAGAGACTAGCAATGAGAGAGAGGAGTGCATCTTCATACCCTTGAAGATCGCAATGCGGAAGCGTTACAAGAACGCGGTTGGTGGAGTCATACACGCAGCGATTCAGATCGTGGTCGATTCCGATCTAAGCGCCGAACAACGGCGCCTCCACGTTCAACACACGTACAGCCCGGTGACGTCTCCCATGCCTTGATCCAGCAAGGAGAGAGGGAGAGGTTGGGGAAGACTCCGTCCAGCAGCAGCACAACGGCATGGTGATGGTGGAGGAGCGCAGTACTCTAGCAGGGCTTCGCCAAGCACTACGAGAGACGAGGAGGGAGAGGGGTAGGGCTGCACCAAGAGAGATCAAATCACATATGTTGGGCAGCCCCATACCTCAAGTATATATAGGGGAGGGGAGGGGCTGCGCCCCCTCTAGGGCTCCCTCCCCAAGGGGAGCGGCAGCCCTAGATCCCATCTAGGGTGGCGGCTAGAGGGGAGAGGGAGAGGGGGGGCGCCCTAGGGTGGGCCTTAAGGCCCATCTGGACCTAGGGTTTGCCCCCTCCCACTCTCCCTGCGCCTTGGGCCTTGGTGGGGGGGGGGCGCACTAGCCTACCTAGGACTGGTCCCCTCCCACACTTGTCCCACGCAGCTTTCTGGGGCTGGTGGCCCCACCTGGTGGACCCCCGGGACCCTCCCGGTGGTCCCGGTACGTTACCGATAGCACCCGAAACTTTTCCGGTGACCAAAATGGGACTTCCCATATATAAATCTTTACCTTCGGACCATTCCGGAACTCCTCGTGATGTCCGGGATCTCATCCGGGACTCCGAACAACATTCGGTAACCATGTACATACTTTCCCTATAACCCTAGCGTCATCGAACCTTAAGTGTGTAGACCCTATGGGTTTGGGAACCATGTAGACATAACCGAGACAACTCTCCGGCCAATAACCAACAACGGGATCTGGATACCCATGTTGGCTCCCACATGTTCCACGATGGTCTCATCGGATGAACCACAATGTCAAGGATTCAATCAATCCCGTATACAATTCCCTTTGTCTATCGGTATGATACTTGCCCGAGATTCGATCGTCGGTATCCCGATACCTCGTTCAATCTCGTTACCGGCAAGTCTCTTTACTTGTTCCGTAACACATCATCCCATGATCAACTCCTTGGTCACATTGTGCACATTATGATGATGTCCTACCGAGTGGGCCCAGAGATGTAATCTTCTTTTTGCGGTGTGTTTGTTGAGACCGATGAATTGTGGGTTTATGATCAAGTCTATCTATGAACAATATTTGAATCTTCTCTGAATTCTTTTATGTATGATTGGTTATATTTGCAAGTCTATTCGAATTATCAGTTTGGTTTGGCCTACTAGATTGATCTTTCTTGCAATGGGAGAAGTGCTTAGCTTTGGGTTCAATCTTGCGGTGTCCTTTCCCAGTGACAGTAGGGGCAGCAAGGCACGTATTTTATTATTGCCATCGAGGATAACAAGATGGGGTTTTCATCATATTGCATGAGTTTATCCCTCTGCATCATGTCATCTTGCTTAAGGCGTTACTCTGTTTTTAACTTAATACTCTAGATGCATGCTGGATAGCGGTCGATGAGTAGAGTAATAGTAGTAGATGCAAGCAGGAGTCGGACTACTTGTCTCGGACGTGATGCCTATATACATGATCATGCCTAGATATTCTCATAACTATGCTCAATTCTGTCAATTGCTCAACAGTAATTTGTTCACCCACCGTAGAATACTTATGCTCTCGAGAGAAGCCACTAGTGAAACCTATGGCCCCGGGCCTATCTTTATCATATTACTCTCCTACTACTTAGTTATTTCCTTTGCTCTTTACTTTGCCTTTATTTTACTTTGCATCTTTATCACAAAAATACCAAAAATACTATCTTATCATATCTACCAGATCTCACTCTCGTAAGTGGCCGTGTAGGGATTGACAACCCCTATTCGCGTTGGTTGCGAGGATTTATTTGTTTTGTGCAGGTATGAGGGACTCACGCGTATAGCCTCCTACTGGATTGATACCTTGGTTCTCAAAAACTGAGGGAAATACTTATGCTACTTTGCTGCATCATCCCTTCCTCTTCGGGGAAAACCAACGCAGTGCTCAAGAGGTGGCAAGAAGGATTTTTGGCGCCGTTGCCGAGGAGGTCTACACAAAAATCAACATACCAAGTACCCATCACATACCCTTATCTCCTGTATTACATTATTTGCCATTTGCCTCTCGTTTTCCTCTCCCCCACTTCACCCTTGCCGTTTTATTCGCCCTCTCTCTCTATCCTCCATCTCTTTCTCTATTTGCCTCTTTTTGCCCGCTTGCTTTTCGTTTGCTTGTGTGTTAGTTCGCTTGCTTGTCATGATGGCTCAAGATAATACTAAATTATGTGACTTCACCAATACCAACAACAATGATTTTATTAGCACTCCGATTGCTCCTCTTACCGATGCTAAATCTTGTGAAATTAATACTGCTTTGCTGAATCTTGTCATGAAAGATTCGTTTTCCGGCCTTCCTAGTGAAGATGCCGCTACCCATCTAAATAGCTTCGTTGATTTGTGTGATATGCAAAAGAAGAAAGATGTGGATAATGATATTGTTAATTTGAAGCTATTTGCTTTTTCACTTAGAGATCGTGCTAAAGCTTGGTTTTCGTCTTTGCCTAAAAATAGTATTGATTCATGGAATAAGTGCAAAGACGCTTTTATCTCTAAGTATTTTCCTCCCGCTAAGATCATCTCTCTTAGAAACTATATTATGAATTTTAAGCAACTTGATCATGAACATGTTGCACAAGCTTGGGAGAGAATGAAACTAATGATACGTAATTGCCCTACTCATGGTTTGAATTTGTGGATGATTATACAAAAATTTTATGCCGGATTGAATTTTGCTTCTAGAAATCTTTTAGATTCGGCCGCGGGAGGCACTTTTATGGAAATCACTTTAGTAGAAGCTACTAAACTCCTAGATAATATTATGGTTAATTATTCTCAATGGCATACTGAAAGATCTACTAATAAAAAGGTGCATGTGATAGAAGAAATTAATGTTTTGAGTGGAAAGATGGATGAACTTATGAAATTATTTGCTAATAAGAGTGTTTCTTCTAATCCTAATGATATGCCCTTGTCTAATTTGATTGGGAATAATAATGAATCTATGGATGTGAATTTTGTTGGTAGGAACAATTTTGGTAACAACGCGTATAGAGGAAATTTTAATCCTAGGCCTTATCCTAGTAATCCCTCTAATATTATGGTAATTCCTACAACAATTTTCTTATGGAAATTATAATAAGATGCCATCTGATTTTGAATCTAATATTAAAGAATTTATTACTTCGCAAAAGAATTTTAATGCTTTGATTGAAGAAAAATTGCTTAAGATTGATGAGTTGGCTAGGAACGTTGATAGAATTTCTCTTGATGTTGATTCTTTTAAACTTAGATCTATTCCACCTAAGCATGATATCAATGAGTCTCTCAAAGCCATGAGAATTTCCATTGATGAGTGCAAAGAAAGAACCACTAGGATGCGTGCTAAGAAAGATGCCTTTATAAGAGCGTGTTCTTCTAGTTCCTATGAAAATAATGATGAAGATCTAAAAGTTATTGATGTGTCCCCTATTAAATCTTTGTTTTGCAATACGAATCTTGATAATGATGGGACTGAATATGATCCACCTTTACCTAGAAGGCGTTCCAAGAATTCGGAATTTTTTGATCTTCATGCTAAAATTGATAAAAGTGGGATTGAAGAAATTAAAACCCTAGATGTTGCTAAACCTACTATTATGGATTTCAAGGAATTTAACTATGAAAATTGCTCTTTGATTGATTGTATTTCCTTGTTGCAATCCGTGCTAAATTCTCCTCATGCTTATAGTCAAAATAAAGCGTGTACTAAACATATCGTTGATGCCTTGATGCAATCTTATGAAGAAAAACTTGAATTGGAAGTTTCTATCCCTAGTAAGCTTTATGATGAGTGGGAACCAAATATTAAAATTAAAATTAAAGATCATGAATGCTATGCTTTATGTGATTTGGGTGCTAGTGTTTCCACGATTCCAAAGACTTTGTGTGATTTGTTAGGTTTCCGTGATTTTGATGATTGCTCTTTAAACTTGCACCTTGTGGATTCCACTATTAAGAAACCTATGGGAAGAATTAATGATGTTCTTAGTGTTGCAAATAGGAATTATGTGCCCGTAGATTTTATTGTTCTTGACATAGATTGCAATCCTTCATGTCCTATTATTCTTGGTAGACCTTTCCTTAGAATGATTGGTGCAATTATTGATATGAAGGAAGGACATATTAGATTCCAATTTCCATTAAGGAAAGGCATGGAACACTTTCCTAGAAAGAAAATTAAATTATCTTATGAATCTATTATGAGAGCCACTTATGGATTGCCTACCAAAGATGGCAATACCCAGATCTATCATTGCTTGTTATGCCTAGCTAGGGGCGTTAAACGACAGCGCTTGTTGGGAGGCAACCCAATTTTATTTTTATTCCTTGCTTTTTGCTCATGTTTAGTAATAAATAATTTATCTATCCTCTGTTTTGGTTGTGGTTTTTGTGTTTAATTAGTGTTTGTGCCAAGTAGAACCGTTGGGAAGACTTGGGGAAAGTCTTGTTACACTTGCTGTAAAAAACAGAAACTTTAGCGCTCACGAGAACTACTGCCATTTTTATTTCGAAAGTGCTATTTAGTTAATTATTTTTGCAGATGATTAATAAATAAATTCCTCACGTCCAGCATATTATTTTAGAATTTGTGGGGTTCCAGATCTTGCGCTAGCTACAGATTACTACAGACTGTTCTGTTTTTTGACAGATTCTGTTTTTCGTGTGTTGTTTGCTTATTTTGATGAATCTATGGCTAGTAAAATAGTTTATAAACCATAGAAAAGTTGGAATACAGTAGGTATAACACCAATATAAATAAAGAATGAGTTCATTACAGTACCTTGAAGTGTTCTTTTGTTTTCTTTCGCTAACGGAGCTCACGAGATCTTCTACTTTAAGTTTTGTGTTGTGAAGTTTTCAAGTTTTGGGTAAAGATTTGATGGATTATGGAACAAGGAGTGGCAAGAGCCTAAGATTGGGTATGCCCATGGAACCCCCAAGATAATGTAAGGACACCTAAAAGCCAAAGCTCCGGGGCATCCCCTCTTTCATCTACTTCTATCGGTAACTTTACTTGGAGCTATATTTTTATTCGCCACATGATATGTGTTTTGCTTGGAGCGTCTTGTATTATTTGAGTCTTTATTTGTTAGTTTACCACAATAATCCTTGAGGTACACACCTTTTGAGAGAGCCATACATGATTTGGAATTTGTTAGAATACTCTATGTGCTTCGCTTATATCTTTTGAGTTATGTAGTTTTGCTCTAGTACTTCACTTATATCTTTTAGAGCACGGTGGTGGATTCGTTTTATAGAAACTATTGATCTCTCATGCTTCACTTAGATTATTTTGAGAGTCTTAAATAGCATGGTAATTTTCTTAAAATCCTAATATGCTTGGCATACAAGATTAATAATAAAACTTTCGTATGAGTGTGTTGAATACTATGAGAAGTTCGATGCTTGATAATTGTTTTGAGATATGAAGATGGTAATATTAAAGTTGTGCTAGTAGAGTAGTTGTGAATTTGAAGAATACTTGTGTGAAAGTTTGTGATTCCCGTAGCATGCACGTATGGTGAACCGTTATGTGATGAAGTTGGAGCATGATTTATTTTTTGATTGTCTTCCTTATGAGTGGCGGTCGGGGACGAGCGATGGTCTTTTCCTACCAATCTATCCCCCTAGGAGCATGCGCGTAATACTTTGCTTTGATAACTTGTAGATTTTTGCAATAAGTATATGAGTTCTTTATGACTAATGTTAAGTCCATGGATTATACGCACCCTCACCCTTCCACCTTTGCTAGCCTCTCTAATACCGCGCACCTTTTGTCGGTATCATACACCCACCATATACCTTCCTCAAAACAGCCACCATACCTACCTATTATGGCATTTCCATAGCCATCCCGAGATATATTGCCATGCAACTTTCCACTATTCCGTTTATTATGACACACTCCATCATTGTCATATTGCTTAGCATGATCATGTAGTCGACATCGTATTTGTGGCAAAGCCACCATTCATAATTATTTCATACATGTCACTCATGGGTCATTGCATATCCCGGTACACCGCCGGAGGCATTCATATAGAGTCATATTTTGTTCTAAGTATCGAGTTGTAATTGTTGAGTTGGAAGAAAAATAAAAGTGTGATGATCATCATTATTAGAGCATTGTCCTAGTGAGGAAAGGATGATGGAGACTATGATTCCCCCACAAGTCGGGATGAGACTCCGGGCGAAAAATAAAAAAAAGAGAAATAAAAGAGGCCATAAAAAGGAGAAAAGGCCCAAATAAAAAAATGAGAGAAAAAGAGAGAAGGGGCAATGCTACTATCCTTTTACCACACTTGTGCCTCAAAGTAGCACCATGATATTCATGATAGATAGTCTCCTATGTTATCACTTTCATATACTAGTGGGAATTTTTCATTATAGAACTTGGCTTGTATATTCCAATGATGGTCTTCCTCAAAATGCCCTAGGTCTTCATGAGCAAGCAAGTTGGATGCACACCCACTTAGTTTCTTTTGTTGAGCTTTCATATACTTATAGCTCTAGTGCATCCATTACATGGCAATCCCTTCTCACTCACATTGATATCTATTGATGGGCATCTCCATAGACCGTTGATATGCCTAGTTGATGTGAGACTATATTCTCCCTTTTTTTCTTCTCCAGAACCACCATTCTATTCCACCTATAAGTGATATGTCCATGGCTCACGCTCATGTATTGCGTGAAGATTGAAAAAGTTAGAGAACACCAAAAGTATGAAACAATTGCTTGTCTTGTCATCGGGGTTGTGCATGATTTAAATATTTTGTGTGGTGAAGATGGAGCATAGCCAGACTATATGATTTTGTAGGGATAACTTTCTTTGGCCATGATATTTTGAGAAGACATAATTGCTTTGTTAGTATGCTTGAAGTATTATTATTTTATGTCAATATTAAACTTTTGTCTTGAATCTTTCAGATCTGAATATTCATACCACAATTAAGAAGAATTACATTAAAATTATGCCAAGTAGCACTCCGCATCAAAAAATCTGTTTTTATCATTTACCTACTCGAGGACGAGCAGGAATTAAGCTTGGGGATGCTTGATACGTCTCCAACGTATCTATAATTTTTGATTTCTCCATGCTATATTATCTACTGTTTTGGACATTATTGGGCTTTATTTTCCACTTTTATATTACTTTTGGGACTAACCTATTAACCGGAGGCTCAACCCAGAATTGCTGTTTTTTTGCCTGTTTTAGGGTTTCGAAGAAAAGGAATATCAAATGGAGTCCAAACGGAATGAAACCTTCGGGAACGTGATTTTCTCAACAAACAAGACCCGGGAGACTTGGACCCTACGTCAAGACACAAAAGAGGAGGCCACGAGGTAGGGGGCGTGCCTACCCCCCCAGGCACGCCCTCCACCCTCATGGGCCCCCAGTTGCTCCACCGACGTACTCCTTCCTCCTATATATAACTACGTACCCCCAAACGATCAGATACGGAGCCAAAAACCTAATTCCACCGCCGCAACTTTCTGTATCCATGAGATCCCATCTTGGGGCCTGTTCCGGAGCTCTGCCGGAGGGGGCATCGATCACGAAGGGCTTCTACATCAACACCATAGCCCCTCCGATGAAGTGTGAGTAGTTTACCTCAGACCTACGGGTCCATAGTTATTAACTAGATGGCTTCTTGTCTCTTTTTGGATCTCAATACAATGTTCTCCCCCTCTCTCGTGGAGAACTATTCGATGTAATCTTCTTTTTGCGGTGTGTTTGTTGAGACCGATGAATTGTGGGTTTATGATCAAGTCTATCTATGAACAATATTTGAATATTCTCTGAATTCTTTTATGTATGATTGGTTATCTTTGCAAGTCTGTTCGAATTATCAGTTTGGTTTGGCCTACTAGATTGATCTTTCTTGCAATGGGAGAAGTGCTTAGCTTTGGGTTCAATCTTGCGGTGTCCTTTCCCAGTGACAGTAGGGGAAGCAAGGCACGTATTGTATTGTTGCCATTGAGGATAACAAGATGGGGTTTTCATCATATTGCATGAGTTTATCCCTCTACATCATGTCATCTTGCTTAAGGCGTTACTCTGTTTTTAACTTAATACTCTAGATGCATGCTGGATAGCGGTCGATGAGTGGAGTAATAGTAGTAGATGCAGGCTGGAGTCGGTCTACTAGTCTCAGACGTGATGCCTATATACATGATCATGCCTAGATATTCTCATAACTATGCTCAATTCTGTCAATTGCTCAACAGTAATTTGTTCACCCACCGTAGAATACTTATGCTCTTGAGAGAAGCCACTAGTGAAACCTATGGCCCCCGGGTCTATCTTTATCATATTAATCTCCTACTACTTAGTTATTTCCTTTGCTCTTTACTTTGCCTTTGTTTTAATTTGCATCTTTATCACAAAAATACCAAAAAAATTATTTTATCATATCTATGAGATCTCACTCTCGTAAGTGGCCGTGTAGGGATTGACAACCCCTATTCGTGTTGGTTGCGAGGATTTATTTGTTTTGTGCAGGTACGAGGGACTCACGCGTAGCCTCCTACTGGATTGATACCTTGGTTCTCAAAAACTGAGGGAAATACTTACGCTACTTTGCTGCATCATCCCTTCCTCTTCGGGGAAAACCAATGCAGTGCTCAAGAGGTAGCAATAGTCATGGTATAGGTCCTATTACCATCGTAATTTCCTGTCTGGTACTTCCAAGATGTGACTTAGGCCTTTATGAGCATTCTCATTTAAAAGTTTATCTATCTACTACGATACTTCTAAGCAGTTGGATTTAAAGGGTGAAAAATAACTACATCAACTAAAGCTAAATCACCTAGTCTAGCCCTTTGAAACAAAGTAATAGTATGGGTGTTGTTCAATTAGGTACTAAAAACACACTACCAAATTTTAGATAAATTAATAGCATAACATAGGCATCATATGTTGAAATAGAGACAAGCTTTAGGCCCATACAATAGACATGCTATTGGAGTTTCAGAAGAGTGGTTCCTGCCCGATCCTCCGTTGCCGCCACCACACCAGTGGAGGAAGCTTTGGACCCCTTTAAAAGGGATCCTCTTTCATATGTTATTGGAGCTTGAGAAGAGGAGTGGTCCCCATGCGTTCCTCCTCCGCCGCCCGGCACACGTCGCGCGCGCCTCGTGTTTCGTAAATGAGCTAAGCTTAAACCTATGTCATACATGCGCTTAATTTTTGCCGGTCAAGAACTAATAGTCTTCAACAAACACGCCACGAATTTAAGGCCCCAGATTGTGGGTTGTTACCGACTTGGGCGTGGGTCCAGCCCACATCTCCCTACCATATCACGCCTACATATTGGAGGTGTCGACACCTGCCGCCAAAAATCAGATCACACCTGCCTCCTCACACACACCACATATTGTTGTTTCGGCCCGCTGCTGCTGCCGTCGGGGGTCCTATCCAGTCCATTGTGTGCATGACTGTTCGGGAGAGCAGGCCTCCATAAACCCCGTCCTTTGATATTCTATACGGGAGAAGGGCGATTAGGTTTTCGGCGAGCGTCTCCTATGCGATTGCTCACCACTGTTCGTCTATTTCGTCTATGTCTGGGTCATCTTTGTCATCACCATGTCCACCGAAGCCGAGAGACTCGCTGCTGAGAAGCTTGTCATTGACAAGAAGGCAGCCAAGGAGGTTGTCACCGCCGCTACTATGAACTAGCCTTTATCCCGCTCCTATTTTATTTTTGTATTGGCCGTACTAGCTATCTACGTAGATGTTTCTTCTATATGCCTATTATGTGCTTATGTGATTAGATATCAGTACAAAATTAACACTATCAAGTTCATGATTTATCTTTGGATTTTTTTGCTAATCTATAATACCTAAATAGTCCATCCCCACTATCTTATTTCTCTAGACATGCAAGCTGTCAACATCAGCAACACTCCACCTTAGCAAATCAATCTAGCCTGGTCAGCAATCCACAAACAAATCCGCAAATCATTGATACATTTTTTCTTTGCTTAGCCATCCCGTGGTCACTGAACCGATTTGTCTCTTCCTCTTTCGCCTTCCACATAACTAGCAAACTTTCCGTTCTACGGACCACTCTCCCGCACCATAAAAATCCACCAGCACTAGCCTGTGCCCATTGGGCCCACTGCATCCTGAACCTTCTTCATTCTCCACTCCTCTCTTGATCCCTATGTCTTCATCTCTCCGCCTACCTTTCTGCTCTATCGATGGCTACCACGCGGCGTGCCTCCGCCCTCACCTCATGTCGCCCATGTGTGCCTTGCCGCATGGGTAGTGGTTGCCTACGATCTATCGCCGCATCGGCAGCCTACCCGGATAAGCTGCGGGCCGTGTCATCTTCTCGCCATCACCCGTTTGGAAGGTGGGAGATGCCTGGTGCTCTAAAAGTTCCGAGGTTAGATTTGGATTTGTGATTTTTTTGCCATCATGAGTTCCAATTCAACAGATGAAAGTTGAATCCTATTTCCTTTCACTGACTCTTGTGATTGGCTCTTCAGTAATAATCAGTCAACATCAGATTGGATGTCACACCCTGACTCGCCACTGGTGTCCATGCCCAAGAATAAACCCTCTCAGGCGGCAGCGAGGCACTGGAGGAAGCAGTCGACGCACACGTCGCTCAACGAGGCGAGACCAGTGGAGGATAGGCGGCAGCACACATTCCTTCCGTACTGGCAGGGGGGTCCTCACGGTTGCAGCAACTACGTCCCCGTGCAAACTGTCGTTACCGGTGCCAGCGTGAAGTTCAGGTTATGGGTCCTGACCATCGTCCCCGTGGACTCTCCTCTCCCCATCACAATCTTTTGTAGTGGTATACTTCTCACAAAGATGTAATTATTAATTAAAAATGGTGGTTTGCAGTATCGTACATCATGTTAAAACAGTATCTTGATTATTCCTGGAAAGGGGCACTGATAAACAAAATAATTCAAGCAGTTTGGAAGTGATGTGTTAGTTGGTGCGGTCTAACTCTGAACTTTATTCTAACTTTCATTTTCTTACTGAATATAACTTCCCACTCACGCAGCCATCTGAAGGTATTCTTTGATGCAGCCTATTTTTTTTAGAAAAGGAGGATGACCCCCGTTGAGGGACTCCTGGATTAGGGGGTCTCCGGACAGCCGGACTATATCCTTTGGCCGGACTGTTGGACTATGAAGATACAAGATTGAAGACTTCGTCCCGTGTCCGGATGGGACTCTCCTTGGCGTGGAAGGCAAGCTAGGCAATATGGATATGTAGATCTCCTCCCTTGTAACCGACTCTGTGTAACCCTAGCCTCCTCTGGTGTCTATATAAACTGGAGGGTTTAGTCTGTAGGAGAACATAAAATCATACCATAGGCTAGCTTCTAGGGTTTAGCCTCTACGATCTCGTGGTAGATCAACTCTTGTAATACTCATATCATCAAGAACAATCAAGCAGGACGTAGGGTATTACCTCCTTCAAGAGGACCGAACCTGGGTAAACTTCGTGTCCCCTGCCTCCTGTTACCATCCGCCTTAGACGCATAGTTCGGGACCCCCTACCCGAGATCCGCCGGTTTTGACGCCGACATTGGTGCTTTCATTGAGAGCTCAACTGTGTCGTCACCATAAGGCTTGATGGCTCCTTCGATCATTGGTAGCGATGCGGTCCAGGGTGAGGTTTTCCTCCCCGGACAGATCTTTGTATTCGGCGGCTTCGCACTGCGGGCCAATTCGCTTGGCCATCTGGAGCAGATCGAGAGCTACGCCCCTATCCACCAGGTCAGATTCGGAAACTTAAACTACACTGCTGACATCCGCGGAGACTTGATCTTCGACATATTCGAGCCCGTGTCAGGTGCGTCGCACAGTCACGACGAGCATGACATAACTCTGCCGTCGGACAGTGTTCGGGAGATCGCATCTGCAACTAATCCGGCCTTCAATCCGGAGCAAATTGCGCCATCCAAGGACGGAGGGATAGACCCTGCCATGGAGGCCGCTGATACGTCTCTAACGTATCTATAATTTTTGATTGCTCCATGCTATATTATCTAATGTTTTGGACATTATTGGGCTTTATTATCCACTTTTATATTATTTTTGGGACTAACCTATTAACCGGAGGCCCAGCCCAGCATTGCTGTTTTTGGCCTGTTTTAGGGTTTCGAAGAAAAGGAATATCAAACGGAGTCCAAACGGAATGAAACCTTCGGGAACGTGATTTTCTCATCGAATACAACTCGGGAGACTTGGACCCTACGTCAAGACACATAACACGACGCCACGAGGTAGGGGGCACGCCTACCCCCCACCCCCCCAAGCATGCCCTCCACCCTCGTGGGCCCCCTGTTGCTCCACCGACGTACTTCTTCCTCCTATATATACCCATGTACCCCCAAACGATCAGATATGGAGCCAAAACCCTAATTTCACCGCCGTAACTTTCTGTATCCACGAGATCCCATCTTGGGTCCTGTTCCGGAGCTCCGCCGGAGGGGGCATCGATCACAGAGGGCTTCTTCATCAACACCATAGCCCCTCCGATGAAGTGTGAGCAGTTTACCTCAGACCTACGGGTCCATAGTTAGTAGCTAGATGGCTTCTTCTCTCTTTTCGGATCTCAATACAATGTTCTCCCCCTGAGGGAGTCCTAGATTAGGGGGTGTCCAGATAGCCGGACTATAACCTTTGGCCGGACTGTTCGACTATGAAGATACAAGATTGAAGACTTCGTCCCGTGTCCAGATGGGACTTTCCTTGGCGTGGAAGGCAAGCTTGGCAATACGGATATGTAGATCTCCTCCCATTGTAACCGACTCTGTGTAACCCTAGCCCTCTCTGGTGTCTATATAAACCGGAGGGTTTTAGTCCATAGGACGAACGACAATCATAACATAGCCTAGCTTCTAGGGTTTAGCCTCTCTGATCTCGTGGTAGATCTACTCTTGTACTACCCATATCATCAATATTAATCGAGCAGGACGTAGGGTTTTACCTCCATCAAGAGGGCCCGAACCTGGGTAAAACATTGTGTCCCCTGCCTCCTGTTACCATCCGGCCTAGACGCACAGTTCGGGACCCCCTACCCGAGATCCGCCGGTTTTGACACCGACATTGGTGCTTTCATTGAGAGTTCCTCTGTGTCGTCACCTTTAGGCCCGATGGCTCCTCCGATCATCAACAACGATGCGGTCCAGGGTGAGACCTTTCTCCCCGGACAGATCTTCGTGTTCGGCGGCTTTGCACTGCGGGCTAATTCGCTTGGCCATCTGGAGCAGATTGAAAGCTACGCCCCTGGCCATCAGGTCAGATTTGGAAGTTTGAACTACACGGCCGACATCCGCGGAGACTTGATCTTCGACGGATTCGAGCCACAGCCAGGCGCGCCGCACTGTCACGATGGGTATGACCTAGCTCTGCCGCCGAACAGTACCCTAGAGGCCGCGCCCGCATCAGTTTCGACCCTTAGCTCGGAGCCAACTGTGCCGATCGAGGACGGGTGGCTAGACACCACCTCGGGGGCTGCAGTCTCAACGGCGATCAAGCCGAACACCAGCCTCATCCTCTGCGGAGCCCATGACTCCAAGGTGCCGGACTCTTTTCCGGACTCTGAACCTTCCGCGCCCCTGCCAATCGAATCTGATTGGGCGCCGATCATGGAATTCACCGCCGCAGATATCTTTCAGCACTCGCCCTTCGGGGACTTCCTAAATTCACTAAGGTCTCTCTCTTTGTCAGGAGAGCCCTGCCGGACTATGGCCAACAGGATTGGGATGCGGACGACGAAGAAATTCGACGCCACCCACCACCCTCTTTGTAGCGACTGTCGATGATTTAACCGACATGCTCGACTTCGACTCCGAAGACATCGACGGTATGGACGACGATGTAGGAGACAAACATGAACCAGCGCCTATAGGGCACTGGAAAGCCACCTCGTCATATGACATATATATGGTGGATACACCCAAAGAAGGCAATGGCGACGGAACAACAGGGGATGACCCCTCCAAGAAGCAACCCAAGCGCCGGCGTCAGCGGCGCCGCTCTAAGTGAAGGAAATATGCCCTAGAGGCAATAATAAAGTTATTATATATTTCCTTATAATCATGATAAATGTTTATTATTCATGCTAGAATTGTATTAACCGGAAACATAATACATGTGTGAATACATAGACAAACAAAGTGTCACTAGTATGCCTCTACTTGACTAGCTCGTTAATCAAAGATGGTTATGTTTCCTGACCATGAACAATGAGTTGTTATTTGATTAACGAGGTCACATCATTAGTTGAATGATCTGATTGACATGACCCATTCCATTAGCTTAGCACCCGATCGTTTAGTATGTTGCTATTGCTTTCTTCATGACTTATACATGTTCCTATGACTATGAGATTATGCAACTCCTGTTTACCGGAGGAACACTTTGGGTGCTACCAAACGTCACAACGTAACTGGGTGATTATAAAGGAGCATTACAGGTGTCTCCAAAGGTAGATGTTGGGTTGGCGTATTTCGAGATTAGGATTTGTCACTCCGATTGTCGGAGAGGTATCTCTGGGCCCTCTCGGTAATACACCTCACATAAGCCTTGCAAGCATTACAACTAATATGTTAGTTGTGAGATGATGTATTACGGAACGAGTAAAGAGACTTGCCGGTAATTTGATTGAACTAGGTATTGGATACCGACGATCGAATCTCGGGCAAGTAACATACCGATGACAAAGGGAACAACGTATGTTGTTATGCGGTCTGACCGATAAAGATCTTCGTAGAATATGTAGGAGCCAATATGGGCATCCAGGTCCCGCTATTGGTTATTGACCGGAGACGTGTCTCGGTCATGTCTACATTGTTCTCGAACCCGTAGGGTCCGCACGCTTAAGGTTACGATGACAGTTACATTATGAGTTTATGCATTTTGATGTACCGAAGGTTGTTCAAGTCCCGGATGTGATCACGGACATGACGAGGAGTCTCGAAATGGTCGAGACATAAAGATTGATATATTGGAAGCCTATATTTGGACATCGGAAGTGTTCCGGGTGAAATCGGGATTTTACCGGATACCGGGAGGGTTACCGGAACCCCCCGGGAGCCATATGGGCCTTCATGGGCCTTAGTGGAAAGGAGAAAGGGGCAGCCCAAGGTGGCTGCGCCACTTCCCCCTCCCCTAGTCCTATTAGGACTAGGAGAAGGTGGCCGGCCCCCCTCCTCTCTTTCCCCCCTTTGGGGAATCCTAGTTGGAATAGGATTGGGGGGGGAGTCCTACTCCCGGAAGGAGTAGGACTCCTCCTGCGCCTCTCTCCCTGGCCGGCGCCCCCCTCCCCCCTTGGCTCCTTTATATACTGAGGTAGAGGCACCCTAGAACACACAAGTTGATCCACGTGATCTATTCCTTAGCCGTGTGCGGTGCCCCCTGCCACCATATTCCTCGATAATACTGTAGCAGAGTTTAGGCGAAGCCCTGCTGCTGTAGTACATCAAGATCGTCACCACGCCGTCGTGCTGACAGAATTCTTCCCCGACACTTTGCTGGATCGGCGTCCGGGGATCGTCATCGAGCTGAACGTGTGCTCGAACTCGGAGGTGCCTAGTTTCGGTGCTTGATCGGTTGGATCGTGAAGACGTACGACTACTTCCTCTACGTCGTGTCATCGCTTCCGCAGTCGGTCTGCGTTGGGTATGTAGACAACACTCTCCCCTTCGTTGCTATGCATCACATGATCTTGCGTGTGCGTAGGAAATTTTTTGAAATTACTACGAAACCCAACAGTGGCATCCGAGCCTAGGTTATTTATGTTGATGTTATATGCACGAGTAGAACACAAGTGAGTTGTGGACGATACAAGTCATACTGCCTACCAGCATGTCATACTTTGGTTCGGCGGTATTGTTGGACGAGACGACCCGGACCAACCTTACGCGTATGCTTACGCGAGACCGGTTCCCTCGACGTGCTTTGCACAGAGATGGCTTGCGGGCGACAGTCTCTCCAACTTTAGTTGAACCAAGTATGGCTACACCCGGTCCTTGCGAAGGTTAAAACGGAGTCTATTTGACAAACTATCGTTGTGGTTTTGATGCGTAGGTGAGATTGGTTCTTACTTAAGCCCGTAGCAGCCACGTAAAACTTGCAACAACAAAGTAGAGGACGTCTAACTTGTTTTTGCAGGGCATGTTGTGATGTGATATGGTCAAGGCATGATGCTAAATTTTATTGTATGAGATGATCATGTTTTGTAACCGAGTTATCGGCAACTGGCAGGAGCCATATGGTTGTCGCTTTATTGTATGCAATGCAATCGCGATGTAATGCTTTACTTTATTACTAAACGGTAGTGATAGTCGTGGAAGCATAAGATTGGCGAGACGACAACGATGCTACGATGGAGATCAAGGTGTCGCGCCGGTGACGATGGTGATCATGACGGTGCTTCGGAGATGGAGATCACAAGCACAAGATGATGATGGCCATATCATATCACTTATATTGATTGCATGTGATGTTTATCTTTTTATGCATCTTATCTTGCTTTGATTGACGGTAGCATTATAAGATGATCTCTCACTAAATTATCAAGAAGTGTTCTCCCTGAGTATGCACCGTTGCCAAAGTTCGTCGTGCCCAGACACCACGTGATGATCGGGTGTGATAAGCTCTACGTCCATCTACAACGGGTGCAAGCCAGTTTTGCACACGCAGAATACTCAGGTTAAACTTGACGAGCCTAGCATATGCAGATATGGCCTCGGAACACGGAGACCGAAAGGTCGAGCGTGAATCATATAGTAGATATGATCAACATAAACGATGTTCACCATTGAAAACTACTCCATCTCACGTGATGATCGGTTATGGTTTAGTTGATTTGGATCACGTAATCACTTAAAAGATTAGAGGGATGTCTATCTAAGTGGGAGTTCTTAAGTAATATGATTAATTGAACTTAAATTTATCATGAACTTAGTACCTGATAGTATCTTGCTTATTTATGTTGATTGTAGATAGATGGCTCGTGCTGTTGTTCCGTTGAATTTTAATGCGTTCCTTGAGAAAGCAAAGTTGAAAGATGATGGTAGCAATTACACGGACTGGGTCCGTAACTTGAGGATTATCCTCATTGCTGCACAGAAGAATTACGTCCTGGAAGCACCGCTGGGTGCCAGGCCTGCTGCTGGAGCAACACCAGATGTTATGAACGTCTGGCAGAGCAAAGCTGATGACTACTCGATAGTTCAGTGTGCCATGCTTTACGGCTTAGAATCGGGACTTCAACGACGTTTTGAACGTCATGGAGCATATGAGATGTTCCAGGAGTTGAAGTTAATATTTCAAGCAAATGCCCGGATTGAGAGATATGAAGTCTCCAATAAGTTCTATAGCTGCAAGATGGAGGAGAACAGTTCTGTTAGTGAGCATATACTCAAAATGTCTGGGTATAATAATCACTTGATTCAATTGGGAGTTAATCTTCCGGATGATTGCGTCATTGACAGAATTCTCCAATCACTGCCACCAAGCTACAAGAGCTTCGTGATGAACTATAATATGCAAGGGATGAACAAGACTATTCCCGAGCTCTTCGCAATGCTGAAAGCTGCGGAGGTAGAAATCAAAAAGGAGCATCAAGTGTTGATGGTTAACAAAACCACTAGTTTCAAGAAAAAGGGCAAAGGGAAGAAGAAGGGGAACTTCAAGAAGAACGGCAAGCAAGTTGCTGCTCAAGAGAAGAAACCCAAGTCTGGACCTAAGCCTGAAACTGAGTGCTTCTACTGCAAGTAGACTGGTCACTGGAAGCGGAACTGCCCCAAGTATTTGGCGGATAAGAAGGATGGCAAGGTGAACAAAGGTATATGTGATATACATGTTATTGATGTGTACCTTACTAGAGCTCGCAGTAGCACCTGGGTATTTGATACTGGTTCTGTTGCTAATATTTGCAACTCGAAACAGGGACTACGGATTAAGCGAACTGGCAAAGGACGAGGTGACGATGCGCGTGGGAAATGGTTCCAAAGTCGATGTGATCGCGGTCGGCACGCTACCTCTACATCTACCTTCGGGATTAATTTAGACCTAAATAATTGTTATTTGGTGCCAGCGTTGAGCATGAACATTATATCTGGATCTTGTTTGATGCGAGACGGTTATTCATTTAAATCAGAGAATAATGGTTGTTCTATTTATATGAGTAATATCTTTTATGGTCATGCACCCTTGAAGAGTGGTCTATTCTTATGAATCTCGATAGTAGTAATACACATATTCATAATGTTGAAGCCAAAAGATGCAGAGTTGATAATGATAAGTGCAACTTATTTGTGGCACTGTCGTTTAGGTCATATCGGTATAAAGCGCATGAAGAAACTCCATACTGATGGACTTTTGGAACCACTTGATTATGAATCACTTGGTACTTGCGAACCGTGCCTCATGGGCAAGATGACTAAAACACCGTTCTCCGGTACTATGGAGAGAGCAACAGATTTGTTGGAAATCATACATACAGATGTATGTGGTCCGATGAATATTGAGGCTCGTGGCGGATATCGTTATTTTCTCACCTTCACAGATGATTAAGCAGATATGGGTATATCTACTTAATGAAACATAAGTCTGAAATATTTGAAAAGTTCAAAGAATTTCAGAGTGAAGTTGAAAATCATCGTAACAAGAAAATAAAGTTTCTACGATCTGATCGTGGAGGAGAATATTTGAGTTATGAGTTTGGTGTACATTTGAAAAATTGTGGAATAGTTTCGCAACTCACGCCACCCGGAACACCACAGCGTAATGGTGTGTCCGAACGTCGTAATCGTACTTTACTAGATATGGTGCGATCTATGATGTCTCTTACTGATTTACCGCTATCTTGGTTATGCTTTAGAGACGGCCGCATTCACGTTAAATAGGGCACCATCAAAATCCGTTGAGACGACGCCTTATGAACTGTGGTTTGGCAAGAAACCAAAGTTGTCGTTTCTTAAAGTTTGGGGCTGCGATGCTTATGTGAAAAAGCTTCAACCTGATAAGCTCGAACCCAAATCGGAGAAATGTGTCTTCATAGGATACCCAAAGGAGACTGTTGGGTACACCTTCTATCACAGATCCGAAGGCAAGACATTCGTTGCTAAGAATGGATCCTTTCTAGAGAAGGAGTTTCTCTCGAAAGAAGTGAGTGGGAGGAAAGTAGAACTTGACGAGGTAACTGTACCTGCTCCCTTACTGGAAAGTAGTTCATCACAGAAAACTGTTTCAGTGACACCTACACCAGTTAGTGAGGAAGCCAATGATAATGATCATGAAACTTCAGATCAAGATACTACTGAACCTCGTAGATCAACCAGAGTAAGATCCGCACCAGAGTGGTACGGTAATCCTGTTCTGGAAGTCATGCTACTAGATCATGATGAACCTACGAACTATGAAGAAGCGATGGTGAGCCCAGATTCCGCAAAGTGGCTTGAAGCCATGAAATCTGAGATGGGATCCATGTATGAGAACAAAGTATGGACTTTGGTTGACTTGCCCGATGATCGGCAAGCAATTGAGAATAAATGGATCTTCAAAGAAGAAGACTGACGCTTGATGGTAATGTTACTGTCTACAAAGCTCGACTTGTCGCAAAAGGTTTTCGGCAAGTTCAAGGGATTGACTACGATGAGACCTTCTCACCCGTAGCGATGCTTAAGTCCGTCCGAATCATGTTAGCAATGCCGCATTTTATGATTATGAAATTTGGCAAATGGATGTAAAGACTGCATTCCTGAATGGATTTCTGGAAGAATAGTTGTATATGATGCAACCGGAAGGTTTTGTCGATCCAAAGGGAGCTAACAAAGTGTGCAAGCTCCAGCGATCCATTTATGGACTGGTGCAAGCCTCTCGGAGTTGGAATAAACGTTTTGATAGTGTGATCAAAGCATTTGGTTTTATACAGACTTTCAGAGAAGCCTGTATTTACAAGAAAGTGAGTGGGAGCTCTGTAGCATTTCTGATATTATATGTGGATGACATATTGCTAATTGGAAATGATATAGAATTTCTGGATAGCATAAAGGGATACTTGAATAAAAGTTTTTCAATGAAAGACCTCGGTGAAGCTGCTTACATATTAGGCATTAAGATCTATAGGGATAGATCAAGACGCTTAATTGGACTTTCACAAAGCACATACCTTGACAAAATTTTGAAGAAGTTCAAAATGGATCAAGCAAAGAAAGGGTTCTTGCCTGTGTTACAAGGTGTGAAGTTGAGTAAGACTCAATGCCCGACCACTGCAGAAGGTAGAGAGAATATGAAAGATGTTCCCTATGCATCAGCCATAGGATCTATCATGTATGCAATGCTGTGTACCAGACCTGATGTGTGCCTTGCTATAAGTTTAGCAGGGAGGTACCAAAGTAATCCAGGAATGAATCACTGGACAGCGGTCAAAAACATCCTGAAAATACCTGAAAAGGACTAAGGATATGTTTCTCGTATATGGAGGTGACAAAGAGCTCACCGTGAAAGGTTACGTTGATGCAAGCTTTGACACTGATCCGGACGATTCTAAATCGCAAACCGGATACGTGTTTACATTAAACGGTGGAGCTGTCAGTTGGTGCAGTTCTAAACAAAGCGTCGTAGCGGGATCTACATGTGAAGCGGAGTACATAGCTACTTCGGAAGCAGCGAACGAAGGAGTCTGGATGAAGGAGTTCATATCCGATCTAGGTGTCATACCTAATGCATCGGGTCCAATGAAAATCTTTTGTGACAATACTGGTGCAATTGCCTTGGCAAAGGAATCCAGATTTCACAAAAAGACCAAACACATCAAGAGACGCTTCAACTCCATCCGGGATCTAGTCCGGGTGGGAGACATAGAGATTTGCAAGATACATACGGATCTGAATGTTGCAGACCCGTTGACTAAGCCTCTTCCACGAGCAAAACATGATCAGCACCAAGGCTCCATGGGTGTTAGATTCATTACAGTGTAATCTAGATTATTGACTCTAGTGCAAGTGGGAGACTGAAGGAAATATGCCCTAGAGGCAATAATAAAGTTATTATTTATTTCCTTATAATCATGATAAATGTTTATTATTCATGCTAGAATTGTATTAACCGGAAACATAATACATGTGTGAATACATAGACAAACAAAGTGTCACTAGTATGCCTCTACTTGACTAGCTCGTTAATCAAAGATGGTTATGTTTCCTAACCATGAACAAGAGTTGTTATTTGATTAACGAGGTCACATCATTAGTTGAATGATCTGATTGACATGACCCATTCCATTAGCTTAGCACCCGATCGTTTAGTATGTTGCTATTGCTTTCTTCATGACTTATACATGTTCCTATGACTATGAGATTATGCAACTCCCGTTTACCGGAGGAACACTTTGGGTGCTACCAAACGTCACAACGTAACTGGGTGATTATAAAGGAGCATTACAGGTGTCTCCAAAGGTAGATGTTGGGTTGGCGTATTTCGAGATTAGGATTTGTCACTCCGATTGTCGGAGAGGTATCTCTGGGCCCTCTCGGTAATACACATCACATAAGCCTTGCAAGCATTACAACTAATATGTTAGTTGTGAGATGATGTATTACGGAACGAGTAAAGAGACTTGCCGGTAACGAGATTGAACTAGGTATTGGATACCGACGATCGAATCTCGGGCAAGTAACATACCGATGACAAAGGGAACAACGTATGTTGTTATGTGGTCTGACCGATAAAGATCTTCGTAGAATATGTAGGAGCCAATATGGGCATCCAGGTCCCGCTATTGGTTATTGACCGGAGACGTGTCTCGGTCATGTCTACATTGTTCTCGAACCCGTAGGGTCCGCACGCTTAAGGTTACGATGACAGTTATATTATGAGTTTATGCATTTTGATGTACCGAAGGTTGTTCGGAGTCCCGGATGTGATCACGGACATGACGAGGAGTCTCGAAATGGTCGAGACGTAAAGATTGATATATTGGAAGCCTATGTTTGGACATCGGAAGTGTTCCGGGTGAAATCGGGATTTTACCGGGTTACCGGGAGGGTTACCGGAACCCCCCGGGAGCCATATGGGCCTACATGGGCCTTAGTGGAAAGGAGAAAGGGGGCAGCCCAAGGTGGCTGCGCCACTTCCCCCTCCCCTAGTCCTATTAGGACTAGGAGAAGGTGGCCGGCCCCCCTCTCTCTCTTTCCCCCCCTTGGGAATCCTAGTTGGAATAGGATTGGGGGGGGAGGCCTACTCCCGGAAGGAGTAGGACTCCTCCTGCGCCTCTCTCCCTGGCCGGCGCCCCCCTCCCCCCTTGGCTCCTTTATATACTGAGGTAGAGGCACCCTAGAACACACAAGTTGATCCACGTGATCTATTCCTTAGCCGTGTGCGGTGCCCCCTGCCACCATATTCCTCGATAATACTGTAGCGGAGTTTAGGCGAAGCCCTGCTGCTGTAGTACATCAAGATCGTCACCACGCCGTCGTGCTGACAGAATTCTTCCCCGACACTTTGCTGGATCGGAGTCCGGGGATTGTCATCGAGCTGAACGTGTGCTCGAACTCGGAGGTGCCGTAGTTTCGGTGCTTGATCGGTTGGATCGTGAAGACGTACGACTACTTCCTCTACGTCGTGTCATCGCTTCCGCAGTCGGTCTGCGTTGGGTACGTAGACAATACTCTCCCCTTCGTTGCTATGCATCACATGATCTTGCGTGTGCGTAGGAAATTTTTTGAAATTACTACGAAACCCAACACTAAGTCCCGCCAAAGCAAAAACGGTGATGCCGGCACGGGAGATAATAACACCCCGGACAGTGCCGAAGACAATTCCCTCCAGCAAGATTCAGCGCAGGAGGATGGAGAAGCCAGCCCCCCTGAGAAAGTGGCAGACAGAGAAGAAGAGGATGATAATTACATGCCTCCCTCCGAAGACGAGGCAAGCCTCGGCGACGACGAATTTGTCGTGCCTGAGGATCCCGTCGACCCAGAGCACTTTAAGCGCAGGCTTATGGCCACGGCGAGTAGCCTTGAGAAAAAACAACAACAACTTAGAGCTGATCAAGAATTGCTAGCCGATAGATGGACGGAAGTCCTTGCCGCCGAGGAATACGAACTCGAACGCCCCTCCAAGAGCTACCCAAAGCACAGGTTGCTACCCCGTTTAGAGGAGGAAGCATTTAAACCTACATCACCAGCGCATGATGCGGCTGACCGGCCACCTCACGGCCGCGACAGAGAGTCCTCCCGGCCCTCCACTCAAGCCGCACCCCGGCGTCGCTCAAAAAATACCAAGGCACGGGGAAATGCGCTAGACCTGCGAGATATGTTGGAAGACAGGGCAAGGCAAACAAGATCGATCTACGGATCGCGCGGGCGCCCCACGACACGAGACAATAACCGTCACGCCGGATACAGTAAATCCGGCCGGGCCGAACACAGCAGACAAAGCTCATTTGAGCTACGTCGTGATATAGCCCAGTGCAGAGGCGTCGCACACCCCCTATGCTTCACAGATGAAGTAATGGATCATCAAATCCCAGAGGGTTTCAAACCCGTAAACATTGAATCATACGATGGCACAACAGATCCTACGGTATGGATCGAGGACTATCTCCTTCATATCCACATGGCCCGTGGCGATGATCTACACGCCATCAAATACCTCCCACTCAAGCTTAAAGGACCAGCTCGACATTGGCTTAACAGCCTGCCAGCAGAATCAATTGGTTGTTGGGAGGACCTGGAAGCCGCATTCCTCGACAATTTCCAGGGCACTTATGTGCGACCACAAGACGTCGATGACCTGAGCCACATAATTCAGCAGCCAGAAAATCTGCCAGACAATTCTGGACACGGTTCCTAACCAAGAAAAATCAAATCGTCGACTGTCCGGATGCAGAGGCCCTAGCAGCCTTCAAGCATAACATCCGTGACGAGTGGCTTGCCCGGCACCTTGGACAGGAAAAGCCGAAATCTATGGCAGCCCTCACGACACTCATGACCCGCTTTTGCGCGGGAGAAGACAGCTGGCTGGCTCGTAGCAATAACATGACCAAGAGCCCTGGTAATTAGGATACCAAGGACAACAATGGCAGGTCGCATCGCAACAAGCACAAGCGCCGCATTAACAGCGACAACGCTGAAGATACGGCAGTTAATGCCGGATTCAGAGGCTCTAAGCCCGGTCAGCGGAAAAAGCCTTTTAAGAGGAACACTCCGGGCCCGTCCAGTTTGGACCATATACTCGATTGCTCATGCCAGATACATGGCACCCCCGAAAAACCAGCCAATCACACCAACAGGGATTGTTGGGTGTTCAAGCAGGCCGACAAGTTAAATGCCGAAAACAGAGACAAGGGGCTGCACAGCGACGAGGACGAAGAGCCCCGGCCGCCGAACAATAGTGGACAGAAGGGCTTCCCCCCACAAGTGTGGACGGTGAACATGATATACGCAACCCACATCCCCAAAAGGGAGTGGAAGCGTGCACTCAGGGACGTATACGCGTTGGAGCCAGTCGCCCCAAAGTTCAACCCATGGTCCTCCTGCCCAATCACTTTTGATCGAAGGGACCACCCCACTAGCATCCGCCATGGAGGATTCGCCGCATTGGTTCTAGACCCAATCATTGACGGATTTCACCTCACTAGAGTCCTTATGGACGGCGGCGGCAGCCTGAACCTGCTTTATCAGGATACAGTGCGGAAAATGGGCATAGATCCCTCAAGGATTAAACCCACAAAAACAACCTTTAAAGGCGTCATACCAGGTGTAGAGGCCAACTGTACAAGCTCAGTTACACTTGAAGTGGTCTTCGGATCCCCGAATAATTTTCAAAGCGAGGAGTTAATCTTCGACATAATCCCGTTCCGCAGTGGCTATCACGCACTGCTCGGACGAACCGCATTTGCAAAGTTCAATGCGGTGCCGCACTACGCATATCTCAAGCTCAAGATGCCAGGCCCTCGAGGAGTCATTATGGTCAATGGAAACACCGAACGCTCTCTCCGAACGGAGGAGCACACGGCGGCCCTCGCAGTGGAAGAACAAAGCATCCTCTCAAGGCAATTCTCCAGTCTGGCTATTAAACGTCTGGACATCGTCAAGCGCGCCCGGAGTAACCTACAACAAGACCGCCTGGCACGTTCCGAGCAAGCGTAGCAATACGGCCCCAACCCCAACCCTCGCGAAACTACGAAATCAGTACTACGCGTACATAACTACGCTCTGAAAATACCATGGGCACAGGGGGAGGGGCACGACCATGGCACGCCCAAAATGCGGCTCAATCACACTAGGGGCTCCCGATTTTGTCATAATTTCCTACTTTTGGGACTCCACTCTTCGGAAGGCCTGTCCGGCAGTACAACCGCCGAACACACGATGCAACAACCAAGGAGGTAGAAAGCTACGTCGAATTCCCAGGTGGTCTCTATAACGAGCAAAATACCTGTCTTACATACCGTCTCGCAGCTCGCCCCTGGAGGGGGACATGTCAAATAGTCCCATCTCTCGCTTATCGCACTATTCGTATCGTTCTGCTTTCACAGCAGCCTTTTAAAATAAACAATGCTTAGCTTCAGCTTATTATTGCATTCTCTATTCATTTCTTTTTCAATACATATGTTCAGTTATGACATTTAGCACCCATACACTTTGGTATGGTCCATACGCCAGGGGCTCAAGCACCCCATAATATGGCATGAGAAGTCCGAACACTTTCACAAAGTGCGTCCCTCCGAACTTATAGCATTATATGCATCAGCTCCGAATCATATCTTTGGTCAATAGTTGGGTTTGCCCGGCTCCCATGTTTTGGTACCTTACGTTCCGCTATATCGGCTAAGGTAGCGTTGGGAGAACCACTGCGATTGTGCCCCGGTTGAGCTAGGCTAAGCACCTCAGTAGAGAAAGCTAAAACTGACTGTCATGATAGGGCGAGAGCTAGTCGCTGTTCGGGAGGTTTCGAGTCCCTAAAGACTTATGCCGCTTAGAGTGAGGAGTCGGCTTTGTCCGGCCTAGGCGAGTATAGTGCCCCAAACTCGGTCTTCCGAACACTAGGGGCTTCGCCGAAATTTAAAATTATAGAATTCTTTGGCTAAGTGAGAGTGATAACGCATTATAGTCCGATTGCCTTGTTCGTTGTGCTGAGCACCTCCCTCAGAGGACCCAAGAATGGGAAAAAGAGTGCTCAGGTTTATCCCGAACACCCCAGCACTCGTGGCATGGGGGCGGAAGCTGACGACTCGCCATCTCTCAGACTCGATAAACGGCTGCATAGAAGGTAATATTTTAAAACTAAACAAGCGTTGCATAGCGCATATGAACAAGTTTTCAGCGCACAGGATAAAACGAACAAGTTCACTCAAATATTACATCTTTGGAACATTCGTCCGACACAAGGCGGGCGCCCTTCAGGATGCCCTCATAGTACATCTCGGGGTGGCGATGCTCCTTGCCCTGCGGTGGCCCGTCCTTCACAAGCTTCTCCGCATCCATCTTGCCCCAGTGCACTTTAGCATGGGCAAGCGCCCTATGGGCACCTTCGATGCAGACGGAGCGCTTGACGACTTCAAGCCACGGACAGGCATCCACCAGCCGCCTCACCAGCCCGAAGTA
Organism: Triticum urartu; assembly: GCF_003073215.2. Taxonomy (NCBI): domain Eukaryota; kingdom Viridiplantae; phylum Streptophyta; class Magnoliopsida; order Poales; family Poaceae; genus Triticum; species Triticum urartu. The sequence goes on along the minus strand of NC_053023.1, from coordinate 69,879,796 downwards.
GCTCCCAGGCAGGGCCTCTCCAGGCCACAGCCGAACTATAAGGTCCTTCATGGCCTGTTCGGCCACCTTATGGAGCTCGACCAGTTGCTTCAGCTGGTCGATCAAGGGCACCGAGTTTCCGACCTCAGCATACTGAGACCAGAACACCTTCTCCGTCGAGCTGCCCTCCTCGGCCCGGTAGAAGGCGGCGACATCTGACACGCTACGGGGCAAATCTGCGAATGCTCCTGGAGAGCTCTGGATTCGGGTAAGTAACAAGTAATTCACTTTCACGTGCTTGCTTTGCATAAAGAATGCCTTACCCGCCGCTATCTTCTTCATCGCTTCAACTTCCTGGAGGGCTTTCTGGGCTTCGGCCTTGGCAGACTTGGCGCTTTCAAGGGCCGCTGTGAGCTCGGACTCTCGCATCTTTGAGTCAAACTCCAAACTCTCATGTTTTTTTCATGAGAGCCTGGAGCTCTTGCTGCACCTCTCCAACCCGCGCCTCATGTTTCTCCCGCTCGGTGCGCTCCGTGGCCGCCTTCTTTTCGGCCTTGGAAAGCGCTTGCTTAAGGGTCGCCACCTCAGTCGTGGCCCCTAGGACACCAATAGCGATCCTGTCATTTTTTGCAACTGCATCTTTTTAAATATACTCCACAAGGTATTACTTACCTTCTTTTTCCTCGAGCTCCTTTTTAGCAAGGCCGAGCTCTTGCTCGGACCGCTCGAGGCTCTGCTTCAGCGCATCCACCTCCGCAGTCAGTGCGGCAGAGGCCAGCAGCGAAGCCTGCATACGCATATTGACTTAACTATGTTAGACTCCTGCGAATATTGTTAGATCCTCTATTCGGCTTTTCTTTCCGAACGCCAAACAGAGCATCAGGGGCTACTGTCTATGCGGTAATATTTTCACATATTTTTCACATACCTCAAAGCCTGTTAGCAGGCTGGCACAGGCTTCAGTCAGCCCGCTTTTGGCGGACTGAACCTTCTGGATCACCGCACTCATAATAGTGCGGTGCTCCTCGTCGATGGAGGCGCCGTTAAGCACCTCCAGCAAATTATCCGGTGCCTCCGGTTGGACGGAGGTCACCGGTGTCGTAGGCTTGCCCTTCTTACTAGGGGGCGCCTAACAGACTCCAGAACCATTGAAGGTTCCGGTGCGGTGTCCGGCCCAGGGCCGGACTTAGAGCCCTTGGGGTTTTTCCCCTTTGCGCCTAGAGTCCAGGAGATCACCTTGCGGTGCCTCCAGGACCACCTCCTCCTGGCTTGGAACCTTTTGGGACAACACCTCGGCGTCGTCCGTAGGGCGGGGGGAGGTAGCGGTCGGAAGTGAAAAACTATTCACATCCGACGAATCCAGGGAGCCGCTCGATGACACGTCGAGCCGAGCTTTGGGCGGACTGCATAATTATATTCGGCGTCAGGAGAAGCTGTGCAATAAAGGAACGCCATGAGTCACTCAGGTATCCGAATACTTACGATTTTGCCAAGGGCTTGGCCCTGAGCGGCCACTCCTCTTCGCCGTCGTCGGCGTTGGTGGAGTAGTCCGTAGGGAGGGTCCTCCCTTTCTTGGACCCTCCGGCCTCCCTAGTTGGGGTGGCCTTCCTTTTCTTTTCCCCCCTGCTGGGGAAGAAACCTCTCTTTCCTCCTTCTCGTCTTCGTGGGAGGAGTGCGCCTCGGAGTCATCGGACGATGAGTCCGACTCCACCGGGCGCCGGGAACTCTTCCGGGTTCCCGTGGCCTTCTTCTTGGCCTTCTTCTCCGGCACCACGTAAGGTGCCGGAACCAGCAGCTCCGCCAAGCGGGTGTCCGCTGGGTCTTCGGGCGAAGGAGCCGGACAGTTGATTTGTTCGGCCGTCCTATGCCAGTCCTGTCAAAGGCATGGGGGCTTAGATCCCGCATAGAGTCAAACTATGAAAGACAAATATCCTGTAAGAGGTAAAAACAGCTTACCGCGTTGGCTTGACGCTGCGCACTGAATCCGCGATCCTCGGTAGTGGATGCGGGAGCCTCGGCGCCCTTGAATAGAACCTTCCAGGCATCTTCGTACATTGTGTCGAAGAGCCTGGTCAGAGTTCGGTGTTGGGTCGGGTTGAACTCCCACAAGCTGAAATCCCGTTGTTGGCACGGGAGGATCCTGCGGATGAGCATGACCTGGACTACGTTAACAAGTTTGAGCTTCTTGCTCACCAGGTTTTGGACGCATGTTTGGAGTCCGGTCAGCTCTCCTTGTTTACCCCATGGCAGGCCCTTCTCTTTCCAGGAGGTGAGCCGTGTAGGGATTCTGGAACTCAGGGGCTGCGACCCATTCAGGGTCACGTGGCTCGGTGATGTAAAACCACCCCGATTGCCACCCCTTTATGGTCTCCACGAAGGAGCCCTCGAGCCATAGGACGTTGGGCATCTTGCCCACCATGGCGCCTCCGCACTCTGCCTGGCGGCCACCCACTACCTTTGGCTTGACATTGAAGGTCTTCAGCCATAGGCCGAAGTGGGGCTGGATGCAGAGGAAGGCATCGCACACGACGATGAACGCTGAGATGTTGAGGATGAAGTTCGGGGCTAGATCGTGGAAGTCTAGGATGTAGTAGAACATGAGTCCCCAGACAAATGGGTGGAGAGGGAAGCCTAGTCCGTGGAGGAAATGGGTGAGGAACACCACCCTCTCATGGGGCCTGGGGGTGGGAATGAGCTGCCCCTCGTCTGGGAGCCGGTGCGCGATGTCGTCAGACAAGTATCCGGCTTTCCTCAGCTTCTTGATGTGTCCCTCCGTAACGGAGGAGACCATCCACTTGCCTCCCGCTCCGGACATGGCTGGAGAAGGTTGAGGTGGGGAATGCGGACTTGGGCGCTGGAGCTTGAGTGCGCGAAAATGGATGAGCAAAGGAGGAAGAAGGCGTGGATGGAAAGGCTGATCCTTATCCCCTTATATGGGCGGACGAAACTATGCGTCCCCACCAGCCTGGTAAAACTCGCTTATCTCCCAAGCGTTGTAATCATGGCGCGGTTGGGTTACCCACGCCCGTATTGATGAGAATCCCGGGATAAGGGGACACGATCTCTGCTTCGACAAGACGTGCCAAGGAAACCGCCTCGCAAAACGCGCTGAGGTGGGACAGTAAAAACGGTTCAAATAAAGGCTTGGCTGTGGCGTGATGACACGCTACGGAATACGTCAGCAGATTAGATTTGTGTAAATATTATTCTCTCTACGACAGTATGTGGAACTTATTTTGCAGAGCCGGACACTATCCTTGTGTTCAAAATCTTCTATGAATTATTAGGAGGAGGAACCCGCCTTGCAATGCCGAAGACAATCTGCGCGCCGGACTCGTCGTCATTGAAGCCTGGTTCAGGGGCTACTGAGGGAGTCCTGGATTAGGGGGTGTCCGGATAGCCGGACTATAACCTTTGGCCGGACTCTTGGACTATGAAGATACAAGATTGAAGACTTCGTCCCGTGTCCGGATGAGACTTTCCTTGGCGTGGAAGGCAAGCTTGGCAATACGGATATGTAGATCTCCTCCCATTGTAACCGACTCTGTGTAACCCTAGCCCTCTCCGGTGTCTATATAAACCGGAGGGTTGTAGTCCATAGGACGAACGACAATCATACCATAGGCTAGCTTCTAGGGTTTAGCCTCTCTGATCTCGTGGTAGATCTACTCTTGTACTACCCATATCATCAATATTAATCAAGCAGGATGTAGGGTTTTACCTCCATCAAGAGGGTCCGAACCTGGGTAAAGCATTGTGTCCCCTGCGTCCTGTTACCATCCGGCCTAGATGCACAGTTCGGGACCCCCTACCCGAGATCTGCCGGTTTTGACACCGACACCCCCTCTCTTGTGGAGATCTATTCGATGTAATCTTCTTTTTGTGGTGTGTTTGTTGAGACCGATGAATTGTGGGTTTATGATCAAGTCTATCTATGAATAATATTTGAATCTTCTCTGAATTCTTTTATGTATGATTGGTTATATTTGCAAGTCTCTTCGAATTATCAGTTTGGTTTGGCCTACTAGATTGATCTTTCTTGCAATGGGAGAAGTGCTTAGCTTTGGGTTCAATCTTGCGGTGTCCTTTCCCGGTGACAGTAAGGGCAGCAAGGTACGTATTGTATTGTTGCCATCGAGGATAACAAGATGGGGTTTTCTTCATATTGCATGAGTCTATCCCTCTACATCATGTCATCTTGCTTAAGGCGTTACTCTGTTTTTAACTTAATACTCTAGATGCATGCTGGATAGCGGTCGATGAGTGGAGTAATAGTAGTAGACGCAGGCAGGAGTCGGTCTACTTGTCTCGGACGTGATGCCTATATACATGATCATACCTAGATATTCTCATAACTATGCTCAATTTTATCAATTGCTCAACAGTAATTTGTTCACCCACCGGAGAATACTTATGCTCTCGAGAGAAGCCGCTAGTGAAACCTATGGCCCCCCGGTCTATCTTCATCATATTAATCTCCTAGTACTTAGTTATTTACTTTGCCTTTATTTTACTTTGCATCTTTATCATAAAAATATCAAAAATACTATCTTATCATATCTATCAGATCTCACTGTCGTAAGTGGCCCTATAGGGATTGACAACCCCTATTTGCGTTGGTTGCGAGGATTTATTTGTTTTGTGCAGGTGCGAGGGACTCGCGCGTAGCCTCCTACTGGATTGATACATTGGTTCTCAAAAACTGAGGGAAATACTTACGCTACTTTGCTGCATCATCCCTTCCTCTTCGGGGAAAACCAACGCAGTGCTAAAAGAGGTAGCAAGAAGGATTTCTGGCGCTGTTGCCGGGGAGGTCTATGCAAAAGTGAACATACCAAGTACCCATCACATACCCTTATCTCCCGCATTACATTATATGCCATTTGCCTCTCGTTTTCCTATCCCCCACTTAACCCTTGACGTTTTATTCGGCCTCTCTCTCTATCCACCTTCTAGTTCCTATGAAAATAATGATGAAGATCTAAAAGTTATTGATGTGTCCCCTATTAAATCTTTGTTTTGCAATATGAATCTTGATAATGATGGGACTGAATATGATCCAACTTTACCTAGAAGGCGTTCCAAGAATTCTGAATCTTTTGGTCTTGATGCTAAAATTGATAAAAGTGGGATTGAAGAAATTAAAACCCTAGATGTTGCTAAACCCACTATTATGGATTTCAAGGAATTTAACTATGAAAATTGCTCTTTTATTGATTGTATTTCCTTGTTGCAATCCGTGCTAAATTCTCCTCACGCTTATAGTCAAAATAAAGCGTTTACTAAACATATCGTTGATGCCTTGACGCAATCTTATGAAGAAAAACTTGAATTGGAAGTTTCTATACCTAGAAAACTTTATGATGAGTGGGAACCAACTATTAAAATTAAAATTAAAGGTCATGAATGCTATGCTTTATGTGATTTGGGTGCTAGTGTTTCCATGATTCCAAAGACTTTGTGTGATTTGTTAGGTTTCCGTGATTTTGATGATTGCTCTCTAAACTTGCACCTTGCGGATTCCACTATTAAGAAACCTATGGAAGAATTGATGATGTTATTATTGTTGCAAATAGGAATTATGTGCCCGTAGATTTTATTGTTCTTGACATAGATTGCAATCCTTCATGTCCTATTATTCTTGGTAGACCTTTCCTTAGAACGATTGGTGCAATTTTTGATATGAAGGAAGGAAATATTAGATTCCAATTTCCATTAAGGAAAGGCATGGAACACTTTCCTATAAAGAAAATTAAATTACCTTATGAATCTATTATGAGAGCCACTTATGGATTGTCTACCAAAGATGGCAATACCTAGATCTATTCTTGCTTGTTATGCCTAGCTAAGGGCGTTAAACGATAGCGCTTGTTGGGAGGCAACCCAATTTTATTTTTATTCCTTGCTTTTTGCTCCTGTTTAGTAATAAATAAATTATCTAGTCTCTGTTTTGTTTGTGTTTTTTGTGTTTAATTAGTGTTTGTGCTAAGTAGAACCGTTGGGAAGACTTGGTGAAAGTCTTGTTGAACTTGCTGTAAAAAACAGAAACTTTAGCGCTCACGAGAACTGCTGTCATTTTTATTTGGAAAGTGATATTTAGTTAATTCTCTTTGAAGATGATTAATATATAAATTCCTCACGTCCTCAATTTATTTTAGAATTTTTGGGGTTCCAGATCTTGCGCTAGCTACAGATTACTACAGACTGTTCTGTTTTTGACAGATTCTGTTTTTCGTGTGTTGTTTGCTTATTTTGATGAATCTATGGCTAGTAAAATAGTTTATAAACCATAGAGAAGTTGGAATACAGTAGGCATAACACCCATATAAATAAAGAATGAGTTCATTACAGTACCTTGAAGTGGTATTTTGTTTTCTTTCACTAACGGAGCTCACGAGATTTTCTACTTTAAGTTTTGTGTTGTGAAGTTTTCAAGTTTTGGGTAAAGATTTGATGGATTATGGAACAAGGAATGGCAAGAGCCTAAGCTTGGGAATGCCCGTGGCACCCCCAATATAATCTAAGGACACCTAAAAGCCAAAGCTTGGGGATGCCCCGGAAGGCATCCCCTCTTTCGTCTACTTCTATCGGTAACTTTACTTGGAGCTATATTTTTATTCACCACATGATATGTGTTTTGCTTGGAGCATCTTGTATGATTTGAGTCTTTGCTTGTTAGTTTACCACAATCATCCTTGCTGTACACACCTTTTGAGAGAGCCATACTTGATATGGAATTTGTTAGAATACTCTATGTTCTTCGCTTATATCTTTTGAGTTATATAATTTCGCTCTAGTGCTTCACTTATATCTTTTAGAGCACGGTGGTGGATTTGTTTTATAGAAACTATTGATCTCTCATGCTTCACTTAGATTATTTTGAGAGTCTTAATAGCATGGTAATTTGCTTAAAATCCTAATATGGTTGGCAGGCAAGATTAATAATAAAACTCCCTTATGAGTGTGTTGAATACTATGAGAAGTTTGATACTTGACAATTGTTTTGAGATATGGAGATGGTTATATTAAAGTCATGCTAGTTGAGTAGTTGTGAATTTGAGAAATACTTGTGTTGAAGCTTGTGATTCCCGTAGCATGCACGTATGGTGAACCGTTATGTGATGAAGTCGGAACATGATTTATTTATTGATTGTCTTCCTTATGAGTGGCGGTCCGGGACGAGCGATGGTCTTTTCCTACCAATCTATCCTCCTAGGAGCATGCGCGTAATACTTTTCTTTGATAACTTGTAGATTTTTGCAATAAGTATATGAGTTCTTTATGACTAATGTTGAGTCCTTGGATTATACACACTCTCACCCTTCCACCTTTGCTAGCCTCTCTAATACCGCGCACCTTTCGCCGGTATCATACACCTACCATATACCTTCCTCAAAACAGCCACCATACCTACCTATTATGGCATTTCCATAGCCATTCCGAGATATATTGCCATGCAACTTTCCACCGTTCCGTTTATGACACGCTCCATCATTGTCATATTGCTTAGCATGATCATGTAGTTGACTTAGTATTTGTGGCAAAGCCACCATTCATAATTCTTTCATACTTGTCACTCATGCATCATTGCATATCCCGGTACACCGCCAGAGGCATTCATATAGAGTCATATTTTGTTCTAAGTATCAAGTTGTAATTGTTGAGTTGTAAGAAAAATAAAAGTGTGATGATCATCATTTTTAGAGCATTGTCCAAGTGAGGAAAGGATGATGGAGACTATGATTCCCCCACAAGTCGGGATGAGACTCCGGAAGAAAAATAAATAAAAGAGGCCAAAGAAGCCCAAATAAAAAAAGAGAAAGAAAAGAGGCCATAAAAAAGAGAAAAGGCCCAAATAAAAAAATGAGAGAAAAAGAGAGAAGGGACAATGTTACTATCCTTTTACCACTCTTGTGCTTCAAAGTAGCACCATGATCTTCATACTAAAGAGTCTCTCATGTTATCACTTTCATATACTAGTGGGAATTTTTCATTATAGAACTTGGCTTGTATATTCCAATGATGGGCTTCCTCAAATTGCCCTGGGTCTTCATGAGCAAGCAAGTTGGATGCACACCCGCTTAGTTTCTTTTTGAGCTTTCATATACTTATAGCTCTAGTGCATCCGTTGCATGGCAATCCCTACTCACTCACATTGATATCTATTGATGGGCATCTCCATAGACCGTTGATATGCCTAGTTGATGTGAGACTATCTTCTCCTTTTTGTCTTCTCCACAACCACCACTCTATTCCAACTATAGTGCTATATCCATGGATCACGCTCATGTATTGCGTGAAGATTGAAAAAGTTTTGAGAATGTCAAAAGTATGAAACAATTGCTTGGCTTGTCATCGGGGTTGTGCATGATTTAAATATTTTGTGTGGTGAAGATAGAGCATAGCCAGACTATATGATTTTGTAGGGATAACTTTCTTTAGCCATGTTATTTTGAGAAGACATAATTGCTTTGTTAGTATGCTTGAAGTATTATCATTTTTATGTCAATATGAACTTTCCTCTTGAATCTTTCGGATCTGAATATTCATACCACAATTAAGAAGAATTACATTAAAATTATGTCAAGTAGCACTCCGCATCAAAAATTCTGTTTTTATCATTTACCTACTCGAGGACGAGCAGGAATTAAGCTTGGGGATGCTTGATACGTCTCCAACGTATCTATAATTTTTGATTGCTCCATGCTATATTATCTACTGTTTTGGACATTATTGGGCTTTATTATCCACTTTTATATTATTTTTGGGACTAACCTATTAACCGGAGGCCTAGGCCAGAATTGCTGTTTTTTGCCTGTTTTAGGGTCTCAAATAAAAGGAATATCAAACGGAGTCCAAATGGAATGAAACCTTCGGGAACGTGATTTTCTCATCGAATACAACTCAGGAGACTTGGACCCTACGTCAAGACACAAAAGAGGAGGCCACGAGGTAGGGGGCGCGCCTACCCCCCACCCTCCAGGTGCGCCCTCCACCCTCGTGGGCCCCCTGTTGCTCCACCGACGTACTTCTTCCTCCTATATATACCCACGTACCCCCAAACGATCAGATACGGAGCCAAAACCCTAATTCCACCGCCGTAACTTTCTGTATTCATGAGATCCCATCTTGGGGCCTGTTTCGGAGCTCCGCTGGAGGGGGCATCGATCACGGAGGGCTTCTTCATCAACACCATAGCCCCTCCAATGAAGTGTGAATAGTTTACCTCAGACCTATGGGTCCATAGTTAGAAGATAGATGGCTTATCCTCTCTTTTTGGATCTCAATACAATGTTCCCCCCCTCTCTTGTGGAGATCTATTCGATGTAATCTTCTTTTTGCGGTGTGTTTGTTGAGATCGATGAATTGTGGGTTTATGATCAAGTCTATCTATGAATAATATTTGAATCTTCTCTGAATATGTATGATTGGTTATCTTTGCAAGTCTCTTCGAATTATCAGTTTGGTTTGGCCTACTAGATTGATCTTTCTTGCAATGGGAGAAGTGCTTAGCTTTCGGTTCGATCTTGCGGTGTCCTTTCCCAGTGATAGTAAGGGCAGCAAGGCACGTATTGTATTGTTGCCATCGAGGATAACAAGATGGGGTTTTCTTCATATTGCATGAGTCTATCCCTCTACATCATGTCATCTTGCTTAAGGTGTTACTCTGTTTTTAACTTAATACTCTAGATGCATGCTGGATAGCGATCGATGAGTGGAGTAATAGTAGTAGATGCAGGCAGGAGTCGGTCTACTTGTCTCGGATGTGATGCCTATATACATGATCATACCTAGATATTCTCATAACTATGCTCAATTCTGTCAATTGATCAACAATAATTTGTTCACCCACCGTAGAATACTTGAGCTCTTGAGAGAAGCCACTAGTGAAACCTATGGCCCCCGGGTCTAGCTTCATCATATTAATCTCCTATTACTTAGTTATTTACTTTGCCTTTATTTTACTTTGCATCTTTATCATAAAAATACCAAAAATATTATCTTATCATATCTATCAGATCTCACTCTCGTAAGTGGCCCTATAGGGATTGACAACCCCTATTTGCGTTGGTTGCGAGGATTTATTTGTTTTGTGCAGGTGCGAGGGACTCACGCGTAGCCTCCTACTGGATTGATACCTTGGTTCTCAAAAACCGAGGGAAATACTTACGCTACTTTGCTGCATCATCCCTTCCTCTTCGGGGAAAACCAACGCAGTGCTAAAAGAGGTTGCAGCCGCACTCTCAGTGGCGATGGAGCCAGATACTGACTTCACCCCTTACGAGAGCCGTGTCGCCAGACCACTGGATTCGTCTCCGGCCACGGACTCCGAGCCGTCTGCATCCGTGCCCATCGAATCCGATTGTGCGCCGATCATGGAGTTCACCTCCGCGGATATCTTTCAGCACTCACCTTCGGTGATGTGCTAAATTCATTAAAGTCTCTCTCCTTGTCAGGAGAACCTTGGCCGAACTATGTCCGGCTAGAACGGGATACGGACGATGAAGAAATTCGCTGCCCGCCCACCACCCACTTGGTAGCCACTGTCGACGACTTAACCGACATGCTCAACTTCGACTCCGAAGACATCGACGGCATGGACGAAGATGCAGGAGACGAACAGGAACCAGCACCCACAGGGCGCCGGATAGCCACTCCATCACATGACATATACATGGTGGATACACCCAAAGAAGGCAATGGCGAAGAGACAGTGGAGGATGGCCCCTCCAAGAAGCAACCCAAGCGCCTACGTCAGCGGCGCCGCTCTAAGTCCCGCCATAGCAAAAACAGCAATAACAGCGCAAGAGAAAATAACACTCCAGTCGACTCCAGAGGAAACAACGACCACATTGCCCGGGCGGGAGAGCACGATGAAGCTGCAAGCGGCGAACATGGTATGGATCCGACGTCCGAACATGGCGACGCCGAGTATAAACCTCATCAAACCCCCTCTGGGGAGGAATACAGTCCGGACGAAGATGCACACATCATCCCAGAAACACACTTGGAGCAAGAGAACCTCTGCAGAAGGCTTATTGCCATAGCGAGGAGTCTGAAGAAGCAGAAGCAAAGGCTTAAGGCCGCACAAAATACACTCAACAGCAGGTGGAACAAAGTGCTCGACAACAAAGCAAAGTATGGTGGAAGTTGCCACACATAGAGCTATCCAAAGCACAAGTTGTTACCTGAATTCGACGACGAGGCCTTAGAGCCCACACAGCCAAAAAATCAAACGGCCAACCGGCCGGATCCACCACCTTGTGACCGCGATAGAGCGGATAACAAATATGCACATAAGTCAACACACGATGTACATGGGGACTTGCGCCAAAAATCCGGTATGACCAAATCCATCTATGGATCTAGGAAGCATGCTCCGGCACAAAATCAAAACCAAATACCAAAACCGTCCGAACGCCATGGTGCATCCAAGTACAGGGGTTCCGCACACCCCCTATGTTTCACCAATGAGGTGCTGGACCACGAATTCCCAGAAGGATTCAAACCAGTGAACATAGAGGCGTACGACGGGACCACAGACCCTGGGGTCTGGATTGAGGACCTTATCCTCCATATCCATATGGCTCGCGGAGATGATCTCCATGCCATTAAATACTTGCCCCTCAAGCTGAAAGGACCAGCTCGGCACTGGCTGAAAAGCCTCCCCGAAAATTCAATTGGAAGTTCGGAGGAGCTCGAGGACGCTTTTAGGGCTAATTTTCAAGGGACCTACGTCCGACCTCCGGATGCAGACGATTTAAGTCATATAATTCAACAGTCCGGAGAGTCCGCCCAAAAGCTTTGGAACAGGTTTCTCACCAAGAAGAACCAAATCGTCGACTGTTCGGACGCCGAAGCCTTAGCAGCTTTCAAACACAGCGTCCGAGATGAATGGCTCGCCAGACACCTCGTCCAAGAAAAACCGAGAACAATGGTAGCTCTAACAAGTCTCATGACCCGCTTTTGCGCGGGCGAAGATAGCTGGTTAGCCCGCAGTAGCACCAGTGACCCAAGCACATCTGAAGCCAGGGATGGCAATGGAAAACCACGACGCAATAAAAGCAAGCGTCGAAATAAAGAAGATAGCCCAAATAATACGACGGTAAACGCCGGATTCAGGGGCTCTCGACCAGGTCACCTGAAAAAGCCTTTCAAAGGCAGCAGAGACGGACCGTCTAGCCTAAACAAGATTCTTAACAAACTATGTTAGATTCATGGCACCCCCGATAAACCTGCAAATCACACCCATAGAGAATGCTGGGTCTTCAAGCAGGCAGGTAAGCTCAACGCCAAACACAAGGGGGGGAGACACCAAGCGAAGACGAGGACGAGCCTCGCCAGCAAAGCACTGGAGGACAGAAAAAATTTCCCACCAGAGGTTAAAACAGTCAACATGATCCATGTGAAAAAGAGGAGGAGCAAACATGCACTCCGAGACACACGCGCCATAGAGCCCGTCACCCCTAAGTTCAACCCCTGGTTGGCCTGCCCAATCACTTTTGATCGCAGGGATCACGCGACAAGCATCCGGCGCGAAGGATTGGCGGCCTTGGTGGTAAACCCAATAATAAATGGATACCATCTCACACAAGTCCTCATGGATGGCGGCAGTGGTCTAAATCTGATATATCAGGACACAGTCTGCAAAATGGGGATAGACCCGACAAAAATAAGCCACCGTACTACTACCTTCAAGGGAGTAATACCAGGCCTAGAGGCCCGCTGCACGGGCTATCTATCACTAGAGGTTGTATTCGGTTCTCCCGACAATTTCCGAAGCAAAAGGTTAACTTTCTACATCGCTTCATTCCGAAGTGGCTATCAGGCACTACTCGGAAGAGCGGCTTTCGCTAGTTTTAATGCAACCCCGCATTACGCTTCTCTCAAGCTTAAGATGCCCGGTCCACGTGGTGCCATCACAGTTAGCGGAAACACTGAGCGTGCTCTATGCGCGGAAGAATGTGCGGAGGCTTTAGCCGCCGAGCACTAGACGGCCTCACCAACCAGAAAAAATGACAGGTCGTCAAGATCACGGACACGGTTAGACGAGTCCGGTGCACCACTACATATACATGAGATTGGTTTGATGATCAAGCCCTCCTAGACGGTACCAGGGGCTTCCCACGTGTAATCAGGGCTAGTCCGGCTCAACTTTACTTATCTTAAATTTTAATGGTTTGTTGATAATAACCAATTTTCTGGCACGACAACTTTCACCTAAGTTCTTCTCTTTTATAGATGACAATCATGCTACACCCGTCCAGGACACGGCACAACGGAGACACAGGCGCAGACGTGCAGCAGGGACCCGCTCAAAGGTTTCTTTTTAGATTAAGACCCTGCGTAAACCTTTTTTTACTGTCTCTTGTTGTTCACATCCTCCGGATACTCAATACAACCGAGAAGGATGCCGACATATTGCCATGTGGCCACGTCAGGATATTGCACGTACTTGGACACCCGGGGTTTATTATTAAGGGCATTGTTCAGCCCGGCATATGTTATAAAGACCGAATACCTTAGGGAGTGTTCGGCGTCGCGAGTTTGGCCTTATATGCATCAGCTCCGAACCATGTCTTTGGTCAAATGTTGGGTTTTCCCGGCTCCCATGTTTTGTTACCTTACATTCCGCTATATCGGCTAAGGTAGCACTGGGAGAACTACTGCAATTGTGCCCTGGTTCATCCGGATGAGCACCTCAGTAGAGAAAGCCGAAAACTGGCTGTCATGATATAGCGCGAGACTGGTCAACCACTCGATGACTCAGCGGAATCTTCGGGATTCCTCCGCATTAACGAAGAGCCGTTTCCCGGTCATGTACGTATGCGCCCCGTATTCGGACGAGCACAGAAGTACCAGGGGCTATATAGTAGCCCCACCGTCAAACTCCTATGGCTAAGTGAAAGTGTTAAAGCAATATAGTCTGATTGCCTCGTTCGCTACGCTACCACCTCCTTAATAGACCAAGACGTTGGATCAAGTGTGAGTACAAGTTTTCTGCAAACACCCCCGCATTATATGCGTGGGGGCGGAAGCCGACGACTGCAAACTTTCAGGTTATATACATATATACATAAACGGCCGCACAGGAGGCATCATAATACTTTCGGGCAAAAGTATAAACATAGCCTTGATAACTCAATAAAACATTGTTTTTACAATGGGAGTACATGTCGCTAGAACATAATATTCTTCGAGCACTGAGCCTCTATCGAACGAGCGCCTTCAAGAACTTCTTCAAGGTAGTGCTCGGCAGCCACTCGGCCCACGGCCGAACCCTGTGTTACAACAATGGTGGCCTCCATCTCTGCCCAATATGTCTTGACACGGGAAAAGGCCATCCGCGCACCCTCTATGCACGCCGACCTCTTCATAGCATCAATGTGTGGCACAGCACCAAGGAATTGTTGCACTAAACTAAAGTAACTATTCGGCCTTGGCCCTCCCGGCCACAGATGATCCACAACAGACCTCATGGCAAGTCCGGACAACCTATGGAGCTCGGCCCACTCGGCCATTTGCTCATTCAATAGCAGCGGATGCACTGGAGCATGGAACTGTGACCAGAACAACTTTTCCACTTCGCGATCTTTTTGATCCTTGAAGTACTCGGCCGCATCAGCAGCACTTGCCGCCAAATCCATGTAGGCATCCGCAGAACTCCATAGTTGATCAAGAGGTGCATACTTCGGATCTCCGAACTTCCGCAACAAAAAGGGCTTCCCAGCTACGATATCTCCAGCTTGATGCAGCTCCTCCTTCGCCGCTCGTATTTTAGAACGGGCTTCCTTGGATGCTACCATGGCCTTCTCCAGGTCCGTCGCCTTCGCACGGTTTTCTTCTTCAAGAAGCTGGTAACGGTCGGCGGCATCTTTCAACTCAACGGCCATCTTGGCCATTCTTTCCTTGCTCTGGCAATGTGCGGCCTGTTCGGCTGTCAGCTCTTCGACCGCCTTTAGAGCGGCCGCATCGCTATTTCTGGCTTGCTCCTTGGCTCGGGCAAGTTCCGCCCGAAGGGTCTCCATGGTGGCAGCTCCATCTGCAATCACAACATATTAAAGATACTGGCATCATGCTCCTCTTACTATGCATTGATCACCGGAGAAATCACTTACCCTGTGCCTCGTCAAGCCGATTGTTGACAAGCACGATGTCGGCATCTGCTGCATCAAGTTGCCGCTTTAGCTCGGCAAACCCATCAGTCCGGCTAGCCACCAAAGCTTTGGTCACCTGCACATAAAGGCGGCCTGGTTATTACCTAGGACTATGATCCTTTGTTCGCCGCCATTTTTTACGACAACCAGAGTCTCAGGGGCTACTATCTGCATAGGGCACACCTAATGTGTGCGGTACTGTCAAAAGCATACACTATGTCACGTACCTCAAAGCCTTTCAGCAGGCTCATAAAAGCTTCATGCAATCTTCTTTCAGCGGATGAAATCCTTTCAACTACCATACTCATTAGCGTACGATGCGCTTCTGAAATGGCCGCTTGCCCCAGAAGATCCTTCAGTGTGTCCGACCGCACATTGTACGGTTCCGGACTCTTTCTATTGCTCTCTTTAGGAGCCGAATACTGGGGACTCCAGGTGGCCAAGGGATTACCCCCTGGCCTTGGTGGATCAGGAGAAACCCTCCGCGACGACACTTCAGGGTCGCCCGCCTCATGAGGCGGGGTGGCAGGGGGAGGTGTTTCGCTCTCCATCATCTCCGGAAGAAGATCCCCCGAAGACGAACTCTGTCGAGAAGGGCTATGATCCGAACTACAAGATATAAGCTTCGGTTATTGTCTTCAGAAGTAAGGTAGGATATTTTCACTACTAAGTACCTTTTGATTACTTACAGCTCGGTAGAGGGTTGATTCCCATGCGGACACAGTGCGGCAAGGGTACCCCCGGGGCAGGACCCTGTGGCGAAGATTTTTTCCCTCGTTTGGAAACCTCTATTTCCGGATCTTCAGAGGTGGTCCCCTTGCTTCCTCGGGGAGAGGGAATGTCAGATTCTTCTCCCTGGTTATTTGTAACGCCCACGATGCGGCTATATCTCCCACGTGTTGAAGCATGACTTAGAGGCATAACCGTATTGTAAGCAATGTTGCAAGAGGGGTAATCTTTACACATCCCATGTACTGAATAAGGAAAGAGATACATAGTTGGCTTACAATCGCCATGTCATACAATAGCATAAATATATCATTACATTCATCCAGATACAATCAAGGTCCGACTACGGAACCAAAATAAAGACAACCCCAAATGCATAATGTCCCCGATCGCCCCAACTGGGCTCCACTACTAATCGTCTGGAAAGGAAACGTAGTATCATCCTGAGTCCTCATCGAACTCCCACTTGAGCTCAGTCGCATCTCCTGGAACGGTATAATCGGTCCCTGCATCTGGTTTTGGAAGTAATCTGTAAGTCACGGGGACTCAGCAATCTCACACCCTCGCGATCAAGACTATTTAAGCTTATAGGTAGGGTAAAAGGTATGAGGTGGAGCTGCAGCAAGCACTAGCATATACGGTGGCTAACATACGCAATTGAGAGCGAGAAGAGAAGGCTAGGCACGGTCGAGAAACTATGATCAAGAAGTGATCCTAGAACAACCTACATTCAAGCATAACACGAGACCGTGTTCTCTTCCCGGACTCCACCGAAAAGAGACCATCACGGCCACACACTCTGTTGATTCATTTTAATTAAGTTAAGTTTCATGTTTTCTACAACCGGACATTAACAAATTCCCATCTGCCCATAACCGCGGGCACGGCTTTTGAAAGTTCAAATCCCTGTAGGGGTGTCCCAACTTAGCCCATCACAAGCTCTCACGGTCGATGAAGGATATTCCTTCTCCGAAGATAACCCGATCAGACTTGGAATCTCGGTTACAAGACATCTCGACAATGGTGAAACAAGTCCAGCAAGACCACCCGATGTGCCGACAAATCCCGATAGGAGCTGCACATATCTCGTTCTCAGGGCACACCGGATAAGCTAAGCGTACGGGAGCCAACGTAACCCAAGTTGCCAAGGGACGGCCCCGCACGGTGCTCTAGGTTGGACCAACACTCAGAGGAGCACTGGCCCGGGGGTTTAAAATAAAGATGACCCTTGAGTCCGCGAAACCCAAGGGAAAAAGGCTAGGTGGCAAATGGTAAAACCAAGGTTGGGCCTTGCTAGAGGAGTTTTATTCAAGGCGAACTGTCAAGGGGTTCCCATTATAACCCAACCGTGTAAGGAACGCAAAATCCTGGAACATAACACCAGTATGATGGAAACTAGGGTGGCAAGAGTGGAACAAAACACCAGGCATAAGGCCGAGCCTTCCAACCTTTACCAAGTGTATAGATGCATTAAAGTAGACAATCTATAATAGTGATATCCCAACAATAAACATGTTCCAACAAGGAACAAACTCCAATCTTCACCTGCAACTAGCAACGCAATAAGAGGGGCTGAGCAAAGCGGTAACATATCCAAACAACGGTTTGCTAGGACAAGGTGGGTAAGAGGTTTGACATGGCAATATGGGAGGCATGGTAAAGCATGTGGTAGGTATCGTAGCATAGGCATAGCAATAGAGCGAGCATCTAGCAAGCAAATATAGAAGTGATTTCGAGGGTATGGTCATCTTGCCTGCAAAGTTCTCCGAGTTGACGTTAGCTTGATCCTCGTAAGCGTACTCAACGGGTTCCTAGATCACGTACTCGTCTCCCAGCTCTACCCAAAGCAAGAACACAAGCAAAGGGAGACACAATCAACCATGATGCAATGCGCAAGCAACAAGATGCAAAACATGGCATGATATGCGGGATGTGATATGCAATGCATATGCATGCTCCGGAAGGAAAATATTGAACCAGGCCTCAACTTGGAAAACCAAGAGTGCCGCCAGAAAGATGAGTTGATTTCAGTCGAAATCGATATAAAGATCACCGGAATCGGATGCACGGTTTGCAAATGGCAAGCAAAACAATAATGGCACAAAGCTGCGATTAACAGCACGAGGCCACCTAAATGCATCAAGAACAACAAGCTAATGCACTCTAACATAACAACAAAGCACATGGCAGTGATCCACTCAAGATTCTTGACAAAAGATGAACACTGAGCTACGGCTAAATCAATCAATAGCAGGTTCAAACAAGCATGGCAAAAGTGCAAAAGATAACAGGTTCACAGACTTAGTGAAAATAACAACATGTCAGGATTTAACATCAGGAAGCAATGTTTAGAGCAAGATAACAACATGCTACAGGAACATATCATGGAAAAGCAAGGCATGGAATGAAGCTACTCAAAGCATACAACAAAAGTCCCTTACTGACCATGAGCCAAAAGGGATCAGAAAATACAATGGCAACCATGTGAACATAGCAAGATTCGTTAACAGATTCGGACTTAGCAGAAAACTGGAACATGGCAAAACAGAATTAAGTAGGCATGTTTGCGAGCTCGATGCACTCACCACAAGGCATTGCATGACAAACTAAGAGTACACCCAGCAAGTAGACATGATGAATAAGCTAACCATGGCAAGAACACTCTCATAGCATGCATGGATCAACTACAACAACCTCGGCAAAATTGATTAACACATAAAAAATCTGCCAGGAACATTTTATAGCAAAAGTAGAGCAAGATTGAGTCATGTTAGGGTGCTCCATAAATGCAAACAAAGACATGGATGGATAGAGCACAACAATATCTCAAAATGATCCTTACTGAACATGCTCAAAAAAGGCATGGATCACTCTGTAGCAACATGAATACATGGCATAAAAATATTATCAGGGAAAATACTTGGAAGATTTCTAAGTCCCTGAAATCAGCAACATCACGAGAGCTACTTTGCATGCTTGTGCTACTCACCACAAATATCACACAAATACATGGCATACACCCCTGTAACGATTCCATGGCATACTTCAAAACATATGTAGGGCTCAAGTTCATAGGAGGCACACATTAAACATGGCAAAAATGACAAATGTCCAGATTCTGATAAGAATCTGAAACTAACATTACATAGCACTCTTGCAAAAGCCTTTAGGGCATCAAGATGAACTCAAATGAACATGGTGCAATGGTATGAAATGAAGTACACATCGAGACGAACAATTTTATATGCTACACGCCCAAAACGGAGCCACGGATGCAAAGATATGATGCAATGAAAAATGCTAAAAGTAATGGAAAACTGGGACGAAGTCAACCCTAGGGTTCACTGTAGCTGCGGATCCAGATCCGGATGGCACACGAACCGAGGTTGATCGGGGAGTCGCCGGAGAAGACGAGCGGTTGTCGGAGCTCGCCGGACCTGCCGGATCCGGCGCCGGCTGAGCGGTGCGGCGACGAGGGGCGGACGAGCAGGCGTGCGGCGGTCGGCGGCACAGGCGAGGGAGCCAGGCGGCGCGGCGCACGGCGAAGGTGGCAGCGGCGGCCGGCGACGAGGCAGGCGAGGCGGCGCCGGCGCGGTTGAGGCGGCGCGGGGCGGCGCGGCGAAGGAGCCGGTCCGGGCGGCGGCGGCGGGAGACGGGCCGCGGGGGCTGCTACGTCTTAAGCTTGCATTGGTTTTCCCCGAAGAGGAAGGGATGATGCAGCAGAGTAGCGTAAGTATTTCCCTCAGTTTTTGAGAACCAAGGTATCAATCCAGTAGGAGGCCACACTCAAGTCCCTCGTACCTACACAAAAGGATAGCTACTCGCAACCAATGCGATTAGGGGTTGTCAATCCCTTCACAGTCACTTACAAGAGTGAGATCTGATAGATATAATATTTTTGGTATAAAGATGCAAAGTAAAAAGTAAAAGCAAAGTAAAAAAGCAAAGCAAGATTAAAGTGATGGAGATTGATATGATGAGAATAGACCCGGGGGCCATAGGTTTCACTAGTGGCTTCTCTCAAGAGCATAAGTATTCTACGGTGGGTGAACAAATTACTGTTGAGCAATTGACAGAATTGAGCATAGTTATGAGAATATCTAGGCATGATCATGTATATAGGCATCACGTCCGTGACAAGTAGATCGAAACGATTCTGCATCTACTAGTATTACTCCACTCATC
Source organism: Triticum urartu (assembly GCF_003073215.2). Lineage (NCBI taxonomy): Eukaryota > Viridiplantae > Streptophyta > Magnoliopsida > Poales > Poaceae > Triticum > Triticum urartu. The sequence goes on along the minus strand of NC_053023.1, from coordinate 69,859,745 downwards.
GACCGCTATCCAGCATGCATCTAGAGTATTAAGTTAAAAACAGAGTAACACATTAAGCAAGATGACATGATGTAGAGAGATAAATTCATGCAATATGAAATAAACCCCATCTTGTTATCCTCGATGGCAACGATGCAATACGTGCCTTGCTGCCCCTTCTGTCACTGGGAAAGGACACCGCAAGATCGAACCCAAAGCTAAGCACTTCTCCCATGGCAAGAACTACCAATCTAGTTGGCCAAACCAAACGGATAATTCGAAGAGACTTGCAAAGATAACCAATCATACATAAAAGAATTCAGAGAAGATTCAAATATTATTCATAGACAGACTTGATCATAAACCCACAATTCATCAGTCTCAACAAACACACCGCAAAAAGAAGATTACATCGAATAGATCTCCACAAGAGAGGGGGAGAACTTTGTATTGAGATTCAAAGAGAGAGAAGAAGCCATCTAGCTACTAACTATGGACCCGAAGGTCTGAGGTAAACTACTCACACTTCATCGGAGGGGCTAGGATGATGCAGAAGCCCTTCGTGATGACGGCCCTCTTCCGGCGGAGCTCCGGAACAGGCCCCAAGATGGGATCTCGTGGATACAGAAAGTTGCGGCGGTGGAATTAGGTTTTTGGCTCCTGTTCTGATCATTTGGGGTTACATAGGTCTATATAGGAGGAAGGAGTACGTCAGTGGAGCACCGAGGGGCCCACGAGGCAGGGGGAGCGCCCTAGGGGGGGCGCCCCCCACCCTCGTGACCTCCTCTTTGACTCCTTGGAGTAGGGTCCAAGTCTCATGGATCACGTTCGGTGAGAAAATCACGTTCCCGAAGATTTTATTCCGTTTGGACTCCGTTTGATATTCTGTTTCTCCGAAACACTGAAATAGGCAAAAAAAACAGCAATTCTGGGTTGCGCCTCCGGTTAATAGGTTAGTCCCAAAAATAATATAAAAGTGGAAAATAAAGCCCGATATAGTCCAAAACAGTAGATAATATAGCATGGAGCAATCAAAAATTATAGATACGTTGGAGACGTATCAGGCATCCCCAAGCTTAATTCCTGCTCGTCCTCGAGTAGGTAAATGATAAAAAGAGACTTTTTGATGCGGAGTGCTACTTGGCATAATTTCAATGCAAATCTTCTTAATTGTGATATGAATATTCAGATTCGAAAGATTCAAGACAAAAGTTTATATTGACATAAAAATAATAATACTTCAAGCATACTAACAAAGCAGTTATGTCTTCTCAAAATAACATGGCCAAAGAAAGTTATCCCTACAAAATCATATAGTCTGGCTATGCTCCATCTTCACCACACAAAGTATTTAAATCATGCACAACCCCGATGACAAGCCAAGCAATTGTTTCATACTCTAACTTTTTCAAAACTTTTTCAATCTTCACGCAATACATGAGCGTGACCCATGGATATAGCACTATAGGTGGACTAGAATGGTGGTTGTGGAGAAGACAAAAAGGAGGGGAAGATAGTCTCACATCAACTAGGCGTATCAACGGGCTATGGAGATGCCCATCAATAGATATCAATGTGAGTGAGTTGGGATTGCCATGCAACGGATGCACTAGAGCTATAAATGTATGAAAGCTCAAAATGAAACTAAGTGGGTGTGCATCCAACTTGCTTGCTCACGAAGACCTAGGGCAATTTGAGGAAGCCCATCATTGGAATATACAAGCCAAGTTCTATAATGTAAAATTCCCACTAGTATATGAAAGTGATAACATGAGAGACTCTCTACTATGAAGATCATGGTGCTACTTTGAAGCACAAGTGTGGTAAAATGATAGTAGCATTGCCCCCTTTTTATTTATTTTATTTTTTGGGGGCCTTCTTTTTTTCTTTTGCCTTTCTTCCTTTTTTATTGGTACAATGCTCTATTAAATGATGATCATCACACTTTTATTTATTTACAACTCAATGATTACAACTCGATTCTAGAACAAAGTATGAATCTATATGGATGCCTCCGGCGGTGTACCGGGATATGCAATGAATCAAGAGTGACAAGTATGAAAAAATTATGAACGGTGGCTTTGCCACAAATACTATGTCAACTACATGATCATGCTAAGCAATATGACAATGATGAATGTGTCATGATGAACTAGATGGTGGAAAGTTGCATGGTAATATATCCCGGAATGGCTATGGAAATGCCATAATAGGTAGGTATGGTGGCTGTTTTGAGGAAGGTATATGGTAGGTGTATGATACCGGCAAAAGGTGCGCGGTATTAGAGAGGCTAGCAAAGGTGGAAGGGTGAGAGTGCGTATGATCCATGGACTCAACATTAGTCATAAAGAACTCATATACTTATTGCAAAAATCTAGAAGTTATCAAAGAAAAGTATTACGCGCATGCTCCTAGGGGGATAGATTGGTAGGAAAAGACCATCGCTCGTCCCCGACCGCCACTCATAAGGAAGACAATCAATAAATAAATCATGCTCCGACTTCATCACATAACGGTTCACCATACGTGCATGCTACGGGAATCACAAACCTTAACACAAGTATTCTTTAAATTCACAACTACTCAACTAGCATGACTTTAATATTATCACCTCCATATCTCAAAATAATTATCATGCTTCAATCTTTTCTTAGTATTCAACACACTCAAAAGAAAGTTTCACAAATCTTGAATACCAAGCATATTATTATTGAGCAAATTACCATGCTATTAAGACTCTCAAAATAATTTAAGTGAAGCATGAGAGATCAATAGTTTCTTTAAAACAAATCCACCACCGTGCTCTAAAAGATCTAAGTGAAGCACATAGAGCAAAATTATAACGCTCAAAAGATATAAGTGAAGCACATAGAGCAAAATTATAACGCTCAAAAGATATAAGTGAAGCACATAGAGCAAAATTACTAAGATATAAGTGAAGCACATAGAGCAAAATTACTAAGATATAAGTGAAGCACATAGAGCAAAACTACTTAGCTCAAAAGATATAAGTGAAGCACATAGAGCAAAACTACTTAGCTCAAAAGATATAAGTGAAGCACATAGAATATTCTATCAAATTTTAATTCATGTATGGCTCTCTCAAAAGGTGTGTACAGCAAGTATGATTGTGGCATACTAAGACACAAAGACACAAATAATACAATACGCTCCAAGCAAAACACATATCATGTTGGTGAATAAAAATATAGCTCCAAGTAAATTACCGATGAAAGTGGACGAAAGAGGGATGCCTTCCGGGGCATCCCCAAGCTTTGACTTTTTGGTGTACTTGGATTATCTTGGGGGTGCCATGGGCATACCCAATCTTAGGCTCTTGCCACTCCTTGTTCCATAAACCATCAAAAGAATTCACCCAAAACTTGAAAACTTCACAACACAAAACTTAAAGTAGAAAACTCGTGAGCTTCGTTAGCGAAAGAAAACAAAAGACCACTTCAAGGTACTGTAATGAACTCATTCTTTATTTATATTGGTTTTAAACCTACTTTATTCCAACTTCTCTATGGATTATAAACTATTTTACTAGCCATAGATTCATCAAAATAAGCAAACAACACACGAAAAACAGAATCTGTCAAAAACAGAACAGTCTGTAGTAATCTGTAGCTAGCGCAAGATCTGGAACCCCAACAATTCTAAAATAAATTTCTGGACGTGAGGAATTTATCTATTAATCATCTGAAAAAATAATTAACTAAATAGCACTCTCCAAATAAAAATGACAGCAGTTCTCGTGAGCACTAAAGTTTCTGTTTTTTACAGCAAGTTCAACAAGACTTTCCCCAAGTCTTCCCAACGGTTCTACTTGGCACAAACACTAATTAAACACAAAAAAACACAACCAAAACAGAGGCTAAATAATTTATTTATTACTAAGCAGGAGCAAAAAGCAAGGAATAAAAATAAAATTGGGTTGCCTCCCAACAAGCGTTATCGTCTAACGCCCCTAGCTAGGCATAAAAGCGAGGATAGATCTAGGTATTGCCATCTTTGGTAGGCAATCCATAAGTGGCTCTCATGATAGTTTCATATGGAAATTTTATTTTCTTTCTTGGAAAGTGTTCCATGCTCTTTTTTAATGGAAATTGAAATCTAATATTCCCTTCCTTCATATCAATAATCGCACCAACCGTTCTAAGGAAAGGTCTACCAAGAATAATAGGGCAAGAAGGATTGCAATCTATATCAAGAACAATGAAATCTATGGGAACATAATTCCTATTTGCAACAATAAGAACATCATTCATCCTTCCCATAGGTTTCTTAATAGTGGAATCCGCAAGATGCAAGTTTAGAGAGCAATCATCAAAATCGCGGAAATCTGGTAAATCACACAAAGTCTTGGGAATAGTAGAGACACTAGCACCCAAATCACACAAAGCATAAAAGTCATGATCTTTAATTTTAATTTTAATATTTGGTTCCCACTCATCATAGAGTTTTCTAGGGACAGAAACTTTCAACTCAAGTTTTTCTTCATAAGATCGCATCAAGGCATCAACAATATGTTCGGTGAAGGCTTTATTTTGACTATAAGCATGTGGAGAATTTAGCACGGATTGCAACAAGGAAATACAATCAATTAAAGAGCAACTTTCATAATTAAATTCCTTGAAATCCAATATAGTGGGTTTAGCAACATCTAGATTTTTATTTCTTTCAATTCCACTTTCATCAATTTCATCATTAAGATCTAAATACTCCGAATTTTTAGAACGCCTTCTAGGTAAAGGAAGATCATATTCAGTTTCATCAAGATTCATATTGCAAAACAAAGATTTAATAGGGGACACATCAATAACTTTTAGATCTTCATATTGATTTTCATAGGAATTGGAGGAACACGCTTTAATAAAGGCATCTTTGGAAGAACGCATCCTAGCGGTTCTTTCCTTGCACTCATCAATGGAAATTCTCATGGCTTTGAGAGACTCATTGATATCATGCTTAGGAGGAATATATCTAAGCTTTAAAGAATCAATCTCAAGAGAAATTCTATCAATGTTTCTAGCCAAATCATCAACTTTAAGCAATTTCTCTTCAAGCAAAGCATTAAAATTCTTTTGTGAATTCATAAACTTTTTAACACTATTCTCAAATTCAGAGGGCATCTTATTATAATTTCCATAAGAGTTGTTGTAGGAATTCCCATAATTATTAGAAGGATTACTAGGATATGTCCTAGGATTAAAATTCCCTCTATAAGCGTTGTTACCAAAATTATTCCTACCAACAAAATTCACATCCATAGATTCATTGTTATTCTCAATCAAAGTAGACAAAGGCATATCATTAGGATCAGAAGAAACACTCTTAATAGCAAATAATTTCATAAGTTCATCCATCTTTCCACTCAACACATTGATTTCTTCTGTCGCATGCACTTTTTTATTAGAAGATCTTTCAGTATGCCATTGAGAATAATTAACCATAATATTATCTAGGAGTTTAGTAGCATCTCCTAAAGTGATTTTCATAAAAGTGCCTCCCGCGGCTGAATCTAAAAGATTTCTAGAAGCAAAATTCTATCCGGCATAAATTTTTTGTATAATCATCCTCAAATTCAAACCATGAGTAGGGCAATTACGTATCATTAATTTCATTCTCTCCCAAGCTTGTGAAACATGTTCATGATCAAGTTGTTTAAAGTTCATAACACCGTTTCTAAGAGAGATGATCTTAGCGGGAGGAAAATACTTAGAGATAAAAGCATCTTTGCACTTGTTCCATGAATCAATACTATTTTTAGGCAAACACGAAAACCAAGCTTTACCACGATCTCTAAGCGAAAAAGGAAATAGCTTCAATTTAATGACATCATTATTGACATCTTTTTTTCTTTTGCATATCACATAAATCAACGAAGCTATTCAGATGAGTAGCGGCATATTCACTAGGAAGGTCGGCGAATTGATCTTTCATAACAAGATTCAACAAAGCAGCATTGATTTCACAAGATTCAGTATTAGCAAGAGGAGCAATCGGAGTGCTAAGGAAATCATTATTATTGGTATTGGTGAAGTCACACAATTTGGTAGTATCTTGAGCCATCGCGACAAACAAGCAATCTAACACACGAGCAAACAAAAAGCAAGCGGGCAAAAAGAGGCAAATAGAGAGGGGGATAGAGAGAGAGAGGGCGAATAAAACGACAAGGGTGAAGTGGGGGAGAGGAAAACGAGAGGCAAATGGCAAATAATGTAATGCGAGAGATAAGGATTGTGATGGGTACTTGGTATGTTGACTTTTTGCATAGACTCCCCGGCAACGGTGCCAGAAATCCTTCTTGCTACGTCTTGAGCTTGCGTTGGTTTTCCCCGAAGAGGAAGGGATGATGCAGCAGAGTAGCGTAAGTATTCCCCTCAGTTTTTGAGAACCAAGGTATCAATCCAGTAGGAGGCCACGCTCAAGTCCCTCGTAACTGCACAAAACGATAGCTACTCGCAACCAACGCGATTAGGGGTTGTCAATCCCTTCACGGTCACTTACGAGAGTGAGATCTGATAGATATAATATTTTTGGTATTTTTGGTATAAAGATGCAAAGTAAAACGTAAAAGCAAAGTAAAAAAGCAAAGCAAGATTAAAGTGATGGAGATTGATATGATGAGAATAGACCCGGGGGCCATAGGTTTCACTAGTGGCTTCTCTCAAGAGCATAAGTATTCTACGGTGGGTGAACAAATTACTGTTGAGCAATTGACAGAATTGAGCATAGTTATGAGAATATCTAGGCATGATCATGTATATAGGCATCACGTCGGTGACAAGTAGATCGAAATCATTCTGCATCTACTACTATTACTCCACTCATCGACCGCTATCCAGCATGCATCTAGAGTATTAAGTTAAAAACAGAGTAACACCTTAAGCAAGATGACATGATGTAGAGAGATAAATTCATGCAATATGAAATAAACCCCATCTTGTTATCCTCGATGGCAACGATGCAATACGTGCCTTGCTGCCCCTTCTGTCACTGGGAAAGGACACCGCAATATCGAACCCAAAGCTAAGCACTTCTCCCATGGCAAGAACTACCAATCTAGTTGGCCAAACATAACGGATAATTCGAAGAGACTTGCAAAGATAACCAATCATACATAAAAGAATTCAGAGAAGATTCAAATATTATTCATAGATAGACTTGATCCTAAACCCACAATTCATCGGTCTCAACAAACACACCGCAAAAAGAAGATTACATGGAATAGATCTCCACAAGAGAGGGGGAGAACTTTGTATTGAGATTCAAAGAGAGAGAAGAAGCCATCTAACTACTAACTATGGACCCGAACGTCTGAGGTAAAGTACTCACACTTCATCGGAGGGGCTAGGATGATGTAGAAGCCCTCCGTGATGACGGCCCTCTTCCGGCGGAGCTCCGGAACAGACCCCAAGATGGGATCTCATGGATACAGAAAGTTGCGGTGGTGGAATTAGGTTTTTGGCTCCTGTTCTGATCGTTTGGGGGTACGTAGCTATATATAGGAGGAAGGAGTTCGTCGGTGGAGCACCGAGGGGCCCACGAGGCAGGGGGCACGCCCTAGGGGGGCGCCCCCCACCCTCGTGACCTGCTCTTTGACTCCTTGCAGTAGGGTCCAAGTCTCCTGGATCACGTACGGTGAGAAAATCACGTTCCCGAAGATTTTATTCCGTTTGGACTCCGTTTGATATTATGTTTCTCTGAAACACTGAAATAGGCAAAAACAGCAATTCTGGGATGGGCCTCCGGTTAATAGGTTAGTCCCAAAAATAATATAAAAGTGGAAAATAAATCCCAATATAGTCCAAAACAGTAGATAATATAGCATGGAGCAATCAAAAATTATAGATACGTTGGAGACGTATCAGGGGCCTGACCCGGGCTCAGCGGGTCGGCGGCGTGGGAGGCGGCCGATGGGACACGTGGCGGCTCGGGATTCGTCGCGTGGCGGTGAGCGGACGTGTTCGGCCCGAAGCGGACGCGTCCGGCGGCGGGTGGTGGAAGGAGACTAGGTTTAGGGTTGAAATGATCCGGGATTTTTGGTGGAGGTGCCTTTTTATACATAGGAGGAGCTAGGAGGCTCCAAATTGAGCACGGTTTCGGCCACGCGATCGTGATCGAACGACCGAGAGGATGGAGGGGGTTTAGGTGGCTTTTGGGCCACTTTGGTGGGGTGTTCGGCTGCAACACACACGAGGCCTTTATGGTTCCTTGATTAACCGTTGGAGTATCAAACAAAGTCCAAATGGCACGAAACTTGACAGGAGGTATACCGGTAGTAAGCCAAGGCCGCTTGGCAAGTCTCGGTCCAATCCGAGAACGTTTCACACCCGCACACGAAAAGAGGTAAAAGGGGACACCGGAGGACATAGGAGCGCCGGAATGCAAAACGGACAATGGGGAAAATGCTCGGATGCATGAGACGAACACGTATGCAAATGCGATGCACATGATGACATGATATGAGATGCATGACAAAGACAAAAGCAAAACGGAGACAAAACCCAACAACGAGGAATCTCATAACTTAGTGCCGGAAATGGCAAGAGTTGGAATACAAATATGGCATGTTACATATGGGGCGTTACAACACTCCACCACTACGAAAGGATCTCGTCCTGAGATCTAGGACTAGAAAAACTCCGGGTATTCGGAACGGAGGTGGTCCTCGCGTTCCCAGGTGGATTCACGGTTGGAATGATGTGACCACTTCACTTTCAGGAATTTGATAGACTTGTTGCGAGTCTTGCGCTCTGTTTCTTCAAGAATAGCAACGGGGTGCTCATGATAAGACAGGTCTTCTTGGAGATCAATCTCTTTGAAGTTGATGGCGCGGTCAGGAGTCTTGAAACACTTGCGAAGCTGAGACACATGAAACACATCGTGCACGTTTGCAAAGTTGGATGGAAGCTTAGGTTGATAGGCGAGAACGCCTCTTTTGCCAATGATCTTGAAAGGACCCACGTATCTTGGGGCAAGCTTCCCTTTGATAATAAAGCGACGAGTACCTTTCATTGGAGAGACGCAGAGGTAGACATGGTCTTCGATCTCGAAAGCCAAGTCACGATGTTTGCTATCATAGTAACTCTTCTGGCGCGATTGCGCAGCTTTGAGATTTTCACGAATGACTTTGCACATTTCTTCAGCCTCTGTGATCAAGTCATTTCCAAGAAGTTGGCATTCACCAGTCTCTGACCAATTAAGAGGAGTACGGCACTTCCTGCCATAGAGAATCTCGAATGGGGCCTTGCCCGAACTCGCTTGGAAGCTGTTGTTGTAGGAGAACTCGGCATATGGAAGACAATCTTCCCACTTCATACCGAAAGAAATGACACATGCCCTGAGCATATCTTCAAGAATTTGATTGACCCTCTCGACTTGGCCACTAGTTTGAGGATGAAAAGTTGTGCTGAAGCGAATGTTGGTGCCCATGGCCTTCTGAAAAGAATCCCAGAACTTGGAGGTGAAGATGCTTCCACGGTCTCAAGATATCAACTACGGAATACCGTGCAGGGAGACAATCCTGAAGGTATATAGCTCTGCCAACTGAGCTGCTGTGATAGACTCTTTGATAGGAAGAAAATGAGCCACTTTGGTGAGCTTGTAGATGACAACAAAGATAGCATCATTGCCACGCTTGGACTTTGGAAATCCAGTCACGAAGTCCATCTCAATGTGGTCAAACTTCCATTCTGGAATGGCAAGAGGTTGGAGGAGACCAGCTGGTCGTTGGTGTTCTGCTTTCACTCTTCTGAAGACATCACATTCATTCACGAACTGAGCAATCTCGCGCTTCATTCGAGTCCACCAATACGACTGCTTGAGGTCATGGTACATCTTTGTACTTCCAGGGTGAATAGAGAGGAGTGAATTGTGAGCCTCGTTCATAATGACTTTACGAAGGTCACCTTTAGGCACCATAATGCGATCCTCGAAGAATAGAGTATCCTTGTCATCAAGGCGATATCACTTGTACTTGGGTTGACTCTTGGCAATCCCAATCTTCACCTTCTTCACCATAGCATCAAGAAGTTGAGCCTCGTGAATCTGATCTTCCAAAGTAGGAGAGACTTGGAGGTTGGCAAGGAATCCTTGAGGAACAACTTGGAGATTGAGTTTGCGGAAAGCTTCACAAAGCTCTGGTTGGTAGGGCTTGATAATCAAACTGTTGCAGTAAGCCTTCCTGCTCAATGCATCAGCAATGACATTGGCCTTTCCTGGAGTATATTCAATACTCAGATTATACTCTTGAATCATTTCGAACCAACGAGTCTGCCTAAGGTTGAGGTTTGGCTGAGTGAAGATGTCCACTTTTCTTCCCAACAAGAGATGTCTCCATGTTAAAAGAGCATGGACAACTGCCGCCAACTCGAGGTCATGAGTGGGGTAGTTCTTTTCGTTGGGCTTCAACTGGCGAGAGGTATAGGCCACAACTTTCTTCTCTTGCATCAACACTACACCGAGACCTTGAAGGGAAGCATCACAGAAAACCTCGAATGGTTTGGATTCATCAGGAGGAGTCAGAACTGGAGCAGTGACTAACTTCTCTTTGAGGGTGTTGAAAGCGATGTCACATTCAGGTGACCAGACATACTTCACATGCTTCTGGAGGAGGTTTGAAAGAGGCTTCGCGATCTTAGAGAAGTTCTCAACGAACCTTCGATAATAGCTTGTGAGCCCAAGGAAGCTGCGGAGTTGCTTCACATTCTGAGGCGGTTCCCAATTCACAATTGCAGACACCTTCTCAGGATTAACCGCTATGCCCTTGGCGGAGATGATATGCCCAAGGTAGAGAACCTCATCGAGCAAAAACTCACACTTTGAAAACTTCGCATAGAACTGATGTTCTCTGAGTTTGTCCAGAACCAATCTCAAGTGCTTGGCATGATCCTCCTTGTTCTTGGAAAAGACTAGAATGTCATCGAGATAGACCAAGACGAAGTCATTTGTGTAGGCGTTGAAGATGAAGTTCATCATGCGAGAGAATGTTGGAGGAGCATTGACAAGGCCGAAAGACATGACAGTGTATTCATATGAACCATAGCTTGTTCTGAATGTTGTCTTGGGGATATCTTCTTCATGAATGCGAATCTGATGATAGCCCATATGAAGGTCAAGCTTGGAGAATACTTGAGCACCTTTGAGTTGTTCGAAAATCTCATTGATGTTGGGAAGTGGGTACTTGTTCTTTATAGTCTTCTTGTTCAATGGACGGTAGTCGACACAAAGTCGGTCCATTCCATCCTTCTTCTTGACAAAAAGAACACCACAACCCCATGGAGAAGAACTTGGTCAGATGAGACCCATACGCTCTTGAATATCGAGTTGTTTCTTCAGCTCCTTCAACTCTTCAGGTCCAAGCTTGTAAGGACGTTTGCACACAGGTTCCGTGCCAGGCTCAAGATCGATGACGAATTCAACTGGCCGGTGAGGAGGCATTCCTGGAAGCTATTCTGGTAAGATGTCTTGATATTCACGAACGACTGGAATCTGAGATATGGCATCCAACTCGCCCTTCTCGTTGAGAGAAAACAGTCAAATGGTATCATCACGAGCGACAAAGACAATTACATCCTTAGACGAATGTGTCAATTGAATCTGCCTGGCAGCACAATCAGGCTGAGCCTTGTGCTTAGAAAGCCAGTCCATTCCGAGAATAAGATCAATATCCGAGTCACCAAGGACAATTAGAGAAGACAGAAACTTATAGTCGCCCATCGTGATAGTAACATCCGGGACCATCGTGGTAGCCCTCGTAGACTTGGCCGGAGAAACCACTCCCATAGGTTTACCCAACATTTCTGAAACGAAGTCATGCTTTGAAACAAATGATCTTGACATTAAACAATGCGATGCACCAGTATCAAAAAGGACTTTTGCAGGAGTAGAGTTAACTGGAAAGTTACCCATGATAACTTCTGATGAGTCCTCTGCCTGAGCTGAGTTCATCATGTTAACCTTTGCAAACTTGGGATTATGCTTGACCACTGCAGTGCTAGCAGATCTCACAGGAGGAGGAGGAGGAAGACGCCTTTGATTGAAGCATTTGTTTGCATAGTGACCCTTCTGCTGACACTTGTTGCACATGACTTCCAAGAGCGGACGGTGATACGGAGCACTTAATCTTGGAGCATGAGACGAAGTCTTGTTCTGAAAGCCTGGGTTGGGGGGGTGGGAAAATCCATTGCCACCTTTGCTCTTCTGCTGATAAGGCTGACGGAACGGAGGAGGAGGAGGCAACCAATACTTTTGCTGCTTAGTTGCCACTTGAGTTGAGGAAGAAGAAGGATTTGCATCCCTGACTCTCTTCTTGGAAGCATCGCACTTAAGCTGAGCAGTCTCTTGCTTCAGTGCCATATTGTAGAACTCATCGTACTTCTTCGGCTCAAAAAGCACAAGAGCTAGTTGCAGATCTTCTCTGAGGCCACCTCTGAACTGATAAATCATGCTCTTCTCGTCGGGGGCGTCTTGCTTAGCGAAACGAGCGAGCTTCTAGAACATGATGTTGTACTGGTAAACAGACAAGCTGCCTTGCTTCAGATTGCAGAACTCCTCACGCTTGCTCTCAACAACACTCTGAGGAATGTGGTGAGCTTTGAAGTCTTGATGGAATTCATCCCAGGTAATCACACGACCTCCTCTAGAATCTTTGTACTGCTGATACCACTCTACAGCTTGGTCTTTGAGTTGGAACGAAGCAAACTTGACAAAGTCCTCGGGCCTGATGTTGCTGCACTCGAAATGTTTGCAGATATCCATGAGCCAATCATCAGCGTCTGTTGCCTCGACACAGGTACTGAAGGTCTTTGGCTGGTTTGCGAGGAACTGGTTGAGTGTAGCAAACTGATTCTGATTGTTGCCATGGCCTTGATTTCCTTGGTTGCGCTCTTGCAAGAGTTGCATAAGCATCTGCGTGTTGGCATTGGTAGCGGCCATCACAGCTTGCCATGCCTCCGGAGGTGGAGGTGGTGGCGGCGGTTCGGGATTCTGACGCGTTGGAGGGGCCATCCTGAAGAGAGTGACATCCGTTAGCATCTTGACAGATATATACTCAAGCTGAATCAATGGATTGAAATTGCAACATATAGTCTTAACATCCGAACAAGAATGAACGAATGCAATCCAAATTAAATGGTCACACTTCCATAAATTGAGAAGCCACTTAGATAGAGGTAGAAGAATAAAACAACAAGGTACGGACACGAACAAATACTTGGTGAGGATTACCCAATCACAAACCAAATATCCGCGGAAGAAATACTATAGCTACATGAATTCCCACCTATGAAACTCCCGAAATTTTCCCGGTTATGCAATCAGGTGTTGGGGATACAGGGGAAGCATAATATCTCACCCAAATCTAGTAAATCCTACATCCAGCTGTATCCATCCTTAAACACATAACCAAGAAACCTTCGGAAATCATTTACCTCAACCTTCGAAAAGCATCCGTTATACGAGTTATGGTAATACTCCCGAACTCCCGCCCTAGTACTGGGTGGCATCAAGGTTATCTCACCAACAACTGCATAAAAGAGATTTTCGATATCGGCGAAACTCAGGTATTCCAGAATTGCAACGATAAAATTGTGACGACAACACCTCGGAGCTCAACTCCCCGGGACACTGCCACAACCCCTAAATGTCAGGAGGCACCAAGAACAATGTTCTCATCACAAAACCATCGGAACGATTCCAAGATACCCGCGTGATCCTAAATTTTTTTTAGTGAAATTCGAGAAGAGAAGATTCAAAACTCTATGTCAGGATGCCTCACCAGAGCGACGAAGGGACTGAGAAGTAAAAAGAATCCTACTCTCCGATATATATAATCCTAAAAGACCCAAAACATTTTACTAGACTCAACAACGCCAGCGATTCGATCAAGCAGGGGGCTCCTAAGTCGGGGAAGGCTCTCATTACCAACTTGTAATGCCCACGATGCAGCTATATTTCCCACGTGTCGAAGCACGACTTAGAGGCATAACCGCATTGTAAGCAATGTCGCAAGAGGGGTAATCTACACATCCCATGTACTGAATAAGGAAAGAGATACATAGTTGGCTTACAATCGCCACGTCACACAATAGCATAAATATATCATTACATTCATCCAGATACAATCAAGGTCCGACTATGGAACCAAAATAAAGACAACCCAAATGCATAATGTCCCCAATCGCCCCAACTGGGCTCCACTACTGATCGTCTGGAAAGGAAACGTAGTATCGTCCCGGGTCCTCATTGAACTCCCACTTGAGCTCAGTCGCATCTCCTGGAACGGTATCATCGATCCCTGCATCTAGTTTTGGAAGTAATTTGCGAGTCACGGGGACTCAGCAATCTCACACCCTCGCGATCAAGACTATTTAAGCTTATAGGTAGGGTAAAAGGTATGAGGTGGAGCTGCAGCAAGCACTAGCATATATGGTGGCTAACATACGCAATTGAGAGCGAGAAGAGAAGGCAAGGCACGGTCGAGAAACTATGATCAAGAAGTGATCCTAGAACAACCTACGTTCAAGCATAACACGAGACTGTGTTCTCTTCCCGGACTCCGCCGAAAAGAGACCATCACGGCCACACACTCTGTTGATTCATTTTAATTAAGTTAAGTTTCATGTTTTCTACAACCGGACATTAACAAATTCCCATCTGCCCATAACCGCGGGCACGGCTTTTGAAAGTTCAAATCCCTGCAGGGGTGTCCCAACTTAGCCCATCGCAAGCTCTCACGGTCAACGAAGGATATTCCTTCTCCCAAGATAACCCGATCAGACTCGGAATCCCGGTTACAAGACATCTCGACAATGGTAAAACAAGTCCAGCAAGACCACCCGCTGTGCCGACAAATCCCGATAGGAGCTGCACATATCTCGTTCTCAGGGCACACCGGATAAGCTAAGCGTACGGGAGCCAACGTAACCCAAGTTGCCAAGGGACGGCCCCGCACGGTGCTCTAGGTTGGACCAACACTCAGAGGAGCACTGGCCCGGGGGTTTAAAATAAAGATGACCCTTGAGTCCGCGAAACCCAAGGGAAAAAGGCTAGGTGGCAAATGGTAAAACCAAGGTTGGGCCTTGCTGGAGGAGTTTTATTCAAGTCGAACTGTCAAGGGGTTCCCATTATAACCCAACCGTGTAAGGAACGCAAAATCCAGGAACATAACACCGGTATGACGGAAACTAGGGCGGCAAGAGTGGAACAAAACACCAGGCATAAGGCCGAGCCTTCCACCCTTTACCAAGTGTATAGATGCATTAAAGTAGACAAGATATAATAGTGATATCCCAACAATAAACATGTTCCAACAAGGAACAAACTCCAATCTTCACCTGCAACTAGCAACGCTATAAGAGGGGCTGAGCAAAGCGGTAACATAGCCAAACAACGGTTTGCTAGGACAAGGTGGGTAAGAGGTTTTACATGGCAATATGGGAGGCATGGTAAAGCATGTGGTAGGTATCATAGCATAGGCATAGCAATAGAGCGAGCATCTAGCAAGCAAATATAGAAGTGATTTCGAGGGTATGGTCATCTTGCCTGCAAAGTTCTCCGAGTTGACGTTAGCTTGATCCTCGTAAGCATACTCAACGGGTTCCTCGATCACGTACTCGTCTCCTGGGTCTACCCAAAGCAAGAACACAAGCAAAGGGAGACACAATCAACCACGATGCAATGCGCAAGCAACAAGATGCAAAACATGGCATGATATGCGGGATGTGATATGCAATGCATATGCATGCTCTGGAAGGAAAAGATTGAACTAGGCCTCAACTTGGAAAACCAAGAGTGCCACTGGAAAGATGAGTTGATTTCGGTCGAAATCGATATAAAGATCACCGGAATCGGATGCACGGTTTGCAAATGGCAAGCAAAACAATAATGGCACAAAGCTGCGATTAACAGCACGAGGCCACCTAAATGCATCAAGAACAACAAGCTACTGCACTCTAACATAACAACAAAGCACTTGGCAGTGATCCACTCAAGATGCTTGACAAAAGATGAACACTGAGCTACGGATAAATCAATCAATAGCAGGTTCAAACAAGCATGGCAAAAGTGCAAAAGATAACAGGTTCACAAACTTAGTGAAAATAACATGTCAGGATTTAACATCAGGAAGCAATGTTTAGAGCAAGATAACAACATGCTACAGGAACATATCATGGCAACGCAAGGCATGGCATGAAGCTACTCAAAGCATACAACAAAAGTCCCTTACTGACCATGAGCCAAAAGGGATCAGAAAATACAATGGCAACCATGTGAACATAGCAAGATTCGTTAACAGATTCAGACTTAGCAGAAAACTGGAACATGACAAAACAGAATTAAGTAGGCATGTTTGCAAGCTCGATGCACTCACCACAAGGCATTGCATGACAAACTAAGCATACACCCAGCAAGTAGACATGATGAATAAGCTAACCATGGCAAGAACGCTCTCATAGCATGCATGGATCAACTACAACAACCTTGGCAAAATCGATCAACACATAAACAATCTGCCAGGAACATTTTATAGCAAAAGTAGAGCAAGATTGAGTCATGCTAGGGTGCTCCATAAATGCAAACAAAGACATAGATGGATAGAGCACAACAATATCTCAAAATGATCCTTACTGAACATGCTCAAAAGAGGCATGGATCACTCTGTAGCAACATGAATACATGGCATAAAAATATTATCAGGGAAAAGACTTGGACGATTTCTAAGTCCTTGAAATCAGCAACATCACGAGAGCTACTTTGCATGCTTGTGCTAGTCACCACAAAGATCACACAAATACATGGCATACACCCCTATAACAATGCCATGGCATACTTCAAAACACATGTAGGGCTCAAGTTCATAGGAGGCACACATTAAACATGGCAAAAATGACAAATCTCCAAATTCTGATAAGAATCTGAAACTAACATTACATAGCACTCTTGAAAAAGCCTTTAGGGCATCAAGATGAACTCAAATGAACATGGTGCAATGGGATGAAATGAAGTACACATCGAGACGAACAATTTGATATGCTACACGCCCAAAACGGAGCCACGGATGCAAAGATATGATGCAATGAAAAATGCTAAAAGTAATGGAAAACTGGGACGAAGTCAACCCTAGGGTTCACTGTAGCTGCGGATCCAGATCCGGACGGCACGCGAACCGAGGTTGATCGGGGAGTCGCCGGAGAAGACGAGCGGTGGTCAGAGCTCGCCGGACTTGCCGGATCCGGCGCCGGCGGAGCGGTGCGGCGGCGAGGGGCGGAGGAGGAGGCGTGCGGTGGCGCGGGTGAGGGAGCCGGGCAGAGGGGCGCACGGCGAAGGTGGTAGCGGTGGCCGGCGACGAGGCGGGCGAGGCGGCGCCGGCGCGGTTGAGGCTGCGCGGCGAGGGAGCCGGTCCGGGCGGCGGCGGCGGGAGACGGGCCGCGGGGGCCTGACCCGGACTCGGCGGGCCGGTGGCGCGGGAGGCGGCCGATGGGACACGTGGCGGCTCGGGATTCGTCGGGCGGCGGCGAGCGGACGTGTCCGGCCCGAAGCGGACGCGTCCGCCGGCGGGAGGTGGAAGGAGACTAGGTTTAGGGTTGAAATGATCCGGGATTTTTGGTAGAGGTGCCTTTTTATACATAGGAGGAGCTAGGAGGCTCCAAATTGAGCATGGTTTTCGGCCACGCGATCGTGATCGAACGACCGAGAAGATGGAGGGGTTTTAGGTGGGTATTGGGCCACTTTGGAGGGGTATTGGGCTGCAACACACACGAGGCCTTTACGGTTCCTCGGTTAACCGTTATAGTATCAAACGAAGTCCAAATGGCACGAAACTTGACAGGCGGTCTACCGATAGTAAACCAAGGCCGCTTAGCAAGTCTCGGTACAATCCGAGAACACCCGCACATGAAAAGAGGTAAAAGGGGACACCGGAGGACATAGGAGCGCCGGAATGCAAAACGGACAACGGGGAAAATGCTCGTATGCATGAGATGAACACGTATGCAAATGCGATGCACATGATGACATGATATGAGATGCATGACAAAGACAAAAGCAACACAGAGACAAAACCCAACAACAAGGAATCTCATAACTTAGTGCCAGAAATGGCAAGAGTTGGAGTACAAATATGGCATGTTACATATGGGGCGTTACATTATCCTCCTTCGCGAAGGCACTCATTCCCCCGGTTGGGACGAGTAGTGAGTGAGGCTCGCTTTCGGCCTCTTTATTCCCCCCTTTATCTTCCTTCGAGGGCTCCTGATAAGGCGCCGGCTCCAGCATTCTGTCTAGTGCCGGATTGGCCAAGCCCTTGGGAAGGGGGCCGGACACCTGATCATCTTCGCCTTTGTTATCCAGTCCTGGTCAAAGAGCAACTTTTCAGAATGATGTTATGATGAATAAGAGAAACAGTGTGTTCGGCCATGGGATTACTTACTTGGATATCCGGGTGATTACAGCTCAGACCCGCATCCTCGGTGGTGTCCGGACACTTTATTTGTGATCCGAAGAACAACTTGTACATCTCCTCGAGCATCATGCAAAGGAAGTGTTGAATGATTCGCGGTCCCTCCGGGTTGAACTCCCACAAACGGAGAGGTCTACGTTTGCAAGGCGGGACCTGGCGAACTAGCATGACCTGCATCACCGTGACCAGGTTGACGTCTCTCTCAATGAGATCTCGGATGCGACTCTGCAATATCGGCACATCCTTTACTGGACCCCAGTTTAGCCCCTCGCTGATCCATGACGTCAGTTTTGGTGGGGCCAGAGCAAAAGGCAGGGATGGCTGCCCACTTGGCACTTCAGGGAGCTGTGATATAAAACCACTCCCGCTGCCACAAACTGGACACCTCTGGGAAGGAACCCTCTAGCCATGGAGCATCAGCGCTTTTGCTTATTACGGCACCTACGCACTCTGCGTGCCGCCCCTCGATCATCTTCGGCTTCACATTGAAGGTCTTGAGCCACAGGCCGAAGTGAGGGGTAATGCAAAGGAAGACCTCACATACGACAATAAATGACGAGATGTGAAGGAGGGAATCCGGGGCCAGATCATGGAAATCCAGCCCATAATAGAACATGAGTGATGACCCACAAGTATAGGGGATCTATCGTATTCCTTTCGATACGTAAGAGTGTCGAACCCAACGAGGAGCAGAAGGAAATGATAAGCGGTTTCCAGCAAGGTATTCTCTGCAAGTACTGAAACAAGTGGTAACAGATAGTTTTGTGATAGGATAATTTGTAACAAGCAACAAGCAACAAAAGTAAATAAGGTCCAGCAAGGTGGCCCAATCCTTTTTGTAGCAAAGGACAAGCCTGGACAATTTCTTATATAGGGAAAAGCGCTCCCGAGGACACATGGGAATATCGTCAAGCTAGTTTTCATCACGTTCATATGATTCGCGTTCGGTACTTTGATAATTTGGTATGTGGGTGGACCGGTGCTTGGGTACTGTCCTTACTTGGACAAGCATCCCACTTATGATTAACCTCTATTGCAAGCATCTGCAACTACAACAAAATTATTAAGGTAAACCTAACCATAGCATGAAACATATGGATCCAAATCAGCCCCTTACGAAGCAACGCATAAACTAGGGTTTAAGCTTCTGTCACTCTAGCAACCCATCATCTACTTATTACTTCCCAATGCCTTCCTCTAGGCCCAAATAATGGTGAAGTGTCATGTAGTCGACGTTCACATAACACCACTAGAGGAGAGACAACATACATCTCATCAAAATACCGAACGAATACCAAATTCACATGACTACTAATACCAAGACTTCTCTCATGTCCTCAAGAACAAATGTAACTACTCACAAAGCATAAATATGTTCATAATCAGAGGGGTATTAATATGCATATTGGATCTGAACAGATGATCTTCCACCAATTAAACCAACTAGCATCAACTACAAGGAGTAATTAACACTACCAGCAACCTACTAGCACCAATCCCGGACTTGGAGACAAGAATTGGATACAAGAGATGAACTAGGGTTTTCAGAGGAGATGGTGCTGATGAAGATGTTGATGGAGATTGCCCTCTCCCGATGAGAGGAGCGTTGGTGATGACGATGGCGATGATTTCCCCCTCCAGGAGGGAAGTTTCCCCGGCAGAACAGCTCTGCCGGAGCCCTAGATTGGGTCCGCCAAGGTTCCGCCTCATGGTGGCGGAGTTTCGTCCAAGAAGGTGGCTTCTTATTTTTTTTCCCATCGAAAGACTTCATATAGCAGAAGATGGTCACCGGAGGGCCACCAGGGGGCCCACGAGGTAGGGGGCGCGCCCCCCACCCTCGTGGGCAGGGTGTGGCCCCCTGGTGAATTTCTTCCGCTGAGTATTTTTTATATATTCTGAAAACGTCTTCCATGAAGTTTCAGGACTTTTGGAGCTGTGCAGAATAGGTCTCTAATATTTGCTCCTTTTCCAGCCCAGAATCCCAGCTGCCGGCATTCTCCCTCTTTATGGAAACCTTGTAAAATAAGAGAGAATAGGCATAAGTATTGTGACATAATGTGTAATAATAGCCCATAATGCAATAAATATCGATATAAAAGCATGATGCAAAATGGACGTATCAACTTCCCCAAGCTTAGACCTCGCTTGTCCTCAAGCGAAAGCCGAAATCGAAAAATATGTCCACATGTTTAGAGATAGAGGTGTCGGTAAAAATAAAATACGGACATGAGGGCATCATGATCATTCTTAGAACAGCAACTTATATAATTCTTGTCATATAATTTCTCATGCTAGAGTAATAATTTCAATCACAATTTCAAGTATGAATCATAAACTTCATTAACAACTAACAAACTATAATCTCAGTCATTGGAGCAATTGCAATTTATCATAACATAGGAAAGAGTCAACATATAAGAGCTTCTCAGCAAGTCCACATACTCAACTATCATATAGTCTTTCACAATTGCTGACACTCACGCAATACTTATGGGTATGAAGTTTTAATCGAACACAGAGAAATATAGGGGCTTATAGTTTTGCCTCCCAATTTTACCTCAAGGGTAATGTCAACGGTAATAGTCCATGAAAACTCACATCCAATTAGCCATATATACCAGGATCTTTCCAACATACTGTGTGATACGTCTCCAATGTATCTATAATTTTTTATTGCTCCAAGCTATATTATCTACTGTTTTAGACATTATTAGGCTTTATTTTCCACTTTTATATTATTTTTGGGACTAACCTATTAACCGGAGGCCCAGCCCAGAATAGCTGTTTTTGCCTGTTTTAGGGTTTCGAAGAAAAGGAATATCAAACGGAGTCCAAACAGAATGAAACCTTCGGAAACGTGATTTTCTCATCAGATAAGATCCAGGAGACTTGGACCCTCCATCAAGAAAACCACAAGGTGGTCACGAGGGTGGAGGGCACGCCCCTTGCCTCGTGGGCCCCTCGAAGCTCCACCGACGTACTTCTTCCTCCTATATATATCCACATACCCCCAAACGATTGGGGACGGAGCCAAAAACCTAATTCCACCGCCGCAACTTTCTGTATCCATGAGATCCCATCTCGGGGCCTGTTTCGGAGCTCCGCCGGAGGGGGCATCAATCACAGAGGGCTTCTACATCATCATCGAAGCCCCTCCGATGAAGTGTGAGTAGTTTACTTCAGACCTACGGGTCCATAGCTAGTAGCTAGATGGCTTC
Organism: Triticum urartu; assembly: GCF_003073215.2. NCBI lineage: Eukaryota > Viridiplantae > Streptophyta > Magnoliopsida > Poales > Poaceae > Triticum > Triticum urartu. The sequence goes on along the minus strand of NC_053023.1, from coordinate 69,838,079 downwards.
TTCTCTCTTTTTGGATCTCAATACAATGTTCTCCCCCTCTCTCGTGGAGATCTATTCGATGTAATCTTCTTTTTGCGGTGTGTTTGTTGAGACCGATGAATTGTGCGTTTATGATCCAGTCTATCTATGAATAATATCTGAATGTTCTCTAAATTCTTTTATGTATGATTGGTTATCTTTGCAAGTCTCTTCGAATTATCAGTTTGGTTTGGCCTACTAGATTGGTTTTTCTTGCCATGGGAGAAGTGCTTAGCTTTGGGTTCAATCCTGCGGTGTCCTTTCCCAGTGACAGAAGGGGCAGCAAGGCACGTATTGTATTGTTGCCATCGAGGATAACAAGATGGGTTTTTTATCATATTGCATGAAACTATCCCTCTACATCATGTCATCTTGCTTAAGGCGTTACTCTGTTTTTAACTTAATACTCTAGATGCATGCTGGATAGCGGTCGATGAGTGGAGTAATAGTAGTAGATGCAGAATCGTTTTGGTCTACTTGTCTCGTACGTGATGCCTATATACATGATCATACCTAGATATTCTCATAACTATGCTCAATTCTGTCAATTGCTCAACAGTAATTTGTTCACCCACCGTAGAATACTTATGCTCTTGAGAGAAGCCACTAGTGAAACCTATGGCCCCTGGGTCTCTTTCTCATCATATCAATCTCCGTCACTTTATTATTGCTTTGCTTTTACTTTGCTTTTTCTTTGCTTTTACTTTTTACTTTGCATTTCTATACCAAAAATACCAAAAATATTATTTATCATGTTTATCAGATCTCACTTTCGTAAGTGACCGTGAAGGGATTTACAACCCCTAAGCACATTGGTTGCGTTGAGCTATTGTTTTTGTGTAGGTACGGGGGACTCGAGCGTAGCCTCCTATTGGATTGATACCTTGGTTCTCAAAAACTGGGGGAAATACTTACGCTACTTTGCTGCATCATCCCTTCCTCTTCGGGGAAATCCAACGCAGTGCTCAAGAGGTAGCAAGAAGAATTTCTGGCGCCGTTGCCGGGGAGTCTGCGCAAAAGTCAACATACCAAGTACCCATCATAATCCCTATCTCCTGCATTACATTATTTGCCATTTGCCTCTCGTTTTCCTCTCCCCCACTTCACCCTTGCCGTTTTATTCGCCCTCTCTCTCTATCCTCCCTCTCTATTTGCCTCTTTTCGCCTACTTGCTTTTTGTTTGCTCGTATGGTTGGAATAGTCGTTTATTTATTACTAAACAAAGAACCTAAGATCTATGGATCCTCATCCGCTTGCTAATCTTTTTAAGAGATCCAATTATGATGAACCAGTTGCTAGTAAGTTTTGTGCACTAGATTATCTTTATGAGGTTTTGCTTGAAATTCGTGAATCTGAAAAGTGTGATGAATTACTTTATGAAGCGATTCATGATATATCTTTGAATAAAAATCATGATTGCAATGATTTTACTATAAACTCTCTTGATGTCAATTGTGCTAATAATATGCAAAACCCTAAGCTTGGGGATGCTAGTTTTGCTATGTCCTCTACTTGTTGCATTGATCATGATTGGGGTGATTCTTCTTATGATATTGAAAATTTATTTAAGCCCCATGATGAATATGAGATTGATAATAGTGTTTGCAATATTATTGAAAGTGGGTTTGGAAGAGTGTCAACTTTAGATCCCACATATTTGGAGAATGATCAATCTTATGAAATTTTTGATAAAAGTGGGTCTGGAAAGGTCATGACTTTAGTTAATGTTAATCCTACTATTTTGGAAGAGTGTCAACTTTGCATGCATGTGGATCGTGTTGAAAATATTTCATGTGATAGCTATTTTGTTGAATTTGCTTATGATCCTACATATAATTATTACGAGAAAGGAAAATATGGTGGTAGAAATTTTCATGTTACTAAATTACCTCTCGTTATGTTGAGATTGCTATTGTTTCTTTCCGCTTCCTTGCATATGCTAGTTTTTGCTTGCCTTGCTAATTTTTTTGCCTATAAGATGCCTATGCATAGGAAGTATGTTAGGCTTAGATGTGTTTGTCACGTGTTTTATGATGCTCTCTTTGTGCTTCAATTCTTCTCTTTCATGTGAGCATCATTGAAATATTATGCCTAGCTATAAGGCTTTAAAGAAAAGCGCTTGTTGGGAGTCAACCCAATATTTATCCTTGCTGTTATTTAATAAATAAATTATTTAGCCTCTGTTTTGGTTGTGTTTTTTGTGTTTAATTAGTGTTTGTGCCAAGTAGAACCATTGGGAAGACTTGGGGAAAGTCTTGTTAAACTTGCTGTAAAAAACAGAAACTTTAGCGCTCACGAGAACTGCTGTCATTTTTATTTGGAAAGTGCTATTTAGTTAATTATTTTTGAATATGATTAATAGATAAATTCCTCACGTCCAGAAATTTATTTTAGAATTTTTTGTGTTCCAGATCTTGCCCTAGCTACAGATTACTACAGACTGTTCTGTTTTTGACAGATTCTGTTTTTCGTGTGTTGTTTGCTTATTTTGATGAATCTATGGCTAGTAAAATAGTTTATAATCCATAGAGAAGTTGGAATACAGTAGGTATAACACCAATATAAATAAAGAATGAGTTCATTACAGTACCTTGAAGTGGTCTTTTGTCTTCTTTCGCTAACGGAGTTCACGAGATTTTCTACTTTAAGTTTTGTGTTGTGAAGTTTTCAAGTTTTGGGTAAAGATTTGATGGATTATGGAACAAGAAGTGGCAAGAGCCTAAGCTTGGGGATGCCCATGGCACCCCCAAGATAATATAAGGACACCTAAAATCCAAAGCTTGGGGATGCCCCAGAAGGCATCCCCTCTTTCGTCTACTTCTATCGGTAACTTTACTTGGAGCTATATTTTTATTCACCACATGATATGTGTTTTGCTTGGAGCGTCTTTTATGATTTGTTTCTTTGATTGTTAGTCTACCACAATCATCCTTGCTGTACACACCTTTTGAGAGAGCCATACATAATTTGGAATTTGATAGAATACTCTATGTACCTCACTTATATCTTTTGAGATTTATAGTTTTGCTCTAGTACTTCACTTATATCTTTTAGAGCACGGTGGTGGATTTGTTTTATAGAAACTATTGATCTCTCATGCTTCAATTAGATCATTTTGAGAGTCTTAATAGCATGGTAATTTGCTTAAAATCCTAATATGCTTGGTATGCAAGATTAATAATAAAACTTTCGTATGAGTGTGTTGAATACTAAGAAAAGTTTGATGCTTGATGATTGTTTTGAGATATGGAGGTAATAATATCAAAGTCATGCTAGTTGAGTAGTTGTGAAATTGAGAAGTACTTGTGTTCAAGTTTGCAAGTCCCGTAGCATGCACGTATGGTAAATGTTATGCAACAAATTTGAAGCATGAGGCGTTATTTGATTGTCTTCCTTATGAGTGGCGGTCGGGGACAAGCGATGGTCTTTTCCTACCAATCTATCCCCCTAGGAGCATGCGCGTAGTGCCGAGGTTTTTGATGACTTGTAGATTTTTGCAATAAGTATGTGAGTTCTTTATGACTAATGTTGAGTCCATGGATTATACGCACTCTCACCCTTCCATCCTTGCTAGCCTCTTCGGTACCGTGCATTGCCCTTTCTCACATTGAGAGTTGGCGCAAACTTTGCCGGTGCATCCAAACCCAGTGATATGATACGCTCTTTCACACATAAACCTCCTTATATCTTCCTCAAAACAGCCACCATACCTACCTATTATGGCATTTCCATAGCCATTCCGAGATATATTACCATGCAACTTCCCATCATTCCGTTTATCATGACACATTCATCATTGTCATATTGCTTTGCATGATCATGTAGTTGACATAGTATTTGTGGCAAAGCCACCGTTCATAATTCTTTCATACATGTCACTCTTGGTTCATTACATATCCTGGTACACCGCCGGAGGCATTCATATAGAGTCATCTTTGTTCTAGTATCGAGTTGTAATCATTGAGTTGTAAATAAATAGAAGTGTGATGATCATCATTATTAGAGCATTGTCCCAAGTGAGGTATATGAAAAAAAAAGAAAGGCCATAAAAAAGGAGAAGACCCAAAAAATGAGAGAAAAAGAGAGAAGGGACAATGTTACTATCCTTCTACCACACTTGTGCTTCAAAGTAGCACCATGATCTTCATAGTAGAGAGTCTCTCATATTATCACTTTCATATACTAGTGGGAATTTTTCATTATAGAACTTGGCTTGTATATTCCAACAATGGGCCTCCTCAAGTGCCCTAGGTCTTCGTGAGCAAGCAAGTTGGATGCACACCCACTAGTTTCTTTTGTTGAGCTTTCATACATTTATAGCTCTAGTGCATCCGTTGCATGGCAATCCCTACTCCTTGCATTAACATCAATCGGTGGGCATCTCCATAGCCCATTGATTAGCCTCGTTGATGTGAGACTTTCTTTTTTTGTCTTCTCCACATAACCCCCCTCATTATATTCTATTCCACCCATAGTGCTATGTCCATGGCTCGCGCTCATATATTGCGTGAAAGTTTATAGGTTTGAGATTACTAAAGTATGAAACAATTGCTTGGCTTGTCATCGGGGTTGTGCATGATGAGAGCATTCTTGTGTGACAAAAATGAAACATGACTAAACTATATGATTTTGTAGGGATGAACTTTCTTTGGCCATGTTATTTTGAGAAGACATAATTGCTTAGTTAGTATGCTTGAAGTATTATCATTTTTATGTCGATATGAACTTTTGTCTTGAATCTCTCGGATCTGAATATTCATACCACAATTAAGAAGAATTACATTAAAATTATGCCAAGTAGCACTCCGCATCAAAAATTCTGTTTTTATCATTTACCTACTCGAGGACGAGCAGGAATTAAGCTTGGGGATGCTTGATACGTCTCCAACGTATCTATAATTTTTGATTGCTCCATGCTATATTATCTACAGTTTTAGACATTATTGGGCTTTATTTTCCACTTTTATATTATTTTTGGGACTAACCTATTAACCGGAGGCCCAGCCCAGAATAGTTGTTTTTTGCCTGTTTTAGGGTTTCGAAGAAAAGGAATATCAAACGGAGTCCCAACGGAATGAAACCTTCGGAAACGTGATTTTCTCATCAAATAAGATCCAGGAGACTTGGACCCTCCGTCAAGAAAGCCACGAGGTGGTCACGAGGGTGGAGGGCGCGCCCCCTACCTCGTGGGCCCCTCGAAGCTCCACCGACGTACTTCTTCCTCCTATATATATCCACGTACCCCCAAACGATCGGGGACGGAGCCAAAAACCTAATTCCACCGCCGCAACTTTCTGTATCCATGAGATCCCATCTTGGGGCCTGTTCCGGAGCTTCGCCGGAGGGGGCATCGATCACGGAGGGCTTCTACATCATCATCCAAGCCCCTCCGATGAAGTGTGAGTAGTTTACTTCAGACCTACGGGTCCATAGCTAGTAGCTAGATGGCTTCTTCTCTCTTTTTGGATCTCAATACAATGTTCTCCCCCTCTCTCGTGGAGATCTATTCGATGTAATCTTCTTTTTGCGGTGTGTTTGTTGAGACCGATGAATTGTGGGTTTATGATCCAGTCTATCTATGAATAATATTTGAATGTTCTCTGAATTCTTTTATGTATGATTGGTTATCTTTGCAAGTCTCTTCGAATTATCAATTTGGTTTGGCCTACTAGATTGGTTTTTCTTGCCATGGGAGAAGTGCTTAGCTTTGGGTTCAATCTTGTGGTGTCCTTTCCCAGTGACAGAAGGGGCAGCGAGGCACGTATTGTATTGTTGCCATCGAGGATAACAAGATGGGTTTTTTATCATATTGCATGAAACTATCCCTCTACATCATGTCATCTTGCTTAAGGCGTTACTCTGTTTTTAACTTAATACTCTAGATGCATGCTGGATAGCGGTCGATGAGTGGAGTAATAGTAGTAGATGCAGAATCGTTTCGGTCTACTTGTCTCGGACGTGATGCCTATATACATGATCATACCTAGATATTCTCATAACTATGCTCAATTCTGTCAATTGCTCAACAGTAATTTGTTCACCCACCGTAGAATACTTATGCTCTTGAGAGAAGCCACTAGTGAAACCTATGGCCCCCGGGTCTCTTTCTCATCATATCAATCTCCATCACTTTATTATTTCTTTGCTTTTACTTTTTACTTTGCATATCGATACCAAAAATACCAAAAATAGTATTTATCATCTTTATCAGATCTCACTTTCGTAAGTGACCGCGAAGGGATTGACAACCCCTAAGCGCGTTGGTTGCGTTGAACTATTGTTTTTGTGTAGGTACGAGGGACTCGAGCGTAGCCTCCTATTGGATTTATACCTTGGTTCTCAAAAACTGAGGGAAATACTTACGCTACTTTGCTGCATCATCCCTTCCTCTTCGGGGAAATCCAACGCAGTGCTCAAGAGGTAGCACTGTGCTTGCCAAAGGATAGAATGTAAAAAGGAAGGGTGAAGATCACCATGACTCTTATGCAATGTAGGAGATAAAGGTAAAAGATAAGCCCTTCGCAGAGGGAAGCAGAGGTTGTCATGCGCTTTTATGGTTGGATGCACAAAATCTTAATGCGAAAGAACGTCACTTTATATTGCCACTTGTGATATGGACCTTTATTATGCAGTCTGTCTCTTTTATTTCTTCCATATCACACGATCGTATAAAGTTTATTTTCTCCCACACTAATAATTCATACATATTTAAAGAGCAATTTTTATTGCTTTGCACCGATGACAACTTACTTGGAGGATCTTACTCAATCCATAGGTAGGTATGGTGGACTCTCATGGCAAACAGGTTTAAGGGTATTTGGAAGCACAAGTAGTATCTCTACTTGGTGCTATGAATTTGGCTAGCACGAGAGGGAAAGGGAAGCTCAACCATGTTGGATGATCCATGACAATATAATTTATCTCAGATGTAAGAAAACATAACCCATTACGTTGTCTTCCTTGTCCAACATCAACTCTTTAGCATGTCATATTTTAATGAGTGCTCACAATCATAAAAGATGTCCAAGATAGTATATCTATATGTGAAGACCTCTCTTTCTTTATTACTTCCTATTAATTGCAACGATGACCAAAACTATGTTTGTCAACCCTCAACAACTTTTATTCATCATACTTTTTCTATGTGACCTCATTAGTCTCCATAAGACTCACATGATCTCTTTGTTTCTTTTTATTTCTTTCTCTTTTCTTTTAGTCCCTTAGGATCATGGAAAAATAATCAAGCCCTTGACTCAACACTAATCTTTATTATATAGCTCACGGACTCGATTACATAGAGGAATTATAAAGCAAAACTCACAACTAGATCATACTAAGAACTTTTATTCTACTAGATCAAGATATTACCAAAAGGATCGAACTAAGAAAAACGGTAAAGATAAAAGTGATGGTGATACGATACCGGGGCACTCCCCCAAGCTTGGCAGTTGCCAAGGGGAGTGCCCATACCAGATACTCAATTCTTCTTTGTTGGTGGAGACGGTGGTGATTTTGTTGATGGCGTAGGTTTCTTCCTTAATTTACGCTTGAGGACAGAATTTTGGTCCCTTAGGTCCTCGATCTCCTGCTCCAGGCTCAGTATCTTTTTGCACAGTTCCTGTTTGTTTTTCTGCAAGAGGCAAAAAAGGATAAACTCAATCTTAGGTTTCTTTACTCTATCAAGGAGGCTTAACTTTTTGAACTCCACATGCATGTCCCCAGGTTGAGGTAGTGGGACTTCATCTTCATCTGAGCTCGTCTCCTCCTTTCCCTTAGGTTCATAGTCCTCTTCTTCTTCCTTAGTCCAACCACAATGCTCCACATCCCCATAGACTTTAGGGTCTGCAAGGTAATCAGCCACATAGCTCTCTCCTTCCGAATCCTGGGACGAAATGTTGCTCAAATCTGCAGCAGGACATCTCGAAACAAAGAAAGGAGATTCTTGCGTGATACGGGAGTCAAAACCTCCGGGAGATTATATAATGAATTTCTACCGACCAAAATACGTGTCGTGTACGAAAACGGAGTCCGGAGAGCACACGAGGTGCCCACGAGGTAGGGGGTGCGCCCAGGGGGGTAGGGCGCACCCTGCACCCTCGTGGGGCCCTCGTGTCCTTCCCGGACTGCTTCTTATTTTTCTATTTTTATAAATATTTCAAAACGGAGAAATATTGCCTTAAAACTATTTTGGAGTCAGTTTACTTACCGTACCACATACCTATTCCTTTTCGAAGTCTGAAACATTCCGAAAAGTGTCCCTTATGTATTCCTCTGGGGTTACAGTTTCAATAACATTGGTTTCAACATTTATGGGATTACCTGAGATATAATGTTTGATTCTTTGACCGTTCACCACCTTCGGATTTGTGCCTTTGAAGTTTTTGATTTTTATGGCACCGGAACGATAGACCTCCTCGATAACGTAAGGACCTTCCCATTTAGAGAGAAGTTTTCCTGTAAAAAATCGTAAACGAGAGTTGTATAGTAATACATAATCACCTACATTAAACTCACGCTTTTGTATTCTTTTGTCATGCCATCTTTTAACTTTTTCTTTAAACAACTTGGCATTTTCGTAGGCTTGGGTTCTCCATTCATCAAGTGAGCTAATATCAAATAACCTCTTCTCACCGGCAAGTTTAAAATCATAACTAAGTTCTTTAATAGCCCAATAAGCCTTGTGTTCTATTTCGATAGGTAAGTGACATGCTTTTCCATAGACCATTTTATACGGAGACATGCCCATAGGATTTTTATATGCAGTTCTGTAGGCCCATAATGCATCATCTAGTTTCTTGGACCAGTTCTTTCTAGACCTATTAACAGTCTTTTGCAAAATTAATTTTAGTTCTCTATTACTCAATTCTACTTGACCACTAGACTGAGGATGATAAGTACATGCAATTCTATGATTAACATCATATTTAGCAAGCATTTTACGAAAAGCACCATGAATAAAATGTGAACCACCATCGGTCATTAAATATCTAGGGACTCCAATGTTGGAAATATGCCCTAGAGGCAATAATAAAAGCATTATTATTATATTTCCTTGTTCATGATAATTGTCTTTTATTCATGCTATAATTGTGTTATCCGGAAATCGTAATACATGTGTGAATAATAGACACCAACATGTCCCTAGTAAGCCTCTAGTTGACTAGCTCGTTGATCAATAGATAGTCATGGTTTCCTGACTATGGACATTGGATGTCATTGATAACGAGATCACATCATTAGGAGAATGATGTGATGGACAAGACCCAATCCTAAACATAGCACAAGATCGTATAGTTCGTTTGCTAGAGTTTTTCCAATGTCAAGTATCCTTTCCTTAGACCATGAGATCGTGTAACTCCCGGATACCGTAGGAGTGCTTTGGGTGTACCAAACGTCACAACGTAACTGGGTGGCTATAAAGGTATACTACGGGTATCTCCGAAAGTGTCTGTTGGGTTGATACGGATCAAGACTGGGATTTGTCACTCCGTATGACGGAGAGGTATCACTGGGCCCACTCGGTAATGCATCATCATTATGAGCTCAAAGTGACCAAGTGTCTGGTCACGGGATCATGCATTACAGTACGAGTAAAGTGACTTGCCGGCAATGAGATTGAACGAGGTATTGGGATACCGACGATCGATTGCCAAAGGGAATTGTATACGGGGTTGCTTGAATCCTCGACATCGTGGTTCATCCGATGAGATCATCGAGGAGCATGTGGGAGCCAACATGGGTATCCAGATCCCGCTGTTGGTTATTGACCGGAGAGCGATCTCGGTCATGTCTACATGTCTCCCGAACCCGTAGGGTCTACACACTTAAGGTTCGGTGACGCTAGGGTTGTAGGGATATGTATATGCAGTAACCCGAATGTTTTTCGGAGTCCCGGATGAGATCCCGGACGTCACGAGGAGTTCCGGAATGGTCCGGAGGTAAAGATTTATATATGGGAAGTCCTATTTCGGCCATCGGGACAAGTTTCGGGGTCATCGGTATTGTACCGGGACCACCGGAAGGGTCCCGGGGGTCCACCGGGTGGGGCCACCTGCCCCGGGGCCACATGGGCTGTAGGGGGTGCGCCTTGGCCTATATGGGCCAAGGGCACCAGCCCCAAGAGGCCCATGCGCCTAGGGTTCAAGAGGGGAAGAGTCCCAAAAGGGGAAGGCACCCCCTAGGTGCCTTGGGGAGGAGGGATTCCTCCCTTGGCCGCCGCCCCCCTAGGAGATTGGATCTCCTAGGGCCGGCGCCCCCCCCTAGGCCCCCTATATATAGTGGGGAGAAGGGAGGACTTCTTACCTTTTGCCTTTGGTGCCTCCTTCTCCCTCTCCAACACATCCTCCTCCTCCATAGAGCTTGGCCAAGCCCTGCCGGAGTACTGCAGCTCCATCACCACCACGTCGTCGTGCTGCTGCTGGAGCCATCTCCCTCAACCTCTCCTTCCCCCTTGCTGGATCAAGAAGAAGGAGACGTTATGCTAACCGTACGTGTGTTGAACGCGGAGGTGCCGTCCGTTCGGCGCTAGGATCTCCGGTGATTTGGATCACGTCGAGTATGCCTTCCTCATCCCCGTTCTTTGAAACGCTTCCGCGCGTGATCTACAAAGGTATGTAGATGCAATCCGATCACTCGTTGCTAGATGAACTCCTAGATGGATCTTGGTGAAACCGTAGGAAATTTTTTGTTTTCTGCAACGTTCCCCAACATCCAAATCTTGGAAAAAAATAACTTCTTTAAGCATTTTAATAGAAGTGTTATGATCAGCACTACTAGTTGGAATAGTTTCTACCCACTTAGTAACATAATCAACAGCAACTAAAATATGTGTATAACCATTAGAGGAAGGAAAAGGTCCCATATAGTCAAAGCCCCAAACATCAAATGGTTCAATTACGAGTGAATAGTTCATAGGCATTTCTTGACGTCTACTAATATTACCAATTCTTTGACATTCATCACAAGATAAGACAAACTTACGGGCATCCTTGAAGAGAGTAGGCCAATAAAAACCAGATTGCAATACCTTGTGTGCAGTTCTATCTCCAGCATGGTGTCCTCCATAAGCTTCGGAGTGACACTTGCGTAGGATCTGTTCCTGTTCATGCTCAGGTACACAATGTCTAATAACACCATCTACTCCTTCTTTATAAAGATGTGGATCATCCCAAAAGTAATGCCTCAAATCATAGAAGAACTTTTTCTTTTGCTGGTATGTGAAACTAGGTGGTATAAACTTAGCAACAATGTAATTAGCATAATCAGCATACCATGGAGCAGTATGAGAAGCATTTATGACATTTAATTGCTCATCGGGAAAGCTATCATCAATAGGTAGTGGGTCATCAAGCACATTTTCTAACCTAGACAAGTTGTCTGCAACGGGGTTCTCAGCTCCCTTTCTATCAACAATATGTAAGTCAAATTCTTGTAGCAAGAGAACCCATCTAATAAGTCCAGGTTTAGCTTCTTTCTTTTCCATGAGATATTTAATAGCAGCATGATTAGTGTGAATAGTTACTTTAGAATCAACAATATAAGGTCTGAACTTATCACAAGCAAATACAACTGCTAAGAATTCTTTTTCAGTAGTAGCATAATTTCTTTGAGCATTGTCTAGGGTTTTACTGGCATATTGAATAACATTTAATTTCTTATCAACTCTTTGCCCTAGAACAGCACCTACAGCATAATCACTAGCATCACGCATAATTTCAAAGGGTAAATTCCAATCAGGTGGCTGAACAATAGGTGCAGAGATCAATGCTTTCTTAAGCATTTCAAATGCTTCTACACAATCATCATCAAAAACAAATGGTATATCTTTTTGTAATAAATTAGTCAGAGGCCGAGAAATTTTTGAGAAGTCCTTAATGAACCTCCTATAAAATCCGGCATGACCAAGGAAACTTCTTATACCTTTGATGTCCTTGGGACATGGCATCTTCTCAATAGCATCAACCTTGGCTTTATCAACCTCAATACCTCTTTCAGAAACTTTATGCCCCAAGACAATACCTTCATTAACCATAAAGTGGCACTTTTCCCAATTCAAGACAAGATTAGTTTCTTCACATATCTGCAAAACTCGATCAAGGTTGCTCAAGCAATCATCAAAAGAAGATCCATAGATGGAGAAATCGTCCATGAAAACCTCACAAATCTTTTCACAAAAGTCAGAGAATATAGCCATCATGCATCTTTGAAAGGTAGCAGGTGCATTACATAGACCAAAATGCATACGTCTATAAGCAAAAGTACCAAAAGGGCAAGTAAAAGTAGTATTTGATTGATCTTTGGCCGACACAGGTATTTGAGAGAAACCAGAATAACCATCTAGAAAGCAAAAATGTGTATGTTAGGATAGTATTTCTAGCATTTGATCGATAAAAGGTAAGCGGTAATGATCCTTTTTAGTTGCCTTATTTAATTTGCGGAAATCAATTACCATCCTATAACCTGTAATAATTCTTTGAGGGGTCAATTCATCTTTATCATTAGGAACAACAGTAATACCTCCCTTCTTAGGGACACAATGGACAGAACTTACCCACTGACTATCAGCAACAAGATAGATTATACCTGCCTCAAGGAGCTTTAGTATTTCCTTTCTTACCACTTCTTTCATTTTAGGATTCAGCCGTCGTTGATGATCACGAACTAGTTTAGCATCTTCTTCCAAATTAATTTTATGTTGACATAGAGTGGGACTAATGCCCTTAAGATCATCAAGAGTATACCCAATAGCAGCACGGTGCTTCTTCAGAGTTTTCAATAATCTCTCTTCCTCATGCTCTGAAAGGTTAGCACTAATAATAACAGGATATATCTTTTTATCATCAAGATAAGCATATTTAAGAGTATCAGGTAACGGTTTAAGCTCAAACACGGGATCACCCTTGGGTGGAGGAGGATCCCCTAGGATTTCAACAGGTAAATTGTTTTTCAGAATAGGTTCCCATTTAAAGAATACTTCATCTATTTCCCTTCTTCCATTCATAAACATACCATTTTCATGGTCTAGCAAATATTGCTCTAAAGGATCACTGGGAGGTACGGCAATAGAAGCAAGACCAATAATTTCATCCTTACTAGGCAATTCTTCTTCACTGTGTTGTCTACTAAATTTAGAAAAATTAAATTCATGAGACATATCATCTAAACCGATAGTAACAACATCCCTCTTGCAATCTATGGTAGCATTAACAGTGTTCAAGAAGGGTCTACCAAATATAATGGGACAAAAGCTATCTTGTGGGGAACCAAGAACAAGAAAATCAGCAGGATATTTAGTTTTCCCGCACAAGACTTCAACATCTCTAACAATTCCCATTGGTGAAATAGTATCTCTATTGGCAAGTTTAATTGTGACATCAATATCTTCTATCTCAGCAGGCGCAATATCATGCATAATTTCTTTGTATAAGGAATAAGGTATTGCACTAGCACTAACACCCATATCACATAAGCCATGATAACAATGATCTCCTATTTTAAAAGAAATAACAGGCATGCCTACCACAGGTCTATTTTTATCTTTAGCACAAGGTTTAGCAATTCTAGCAGTTTCATCAAGGAAATGAATAACATGCCCATCAATATTATCAGACAAGAGATATTTAACAATAGCAATATTAGGTTCAACTTTAACTTGCTCAGGAGGTGTATAAGTTTTAATGTTGCTTTTACGAACCACAGTTGAAGCTTTAGCATGATCTTTTATCCTAATAGGGAAAGGTGGTTTCCCAAAATAAGAAGTAGGTACAATAGGATCATTATAAGTGACAATCTTTTCTTCAACTTTAATAGGAGTCATGATATGTCCATTTTGCATCATGCTTTTATATCGATATTTATTGCATTATGGGCTGTTATTACACATTATGTCACAATACTTATGCCTATTCTCTCTTATTTTACAAGGTTTCCATAAAGAGGGAGAACGCCGGTAGCTGGGATTCTGGGCTGGAAAAGGAGCAAATATTAGAGACCTATTCTGCACAGCTCCAAAAGTCCTGAAACTTCACGGGAGATGTTTTCCAAATATATAAAAAATACTCAGCGGAAGAAACTCACCAGGGGGGCCACACCCTGCCCACGAGGGTGGGGGCGCGCCCCCCTACCTCGTGGGCCCCCTGGTGGCCCTCCGGTGACCATCTTCTGCTATATGGAGTCTTTCGATGGGAAAAAATCATAAGCCATCTTCTCGGACGAAACTTCGCCGCCACGAGGCGGAACCTTGGCGGAACCAATCTAGGGCTCTGGCGGAGCTGTTCTGCCAGGGAAACTTCCCTCCCGGAGGGGGAAATCATCGCCATCGTCATCACCAACACTCATCTCATCAGGAGAGGGCAATCTCCATCAACATCTTCATCAGCACCATCTCATCTCAAAACCCTAGTTCATCTCTTGTATCCAATTCTTGTCTCCAAGTCCGGGATTGGTGCTAGTAGGTTGCTAGTAGTGTTACTTACTCCTTGTAGTTGATGCTAGTTGGTTTAATTGGAGGAAGATCATATGTTTAGATCCTATATGCATATTAATACCCCTCTGATTATGAACATGTTTATGCTTTGTGAGTAGTTACTTTTGTTCCTAAGGACATGGGAGAAGTCTTGCTATTGGTAGTCATGTGAATTTGGTATTCGTTCGATATTTTGATGAGATGTATGTTGTCTCTCCTCTAGTGGTGTTATGTGAACGTCGACTACATGACACTTCACCATTGTTTGGGCCTAGAGGAAGGCATTGGGAAGTAATAAGTAGACGATGGGTTGCTAGAGTGAGAGAAGCTTAAACCCTAGTTTATGCGTTGCTTCGTAAGGGGCTGATTTGGATCCATATGTTTCATGCTATGGTTAGGTTTACCTTAATACTTTTGTTGTAGTTGCGGATGCTTGCAATAGAGGTTAATCATAAGTGGGATGCTTGTCCAAGTAAGGGCAGCACCCAAGCACCGGTCCACCAACATACCAAATTATCAAAGTACCGAACGTGAATCATATGAGCGTGATGAAAACTAGCTTGACGATTGACGGTGTCAAAACCGGCGGATCTCGGGTAGGGGGTCCCGAACTGTGCGTCTAGGCCGGATGGTAACAGGAGGCAAGGGACACGAAGTTTTACCCCAGTTCAGGCCCTCTTGATGGAGGTAAAACCCTATGTCATGCTTGATTAATATTGAAGATATGGGTGTTACAAGAGTAGATCTACCACGAGATTAGAGAGGCTAAACCCTAGAAGCTAGCCTATGGTATGATTGTATGTTGTGATTGTTGTCCTACGAACTAAAACCTCTGGTTTATATAGACACCGGAGAGGGTTAGGGTTACACAAGGTCGGTTACAAAGGAGGAGATATCCATATACGTATTGCCTAGCTTGCCTTCCACGCCAAGTAGAGTCCCATCCGGACACGAGACGAAGTCTTCAATCTTGTATCTTCATAGTCTAACAGTCCGGCCAATGAAGATAGTCCGGCTGTCCGGAGACCCCCTAATCTAGGACTCCCACAGTAGCCCATGAACCGGGCTTCAATGACGACGAGTCCGGCGCGCAGTATTGTCTTCGGCATTGCAAGGCGGGTTCCTTCTCCGAATACATGACAGAAGAAGTTGAATATGAGGATAGTGTCCGACCCTGCAAAATAAATTCCGCATTCCACCACAGAGAGAATAGCGTTTTCGCAGATCTAATTTGCTGGCTTATTTTAGCAACATGACGTTACATCATGGCCCGATGATTATTCGAACCGTTTCTTTTAACCAGCTCCACACATAACGCGAGGCAGTTTCGTGACACGTCTTGCCGAAGCGGAGATCATGTTCCCCCAATTACGGGATTCTCATTAATGCGATCATGCGTAACCCAACCGTGTCTAGGACTCCTAGATTATAGGCAAGTCCTAAACGGCTACGGAGAGGACGCTTGATATTCACCCCCTTTATAAAGGGGCGAGGTTTTAGCTTTTTTCTCTCGCGCTCAATCGAACCCTTCCTCCGCCTCGAGTTCTAACACCCAAAGCCCAGGTTAGGTGCTCCGGATCTTCAATCATGTCCGGATCCAGCCTTCAAGGCCGATGGATGCCCTCCTCTGTTACGGAAGAGGACATTAAGAAGTTGAGGCAGGCCAGATACCTAACCGCCGAGGTGTCGCATCGGCTGCCTGCTCAAGGGCAGGTCGTCCCTACTCCCGAACCCAACGAGAACGTTGTGTTCGTCTCCCACTTCCTCCGAGGTCTAGGCCTCACTCTAGATCCTTTTGTCAGGGGCTTGATGTTCTATTATGGGCTAGATTTTCATGATCTAGCTCCGGACTCCTTTCTCCACATCTCGACGTTTATTGTCGTGTGTGAGGCCTTCCTCCGCGTCACCCCTCACTTCGGCCTATGGCTCAAGACCTTTGAAGTAAAGCCGAAGATGATCGAGGGGCAACAAGCAGCGTGCGGAGGTGCATCAATAGGCAAGATGGCAGGAGCTCCATGGCCGGAAGGTTCCTTTCCAGAGGTGTCCAAACTATGGCAACGGGAGTGGTTTTACGTCACGTCTCCCCGAAGTGCCAGGTGGGCGGCTGCCCCCGCTTTCCGCTCGGGCCCGCCGCCACAACTGATGTCATGGATTAGCAGAGGCCTGAGCTGGGGTCCAGCCAAGGACGTGCCTATACTGCAAAGTCGCATTCGAGATCTCTTCGAGGGAGATTTCAATTTGGCTGTGGTAATACAAGTTATGCTGGTCCATCAAGTCCAGCCTTGCAGACGCCGCCCCCTTCGCTTGTGGGAGTTCAACCCCGAGGGACCGCGTGCTATTCAAAG
Source organism: Triticum urartu (assembly GCF_003073215.2). Taxonomy (NCBI): domain Eukaryota; kingdom Viridiplantae; phylum Streptophyta; class Magnoliopsida; order Poales; family Poaceae; genus Triticum; species Triticum urartu. Next base: position 69,821,252 of record NC_053023.1, on the reverse strand, counting down.
TCTCCTCGGCCGGACGCATGAGGATATGTATAAGTCATTCTTCGGACCTCAAGTAGAGTGTCCGGATATTACCGAGGATGTGGGTCTGAGCAGTAACCGTGCCGCCGAACAAGTAAGAAATCCTCTGGCTGAACACACCATCTTTTATTTGTCACGAAGTTATTTCTGAGAATTCGCTTTTTGACCAGGACTGGTTAACGAAGGCGAAGATGATTCGGTGTCCGACCCCCTTCCTAAGGGTCTGGAAAATCCGGTATTGGAAAAGATGCTCGAGGTCGCACCTTGCCCGGAGCCCCCGAAGGAAGATACCGGGAGGGATAATACGGACGGACCGCGGGCCCCCATCACCGCCTGTTCTAACCGAGGGAGTGAGCACCTCCACGAAGGAGGACAACCGGTGGAGGAAAAGGACTGCTTCCGAGGATCCGGAAGCTGAAGCCTCCAAACGGGAGAAGAAATCTCCCACAGAGGGTCCCGCCTTGGGGGGTGCTTCTGCCGCACAAAGCCCGCGGGGGGATCTGCCCTCCAACGAGTCGTAAGCGATCCCAAAATATTTTAATAGTAAAGGTATGCTATTTTTCTTCTGAGAAAATAACCACCGCATATATCTTGCAGTTTGGGCCTTAGCCCCTCTCAGATGAGCTCGTCTTCGGGGGATCTTCTTCCAGAGATGATGGAGAGAGAAATGCCTCCCCCGAACTCCTCCACTCCAGAAGCGGGCAACCCCGAAGTGTCGTCACGGAGGGCCTCTCCGAATCCGGTGAGGCCAGAAGATAATCCCATAGACCCCCGAAGTCCCCAGCGTTTGACTCCCGAGGAGAGCAGACAAAAGAGTCCGGCACCATCTAGTGTGCGGTCGGACGTTTTGAGAGAGTTGGTGGGGCGAGTAGCCATCTCAGAAGAACACCGTATGTTGATGGGTACGGTGATGGAGAGAATCTCGTTCGCCGAAAGCGGTTTACATGAAGCCTTTATGAGTCTACTGACGGGCTTTGAGGTACGTAAAATAATACGTGACAATGCTGCACATGTTAGGTGTGCCCTGTGTAAATAGTAGCCCCTGAGACTCTGGTTGTCGTCGAGAACGGCGGCGAACAGAGGATCATATTCTTAGGCAATAACCAGACTGCCTTTATGTGCAGGTGGTGGAGGCTCCGGTGGCTAGCCGGAATAGTGAGTTTGCCAAATTAAAACGGCAACTGAATGCGGCAGACGCCGACCTCGAGCTTGTTAATAAGAGGCTTGACGAGGCACAGGGTAAGTATTATTATCTGGTGAAAGCCACATAGTAAGAGCAGCGTAATGCCAGTATCTTTAATATGTTGTGACTGCAGATGGAGCTGCCTTCGTAGAAGCCTTGCGGGCAAAACTTGCCCGAGCCAAGGAACAAGCGAGGATTAGTAATGCCGCTGCTTTGAAGGCGGCCGAAGAGTTGAAGGCCGAGAAGGCCGCACATTGCGAGAGCCAAGATAAGATGGCCAAAATGGCCGTGGAATTAAAAGACGCCGCCGACCGTTGCCGGGTCCTTGAAAAGGAAAACCAAGCAAAGGCAATAGACCTCGAGAAGGCCACGGCGGCGGAGAAGGACACCCGTTCTGCTATGAGAGTGAAGAAGGAGGAGCTGCGGGAAGCCGGGGATATTGCGGCTGGGAAACCCTTCATGTTACGGAGGAAGTTCGGAGATCCACGGTATGCCCCTCTAGATCGTCTGTGGAGTTCGGAAGATGCATATATGGATTTGGTGGCGAGTGCTGCCGATGCTGCCACGTACTTCCAAGGTCAGACAGATCATGAAGTGGACAAGCTGTTCTGGTCGCAGTTCAATGTTCCAGAGCGTCCGCCTTCATTGACTGACCAGCTAGCCGAATGGGCCGAACTGAATAGGTTGTCCGGACTCGCCATGAGGGCTGTTGTGGATCAGCTGTGGTCGGAGAAGCAAAAACTGGATAGCTATTTCAGCTTAGTGCAGCAGTTCCTTGGTGCGGTGCCGCGCATTAATGCAATGAAGAGGTCGGCGTGCATAGAAGGCTCGCGGATGGCCCTTGCCCGTGTTAAAGCATACTGGGCAGAGATGGACGCTTCCGTAGTTGTGGTGCAGGGTTCGGCCATAGGCCGAGTGGCAGCCGAGCATTATTTCGAGGAGGTTCTCGAGGGTGCTCGTTTGATAGAGGCCCAGTGCTCGAAGAATATTATGTTTGAGTGATATGTATTCTCATTGTAAACACAATGCTTTTATGAAGTTTTTATAAGGCTATGTTTACACTTTTGCCTGAAAGTAGTGTGATGCCTCCTGTGCAGCCGTTTATGTATACATGTGTATAACCTGAAAGATTGCAGCCGTCGGCTTCAACCCCCACGCATATAATGCGGGGGTGCTTGCAAAAAACGCGTGTTCACACTTAACCCAATGTCTTGGTCCTAATAAGGAGGTGATAGCGCAGCGAGCGAGGCAACCATAAAAAAAGAAAAAATTCGACAAATTCCTTTTTTTTAATTATGTGATAATTATGAGAACCAATCCTACTACTTCTCCTCCCGGGGTTTCCACAATTGAAGAAAAAAGTACAGGTCGTATCGATCAAATTATTGGACCCGTGCTGGATGTCACTTTTCCCCCAGGCAAGTTACCTTATATTTATAACGCTTTGGTAGTCCAGAGTAGAGACACTGCCGATAAGCAAATTAATGTGACTTGTGAGGTACAACAATTATTAGGAAATAATCGAGTTAGAGCTGTAGCTATGAGTGCTACGGACGGGTTGATGAGAGGAATGGAAGTGATTGACACGGGAGATCCTCTCAGTGTTCCGGTCGGTGGAGCTACTCTCGGACGAATTTTCAACGTTCTTGGGGAGCCTGTTGACAATTTGGGTCCTGTAGATAGTAGTGCAACGTTCCCTATTCATAGATCTGCGCCTGCCTTTATCGAGTTAGATACGAAATTATCCATCTTTGAAACAGGTATTAAGGTCGTCGATCTTTTAGCTCCTTATCGACGACCTTAATACCTGTTTCAAAGATGGATAATTTCGGGGGGCTGGAGTAGGTAAAACAGTACTGATCATGGAATTAATCAATAACATTGCTAAAGCTCATGGGGGCGTATCCGTATTCGGTGGAGTAGGGGAACGGACTCGTGAAGGAAAGATCTTTATATGGAAATGAAGGAATCCGGAGTAATTAATGAAAAAAATATTGAGGAATCAAAGGTAGCTCTAGTCTATGGCCAAATGAATGAACCACCGGGAGCTCGTATGAGAGTTGGTTTAACTGCCCTAACTATGGCGGAATATTTCCGAGATGTTAATAAGCAAGACGTGCTTTTATTTATCGATAATATCTTTCGTTTTGTTCAAGCAGGATCAGAGGTATCCGCTTTATTAGGGAGAATGCCCTCCGCAGTGGGTTATCAACCTACTCTTAGTACAGAAATGGGTTCTTTGCAAGAAAGAATTGCTTCTACTAAAAAGGGATCTATAACTTCGATTCAAGCAGTTTATGTACCTGCAGACGATTTGACCGACCCTGCCCCTGCCACAACATTTGCACATTTGGATGCTACTACCGTACTTTCCAGAGGATTAGCTTCCAAGGGTATTTATCCAGCAGTAGATCCTTTAGATTCAACCTCGACTATGTTACAGCCTCGGATCGTTGGCAACGAACATTATGAAACTGCGCAAAGAGTTAAGGAAACTTTACAACGTTACAAAGAACTTCAGGACATTATCGCAATTCTTGGCTTGGATGAATTATCGGAAGAGGACTATAATGCTTTAACACTTTCACTTAGCCATAGGAGTTTGACAATGGGGCTACTAGATAGCCCCTGGTGGCTCCGCACTCTCCCGATCGTGGGGTGCGTACATGCCTGGCCAGAAAACGGCCCTTCGTTAAGGCGGAGGAATTCTAACATTCCGATAGGTCATCGAGTGGTTGACCAGTCTCACGCTATATCATGACAGACAGTTTTCGGCTTTCTCTACCGAGGTGCTCGTCCGGATGAACCAGGGCACAATCGCAGTAGTTCTCCCGGTGCTACCTTAGCAGGAAAGTGGAACGTAAGGCACCAAAACACAAGAGCCGGGCAAACCCAACATTTGACCAAAGACAATGATTCGGAGCTGATGCATATAAGGCCAAACTCGCGACGCCGAACACTCCCTAAGGTATTCAGTCTTTATGGTATAAACCGGGCCAAAGTAGTGCCCTTTGTAAGAAGCCCCTTGTGTCCAGGTACGTGCATTATTCTGGCATGGCCACATGCCAAGACGTCAACATCCTTCTCAACTGTGCTGAGAATTCGGTGGATATATCAACAAGAGACGGTAAAAAAAGGTTTACGCAGGGTCTTAATCTAAAAAGAATCCTTGGAGCGGGTCCCTGCTGCACGTCTGCGCCTGTGTCTCCATTGTGCCGTATCTTGGACGGGTGTAGCACGATGATCATCTGTAAAAAAGAGGGACTTAGGTGAAAAAGTTGTCGTGCAATTAAAGAAACCATGTATTATTCAAGATGAGTAAAAATTGCCACTTGCCTGCGCGCATTGAGCCCCTTGTATTTGTAATAGGGGTGTGACCCTTGATCCGGTATAAATTGCATATAGCTGTGCCGGACTCGTCTAACCGTGTCCGAGGTCGTGAGGCCATTTTTAGTGTGCGGCTGCCAAGGCAGCCGCACGCTCTTCGGCGTGCAGGGATCGCTTAATACTTCCGTTCACTGTAATGATGCCACGTGGACCGGGCATATTGAGTGTGAGGGAAGCGTAGTGTGGTATTGCGTTAAAGCGAGCGAAAGCTTCGCGTCCGAATAGTGCTTGATAGCCATTTTGAAAGGGGGCAATGTGGAAGGTTAAATGTTCGCTACGGAAGTTATCGGGGAAGCCGAATATAACCTTTAGTAGCAGGGAGCCCGTGCAATGAGCCCCTGGGCCTGGCGTTACTCCTTTAAAGGTAGTATTGCTATGGCAAATTTTTGCTGGGTCTATCCCCATTTTGCGGATTGTATCCTGGTATATCAGGTTTAGACTGCTGCCACCGTCCATCAGGACTCGTGTGAGGTGGTATCCATCAATTATTGGGTCTAATACCAGGGCAGCCCATCCTGCACGCCGGATACTTGCTGAGTAATCATGATGGTTGAAAGTGATCGGTTGAGACGACCAGTGGCAGGACTCCGCGGTGATAGGCCCTCGGGCGTATTTTTCTGGGAGTGTCGTTTTGTTTTTTCCATTGATCGCGTGTAACACGTTACTGTTTTGACTTCTGGTGGAAATTTCTTTTGTTCCCCGGTGTCTTTCTTGAGAGGCTCATCCTCATCTTTGCTTGGCGTTTCCTCCCCCTTATGTACGGCATTGAGCTTGCCGGACTGCTTGAAGACCCAACATTCTCTGTGGATATGATTGGCTGGTTTGCCGGGGGTGCTATGGACCTGACATATTTGGTCCAGAATTTTTTTTAGGCTGGACAGTTCATCTCTAGCACCTTTAGAGGGCGGCTTTTGCTGACCTGGCCGAGAGCTTATGAATCGGGCGTTTACTGCCGTGCTCTTCGTGATGTCTCCTTTATTCCAGCGTTTGTTATTGTTGTTGCGCCGTGATTTCCCGTTTCCATCTCTAACTTCAGATGTACTGGGGTCGCTGGTGCTGCATCGGGCTAGCCAGCTGTCCTCACCCGCGCAAAAGCGGGTCATGAGGCTTGTTAGTGCTGCCATTGTTCTTGGTTTTTCTTGGCCGAGGTGTCGGGCAAGCCATTCGTCACGGACACTGTGCTTAAAAGCTGTCAAGGCTTCGGCGTTCGGACAGTCGACAATTTGGTTCTTTTTGGTAAGAAACCTGTTCCAAAGCTTTCGGGCTGACTCTCCGGGCTGTTGAGTTATATGACTCAAATCATCCGCGTCCGGAGGTCGGACATAGGTCCCTTGAAAGTTTGCCCGAAAAGCGTCTTCGAGCTTTGCCCAGCTTCCAATCGAGTTTTCGGGGATGCCTTTAAGCCAGTGACGGGCTGGCCCTTTGAGTTTGAGTGGTAAATACTTGATGGCGTGGAGATCATCTCCTCGAGCCATATGGATGTGGAGGATATAGTCCTCGATCCAGACCCCCAGGGTCTGTTGTTCTGTCGTATGCCTCTATGTTTACAGGTTTGAATCCCTCTGGAAATTCATGATCCAGCACCTTATCGGTGAAACATAGGGGGTGTGCGGCACCCCTGTATCTGGGTGTACCGCGTTGTTCGGATGTTTGTTGTGTTATATCATATGCTGGGGCGCGCTTGCGTGGTCCATAGATGGATCTGGTTGCGCTGTCCTTTTGGTGCAAGCCCTCGCGTGGATCGCATATTGTCTTGTGAGTGGCATTGTTTGCCGCTCTATGTTGGTCGTGAGGTCGTCTATCCGGCCAGGTGGCTGTTTTGATTTTTGGTTGTGAGGGGTCTGAGGCCTCCTCATCGAATTCGGGTAGCAACTTCCGCTTTGGGTAGCTCTTGGTGGGGCGATTGTCGCCGTACTTCGCTGCTGTGTTGAGTACTTTACTCCATCTGATTTGGAGTGTGTCCTGCGCAGCCTTGAGCCTTTGCTTCTGCTTTTTCAGACTCCTCGCGGTGGCCACAAGCCTTTGACGGGCATTTTGCTGCTCCGGGTGCTTGTCCGGCGTTGTGTCGGCCGGACTATTATCTTTGACCGAATTGGTTTGTTCGGTTTGACTCTCCTTATGGCCGTGGTCCGGCAGTGGTTCGCCCTGCTCCAACGCTGGGTCTGTGTGATCGTTATTCCTGGCGAGGCGGGATTTGGGACGGTGCCTGCGTCGCCGGTTTGACTACTTCTCGAGGGAACAAGCCTTCGGTGCATCGTTCTGTTCCTCGTCGTCGTCTTGTGGTGTGTTCATCGTGTATACGTCATATGATGAAGTGGACATCCAACGCCCTGTGGGTGGTGGCTCCTGTTCGCCTCCCGCATCGTTGTCCATACCGTTGATGTCTTCGGAGTCGAAGTCGAGCATGTCGGTTGAGTCATCGACAGTGGCTATTAAGTGGGTGGTGGGTGGGTGTCAAATTTCTTCGTCGTCTGCATCCCAATCCTGTTGGCCATAATACGGCCGGGGCTCTCCTGACAAAGAGAGAGACTTTAGTGAATTCAGAATGTCGCCGAGGGGCGAGTGCTGAAAGATACTCGCGGCGGTGAATTCCATGATTGGCGCCCCATTGGATTCGATCGGCAGGAGTGCGGATGGTTTAGAGTCCGGAAAAGAGTCTAATGCCTTGGAATCACGGGCTGCGCGGAGATTTATGCTAGTGTTCGGCTTGATCGCCGTTGAGACTGCAACCCCTGAGGTGGTGTCTAACCACCCGTCCTCGATTAGCGCAGTTGGCTCCGAACTGAGGGTCGGAGCTGATGTGGGCGCGGCTTTTGGGGTACTGTTCGGCGGCAGAGCTAGGTCATACCCATCGCGACAGTGCGGCGCGCCCGGCTGTGGCTCGAATCCGTCGAAGATCAAGTCCCCATGGATATTGGCCGTGTAATTCAAACTTCCAAATCTGACCTGATGGCCAAGGGCGTAGCTTTCAATCTGCTCCAGATGGCCAAGCGAATTAGCCCGCAGTGCAAAGCCGTCGGATATGAAGATCTGTCCGGGGAGAAAAGTCTCACCCTGGATCGCATCGCTATCGATGATAGTAGGATCCATCAAGCCTAACGGCGACGACACAGAGGAACTCTCAATGGAAGCACCAATGTCGGTGTCAAAACCGGCGGATCTCGGGTAGGGGGTCCCGAACTGTGCGTCTAGGCCGGATGGTAACATGAGGCAAGGGACACGAAGTTTTACCCAGGTTCGGGCCCTCTTGATGGAGGTAAAACCCTACGTCCTGCTTGATTAATATTGAAGATATGGGTGTTACAAGAGTAGATCTACCACGAGATCAGAGAGGCTAAACCCTAGAAGCTAGCCTATGGTATGATTGTATGTTGTGATTGTTCTCCTACGGACTAAAACCTCCGGTTTATATAGACACCGGAGAGGGTTAGGGTTACACAAGGTCGGTTACAAAGGAGGAGATATCCATATACGTATTGCCTAGCTTGCCTTCCACGCCAAGTAGAGTCCCATCCGGACACGAGACGAAGTCTTCAATCTTGTATCTTCATAGTCTAACAGTCCGTCCAATGAAGATACTCCGGCTGTCCGGAGACCCCCTAATCCATGACTCCCACAACGATATTCCCATGTGTCCTCGGGAGCGCTTTACATCATATAAGAGTTTGCCCAGGCTTGTCCTTTTCTACAAAAGGATTGGGCCACCTTGCTGCACTTTATTTACTTTTGTTACTTGTTGCTCGTTACAAATTATCCTATCACAAAACTATTTGTTACCACTTATTTCAGTACTTGCAGAGAATACCTTGCTGGAAACCGCTTATCATTTCCTTCTGCTCCTCGTTGGGTTCGACACTCTTACTTATCGAAAGGACTACGATAGATCCCCTATACTTATGGGTCATCAAGACTCTTTTATAGCGCCGTTGCCGGGGAGTGAAGCGCCTTTGGTAGGTGGAATTTGGTAAGGAAAAAATTATATAGTGTGCTGAAATTTATTGTCACTTGTTACAATGGAAAGTAATCCTCTGAGGGGCTTGTTCGGGGTATCTTCACCTCGACCAGTAGAGCAAAGAGTTGCTCCTCAACCTACTCGACCTACTGAAAATGAATATAAAAATGAAAATGCTTGCTTTGAAGTTCCTGCGGGTATGATAGAAAAACTGCTAGCTAATCCTTTTCTAGGAGATGGAACAAAATATCCTGATGAACATCTGATATATGTGGATGAAGTTTGTGGATTATTTAAGCTTGCAGGTGTACCCGGGGATGTTGTTAAGAAGAAGGTCTTCCCTTTATCTTTGAGGGGAGATGCATCGACATGGTATAGGCTATGTGATGATATGAGGTCTTGGAATTACAAACGATTGAAATTGGAATTTCATCAGAAGTTTTATCCTATGCATCTTGTTCATCGCGATCGCAATTTTATATATAACTAGTCATCATCCGGTGCACCTGCACGGTCTAGCTATTATTTGGAGACAATTGTTAACAAAATTATATTAACATGTATAAGATAGGAGGTTAAATTTTAGATATCATAATATTGAACAAATTATAAGTTATTTGAAACAATTGTAACAAACAATAATCACATGTATTATTTTCTGACGGCTAAAGTTAGTACACTATTGAGACACTTATTTTGGGATGGAGGGAGTATGATATATTTTTATGTGTATAGATTAAGCAATTTCGCACATTAATGACCTTGACAGTAATATCTCAATTGGTCTTATTTTTGCATGTGGTGAGATTGAAATTTCTTTTTCAATCAGGCATAGACTTTACTTCTAACATGCGGCTAGTCGACTCCTATATTTTAAGATCCTTTTGTCTTTTTTCAAGAGAAGGATGCAAGTAGTTTTATTTTGGCGCGAACTGGGATGTGTGCTTTTTTCACGGGAGGAGAAGATTATTTATTCGTACATCTTTTAGTTTTAGTTTTTTTCTTTTTTTGGAAGAAGTCTTGTGATTATTTGTACTTATCATCTTTTCTCTGTCTTAAAAACAGATAACACAAATATTTTAGAACTTGCACGTGTGAGATGATGACATTTTTTAAAACTGTGATATCTCCTTCTCTATAGCATGAGGGGTCCTTTTTTGTACCGGATATTTTTCTCTTATATTAGATAAAGCCGTGTCCTCTCATTATACGTGTTGGTACAATTCTGCAAGTAGTGGTGTACATTTATAAGCCGAGACTTCTGAAAAATCTTGACCATTAAATTTTGTACTTATGCATTTTCTTTTGTTCAGAAGACAGAACGTGAGTATTCTTATGTATCTTTTTTACTTTTTATAAAAAACAGAAGAGTATATTTCTTTTGCAATGGGAGAAGGCAGATATTGTCAAAGGAAAACTTGGTCGTGTGTCATAATGGCCTTTTTGTTATAAAGTCATGATGGCTCTTTTTCTTGTAGCATGAGGACTCTTTTTTATATGATTCTGTACTATGGTCTTTTCTTGTAGCATGAGGACTCTTTTTTATATGATTCTGTACTATGGTCTTTTCTTGTAGCATGAGGACTCTTGTTTACGTGATTCCCTTCTCTATTTTTTCTCTTTTGGAAAGCGTGATTCCCTTTTCTATATTATAAGGTTGTGTCTATCTTTTATATACGTGCATGTTCTATTCTTTACGTACGCCATATCTTTATATAAGTCACGGACTTTTAACAGATCTTAGCCATTAAAATTTTAATCTAATGGATAAATTAATCTTGATGATGTGGATTAATGTAAATGCTAGAAAGCTGCCTCCAATTAGTAAATATAAGATTTTTGGCCTCATGAAGGAGAAATCATCGCTCAAGAGATTATTGAAAACTCTGAAGAAGCACCGTGCTGCTATTGGGTATACTCTTGATGATCTTAATGGCATTAGTCTCACTCTATGTCAACATAAAATTAATTTGGAAGAAGATGTTAAACCAGTTCGTGATCATCAACACCGACTGAATCCTAAAATGAAAGAAGTGGTAAGAAAGGAGATACTAAAGCTCCTTGTGGCAGGTATAATCTATCCCATTGCTGATAGTCAGTGGGTAAGTCATGTCCATTGTGTCCCTAAGAAGGAAGGTATTACTGTTGTTCCTAATGATAAAGATGAATTGATTCCTCAAAGAATTATTACAGGTTATAGGATGGTAATTGATTTCCGCAAATTAAATAAGGCTACTAAAAAAGATCATTACCCCTTACCTTTTATCGATCAAATGCTAGAAAGATTGTCCAAACATACACATTTTTGCTTTCTAGATGGTTATTCTGGTTTCTCTCAAATACCTGTGTCAGTCAAAGATCAATCAAAGACTACTTTTACATGCCCTTTTGGTACCTTTGCTTATAGACGTATGCCTTTTGGTCTATGTAATGCACCTGCTACCTTTCAAAGATGCATGATGGCTATATTTTTCTGACTTTTGTGAAAAGATTTGTGAGGTTTTCATGGACGACTTTTCCGTCTATGGATCTTCTTTTGATGATTGCTTGAGCAACCTTGAGCGAGTTTTGCAGAGATGTGAAGAAACTAATTTTGTCTTGAATTGGGAAAAGTGTCACTTTATGGTTAATGAAGGTATTGTCTTGGGGCATAAAGTTTCTGAAAGAGGTATTGAGGTTGATAAAGCCAAGGTTGATGCTATTGAAAAGATGTCATGTCCCAAGGACATCAAAGGTATAAGAAGTTTCCTTGGTCATGCCGGTTTTTATAGGAGGTTCATTAAGGATTTCTCAAAAATCTCTCGGCCTCTGACTAATTTATTACAAAAAGATATACCATTTGTTTTTGTGATGATTGTGTAGAAGCATTTGAAATACTTAAGAAAGCATTGATCTCTGCCACCTGATTGGAATTTACCCTTTGAAATTATGTGTGATGCTAGTGATTATGTTGTAGGTGCTGTTCTAGGACAAAGAGTTGATAAAAAAAACTAAATGTTATTCAATATGCTAGTAAAACTCTAGACAATGCTCAAAGAAATTATGCTACTACTGAAAAAGAATTCTTAGTGGTTGTATTTGCTTGTGATAAGTTCAGACCTTATATTGTTGATTCTAAAGTAACTATTCACACTGATCATGCTGCTATTAAATATCTCATGGAAAAGAAAGATGCTAAACCTAGACTTATTAGATGGGTTCTCTTGCTACAAGAATTTGATTTGCATATTGTTGATAGAAAAGGAGCTGAGAACCCCGTTGCAGACAACTTGTCTAGGTTAGAAAATGTGCTTGATGACCCACTACCTATTGATGATAGCTTTCCTGATGAGCAATTAAATGTCATAAATGCTTCTCATACTGCTCCATGGTATGCTGATTATGCTAATTACATTGTTGCTAAGTTTATACCACCTAGTTTCACATACCAGCAAAAGAAAAAGTTCTTCTATGATTTGAGGCATTACTTTTGGGATGACCCACATCTTTATAAAGAAGGAGTAGATGGTGTTATTAGACGTTGTGTACCTGAGCATGAACAGGAACAGATCCTACGCAAGTGTCACTTCGAAGCTTATGGAGGACACCATGCTGGAGATAGAACTGCACATAAGGTATTGCAATCTGGTTTTTATTGGCCTACTCTCTTCAAGGATGCCCGCATGTTTGTCTTATCTTGTGATGAATGTCAAAGAGTTGGTAATATTAGTAGATGTCAAGAAATGCCTATGAACTATTCACTTGTTATTGAACCATTTGATTTTTGGGGCTTTGACTATATGGGACCTTTTCCTTCCTCTAATGGTTATACACATATTTTAGTTGCTGTTGATTACGTTACTAAGTGGGTAGAAGTCATTCCAACTAGTAGTGCTGATCATAACACTTCTATTAAAATGCTTAAAGAAGTTATTTTTTCTAAGATTTGGAGTCCCTAGATATTTAATGACCGATGGTGGTTCACATTTTATTCATGGTGCTTTTCGTAAAATGCATGCTAAATATGATGTTAATCATAGAATTGCATGTACTTATCATCCTCAGTCTAGTGGTCAAGTAGAATTGAGTAATAGAGAACTCAAATTAATTTTGCAAAAGACTGTTAATAGGTCTAGAAAGAACTGGTCCAAGAAACTAGATGATGCATTATGGGCCTACAGAACTGCATATAAAAATCCTATGGGCATGTCTCCGTATAAAATGGTCTATGGAAAAGCATGTCACTTACCTCTCGAACTAGAACACAAGGCTTATTGGGCTATTAAAGAACTTAGTTATGATTTTAAACTTGCCGGTGAGAAGAGGTTATTTGATATTAGCTCACTTGATGAATGGAGAACCCAAGCCTACGAAAATGCCAAGTTGTTTAAAGAAAAAGTTAAAAGATGGCATGACAAAAGAATACAAAAGCGTGAGTTTAATGTAGGTGATTATGTATTACTATACAACTCTCGTTTACGATTTTTTGCAGGAAAACTTCTCTCTAAATGGGAAGGTCCTTACGTTATCGATGAGGTCTACCGTTCCGGTGCCATAAAAATCAACAACTTCGAAGGCACAAATCGGAAGGTGGTGAACGGTCAAAGAATCAAACATTATATATCAGGTAATCCCATAAATGTTGTAACCAATGTTATTGAAACCGTAACCCCGGAGGAATACATAAGGGACACTTTCCGGAACGTTTCAGACTCCGAAAAGGAATAGGTATGTGGTACGATAAGTAAACCGACTCCAAAACAGTTTTTAAGGCAATATTTCTCCTTTTTGGAATATTTAGAAAAATAGGAAAATAAGTAGCGGTCTGGGAAGGACACGAGGGCTCCATGAGGGTGGAGGGCGCGCCCTACCCTACTGGGCGCGCCCCCCTACCTCGTGGGCACCTCGTGTGCTCTCCGGACTTCGTTTTTGTACACGACACGTATTTTGGTCGGTAAAAATTCATTATATAATCTCCCGGGGGTTTTGACTCCCGTATCACGCAAAAATCTCATGTCTTTGTTTCGAGCTGTTTTCTGTCAGGGTTGTCAAGGCCAGGCACTATGTCATCTCCCTCCTCCTCCAATCATGAGGGCAACGATGCTTGGCTAATGAAGATAGAGCTGAAGAGAGAAGAACCCATGGAGATCAACAAGGATGAAGGGATCAAGAAGGCCATGGAGGACCAAGTTCCGGCAACAGAAGACACCTTTCAACTTGATCACAATCTTCTTACCCCAACAGAGATCGAAGCTTTCAAGATGATTGAGTTAGCTCGTATACAAAATAAGTATCTCACACGTGAAAATATTTTGTTGAAGGAGCATATCATCGCACTCAAGGGCATTATCCGCAAGTTAGAAGACCTCCTACGACCGATGTGCGACTATCCATCATCAACAACCCCACCTTCTTCACCAACGAAGGAGACATAATCACATGGGTATGGGCACTCCACTTGGCAACTGCCAAGCTTGGGGGAGTGCCCCGGTATCGTATCACCATCACTTTTATCTTTACCGTTTTTCTTAGTTCTATCCTTTTGGTAATATCTTGATCTAGTAGAATAAAAGTTCTTAGTATGATTTAGTCATGAGTTTTGCTTTATTATCCTTCTATGTAATTGAGTCCGTGAGCTATATAATAAAGATTAGTGTTGAGTCAAGGGCTTAATTATTTTTCCATGATCCTAAGGGAATAAAAGAAAAGAGAAAGAAATAAAAAGAAACAAAGAGATCATGTGAGTCTTATGGAGAGTAATGAGCTCACATAGAAAGAGTGTGATGAATAAAAGTTGTTGAGGCCTGACAAACTCAGTTTTGGTCATCGTTGCAATTAATAGGAAGTAATAAAGAAAGAGAGGTCTTCACATATAAATATACTATCTTGGACCTCTTTTATGATTGTGAGCACTCATTAAAATATGACGTGCTAAAGAGTTGACATTGGACAAGGAAGACAACATAATGGGTTATGTTTTCTTACATCTAAGATGAATTATATTGTCTTGGATCTTCCAACATGATGAGCTTGTCTTTCCCCCTCATGCTAGCCAAATTCATTGCACCAAGTAGAGATACTACTTGTGCTTCTAAATACCCTTAAACCAGTTTTGCCATGAGAGTCCACTATACCTACCTATGGATTGAGTAAGATCCTCTAAGTAAGATGTCATCGGTGCAAGCAATGAAAATTGCTCTCTAAATATGTATGACTTATTAGTGTGGGAGAAAATAAGCTTTATACGATCGTGTGATATGGAAGAAATAAAAGCGACAAACTGCATAATAAAGGTCCGTATCACAAGTGGCAATGTAAAGTGACGTTCTTTCGCATTAAGATTTTGTGCATCCAACCATAAAAGCGCATGACAACCTCTGCTTCCCTCTGCGAAGGGCCTATCTTTTACTTTTACCTCCTACCTTGCATAAGAGTCATGGTGATCTTCACCCTTCCTTTTTACATTTTTTCCTTTGGCAAGCACAATATGTTGGAAAGATCCTGGTATATATGGCTAATTGGATGTGAGTTTTCATGAACTATTATTGTTGACATTACCCTTGAGGTAAAACGTTGGGAGGCAATGCTATAAGCCCCTATCTTTCTCTGTGTCCGATTGAAACTCCATACCCATAAGTATTGCGTGAGTGTCAGCAATTGTGAAAGATTATATGATAGTTGAGTATGTGGACTTGCTGAAAAACTCTTATACATTGACTCTTTCCTATGTTATGATAAATTGCAATTGCTTCAATGACTGAGATTGTAGTTTGTTAGTTTTCAATGAAGTTTACAATTCATACTTGATATTGTGATTGAATTATTACTCTAGCGTAAGAGATTATATGACAAGAATTATATAAGTTGTTGTTCTAAGAATGATCATGATGCCCTCATGTCCGTATTTTATTTTTATCGACACCTCTATCTCTAAACATGTGGACATATTTTTCGACTTCGGCTTTTTGCTTGAGGATAAGCGAGGTCTAAGCTTGGGGGAGTTGATACGTCCATTTTGCATCATGCTTTTATATCAATATTATTGCATTATGGGCTGTTATTACACATTATGTCACAATACTTATGCCTATTCTCTCTTATTTTACAAGGTTTACATAAAGAGGGAGAATGCCGGCAGCTGGGATTCTGGGCTGGAAAAGGAGCAAATATTAGAGACCTATTCTGCACAGCTCCAAAAGTCCTGAAACTTCACGGGAGATGTTTTCCAAATATGTAAAAAATACTCAGCGGAAGAAACTCACCAGGGGGGCCACACCCTGCCCACGAGGGTGGGTGGCGCGCCCTACCCCCTAGAGCGCGCCCCCTACCTCGTGGGCCCCCTGGTGGCCCTGCGGTGACCATCTTCTGCTATATGGAGTCTTTCGTTGGAAAAAAATCATAAGCCATCTTCTCGGACGAAACTCCGCCGCCACGAGGCGGAACCTTGGCGGAACCAATCTAGGGCTCTGGCGGAGCTGTTCTGCCAGGGAAACTTCCCTCCCGGAGGGGGAAATCATCGCCATCGTCATCACCAACACTCATCTCATCAGGAGAGGGCAATCTCCATCAACATCTTCATCAGCACCATCTCATCTCAAAACCCTAGTTCATCTCTTGTATCCAATTCTTGTCTCCAAGTCCGGGATTGGTGCTAGTAGGTTGCTAGTAGTGTTACTTACTCCTTGTAGTTGATGCTAGTTGGTTTAATCGGTGGAAGATCATATGTTTAGATCCTATATGCATATTAATACCCCTCTGATTATGAACATGTTTATGCTTTGTGAGTAGTTACTTTTGTTCCTGAGGACATGGGAGAAGTCTTGCTATTAGTCGTCATGTGAATTTGGTATTCGTTCGATATTTTGATGAGATGTATGTTGTCTCTCCTCTAGTGGTGTTATGTGAACGTCGACTACATGACACTTCACCATTGTTTGGGCCTAGAGGAAGGCATTGGGAAGTAATAAGTAGATGATGGGTTGCTAGAGTGACAGAAGCTTGAACCCTAGTTTATGCGTTGCTTCGTAAGGGGCTGATTTGGATCCATATGTTTCATGCTATGGTTAGGTTTACCTTAATACTTTTGTTCTAGTTGCGAATGCTTGCAATAGAGGTTAATCATAAGTGGGATGCTTGTCCAAGTAAGGGCAGCACCCAAGCACTGGTCTACCCACATACCAAATTATCAAAGTACCGAACGCGAATCATATGAACGTGATGAAAACTAGCTTGACGATATTCCCATGTGTCCTCGGGAGCACTTTACATCATATAAGAGTTTGTCTAGGCTTATCCTTTGCTACAAAAGGATTGGGACACCTTGCTGCACTTTATTTACTTTTGTTACTTGTTGCTCATTACAAATTATCCTATCACAAAACTATCTGTTACCACTTATTTCAGTACTTGCAGAGAATACCTTGCTGGAAACCACTTATCATTTACTTTTGCTCCTCGTTGGGTTCGACACTCTTACTTATCGAAAGGACTACGATAGATCCCCTATACTTGTGGGTCATCAAGTCATACCAACGGGCACGGTTGGGTTACCCACGTCCGTATTGATGAGAATCCCGTAATAAGGGGGACACGATCTCTGCTTCGACAAGACGTGTCGAGAAAACCGCCTCGCGATATGTGCGGTGCTGGTTGAGAAAAACAGTTCGAATAATGACAGGGCCATGACGTGATGTCATGTGGGCAAAACGTGTCAGCAGATCAGATTTGTGGAAATATTATTCTCTCTACGGTGGTATGTGGAACTTGTTTTGCAGAGCCGGAAACTATCCTTGTGTTCAAAATCTTCTATGGAGTATTCGGAGGAGGAACCTGCCTTGCAATGCCGAAGACAATACTGCGTGCCGGACTCATCGTCATTGAAGCCTGGTTCAGGGGCTACTGAGGGAGTCCTAGATTAGGGGGTCTCCGGACAGCCGGACTATATCCTTTGGCCAGAATGTTGGAGTATGAAGATACAAGATTGAAGACTTCGTCCCGTGTCCGGATGGGACTCTCCTTGGCGTGGAAGGCAAGCTAGGCAATACGGATATGTAGATCTCCTCCCTTGTAACCGACTCTGTGTAACCCTAGCCCCCTCCGGTGTCTATATAAACCAAAGGGTTTAATCCGTAGGAGAACATACAATAATACCATAGGCTAGCTTCTAGGGTTTAGCCTCTACGATCTCATGGTAGATCAACTCTTGTAATACTCATATCATCAAGAACAACCAAGCAGGACGTAGGTATTACCTCCTTCAAGAGGGCCCGAAACTGGGTAAACTTCGTGTCCCCTGCCTCCTGTTACCATCCGCCTTAGACGCACAGTTCGGGACCCCCTACCTGAGATCCGCTGGTTTTGACACCGACACCCGTCCTCTGCATCTGGGCGATGCATACGGCCACTTTATTAATTATGGATGTGCCTTTTATGAATGACATGAGTATTTTGATGTTTATAGGTCACTTTTTTCTTTACTCTATAGTTTCCTTTCTGTGAGTTTCATGTGTTAATATACAGTGTAGTTGGCTTCAACATGTATGCATGCCGCTACTGACTCTCCTACTTATAGTGATACCATCTCTGTAATGACCCGACCCAAAATCGGTCAAGTCTCTGTGTAGCTGTACCATCCCAAGATCATGCTGGCACACACAGTACATTGATGAAAAGATTCAAAGTTCAATCACTCCTGAATTTATTACACGATTCTCATATTGAGTCTTTATTACATCATAATAAATTCGGCCGAAGGCCAACTCATGAGAAATAAACTAAATAAAGCTGCGGAAGCGTAGACGAATAGCGAGTCCATCCGACTCCATAGGGCAATCGCCAAGCGTAGATCGTAGCCTCACGCCTGGTCGGAAAAATCCTCTGCAACATGAGACATTGCAGCCGTGTAGGTCGGCATTTTGAATATGCCGACAAGTCATAGAGAAAACAGCAAATGATAATGCTAACACTATATGCAATTTGGCTGTGGGGCTCTAAGTTTTATATTTTTGCGAAAAGGCAGTTTTTCCCTGCAACAAAGGTCTTGCTTGCAATTACTACAAAATGTTGGTAGTTATTGAGATGGTTCCGCCAACCAATGTCTCATTCCCAATTATTAATTAACCCCTCAATTAATTTATTTGTTCGGTGTTGAGATTTTGGAAATACTCCAATTCCAGAGGCTCAAATGTCCGTAACCGGGGACACGGCTAATCGATTAGGTTGTTGCTCTGCAGAGTCTTCTGCACTTTACCCGCAAGATTCGTTCCCTCCTTTATGTCCTCGCACTGCCTGGTGTTTGAAGACGGGACGAACGAAACAGGGTCTTCCGTAGAGTTTCTCTGGGCACTATCGGTGCCCATCCATGTCCTACCGTTCTTCTACATCTGCTGGCATCGTCCGTCCAGAGTCACGCCTAAGGTCAACCCAGCCAGAGCCCATAATGGCTTGCGGCTACACAGGTAAGCTTCCGGTTAAGGGGTATCCATCCGTCTCTTCGTGGCTGGGTGAAGCTTTCCGCAAGATGTCATGGCGCTTCTCCATGCATCCCGGCCATCCGCTGGTTCCTCCAGGGTGCCCGTCAACCGTCCTCCACCCAGTAGTGAATTTGAAGTCCATCTTGAGCTTGAAGTCATGGGGTTGTCATCATCTTGACTCTCACATCTCCCTTATGAATCTCTCAACCAACCCCGTCTACAAGCATAGCAAAATAAACTACATCGTCCCGGGCAATAGTAACAAGGGGAAATGGGTTCATCCTACCTCATGATACTACTCAAGACATAACTTAAAATTCTCCTACTGCATGCATGGTGGGGAGGAATAATTCTAATGCAACAAAATCATAGGTATTGTAAAACATGATCAAATGACTTGCCTGGCTGACAGTCTTCAAACGCTAGTGACTCGAGATAGCAAGCTTCGCACTTCAAAAATTCTATCGAGTTAAACAATAGCACAAATAAATATTCCACTAAATATCATAACAGCAAGCTAAAGGAAATCACACAAGCACTCAAACCAAAACCAAAGAAAACTCGAAGAACTCCAAACCAACAACTAGCAAGAAAAAACATTTTATTTTTTCTGTAAATAAAAGTTCACCCTCTGTAACTACAGAAACTAATCTAAAACAAACTATAACAGAGGTGAAATAAAATCCAAAATTAATTAGAACAACAGAAAACAGCAGCCAGCTAAAAAACTAGAAAAGCTTGATTTCGAGTAAAACTATTTTTAATAAAGACTAAAAATACCCAAATAAATTCCTAGTGTTAGGCAAGGTCAAAACAAAGCAGTGACAAAAAGAATCACTAAAAAGGAATAATCCTAACTCAAATTATAGTAGAAATACTAATCTGACTAAAACTAATATAAAACTATTTTTATAAACTTAAACATGGCCGAATCTATTTTCTACAGAAACTATAGGAAATTTGTAAACTAACAAAAAAAATAATCAACTGAAAATAATAAATAACCTAAAAGATATATATTTTACAAAAACAGAACTATTCTGCTAAAAATAGAAACTGGAATAAAACTAAAATAAACTAATGCGCTAACGGGCCGAAACAGTGAGCGCTCTAAAACTATCTAACGCGCGAGCGACCTTTAACTAAAACATATACGGGCTAAGTAAAAAACCGATCGGTCCGGTCTAACTAAACCGGAAAATAAATCGTAAACTAAACCGATCTATTGAAAATAACCTAACCCTTCGCGGATCTAATCTAAGCCGTACATGCGAGATCTAACGGTGGAGGGGAGCTCGGGCTTACAGTGGACGGCGGCGACGGACGAAGATGACAGGGGCGACTCGGGCATCGGTGGCGGAGGGGCTCCGGTGGTCCGGGGCGACGGCGGTGATGTCAGGGAGATGCGACGGAGCGAGGCGGAGGTGGTGGTGGAGTTGTTGGAGCTTGGGGACGACGGTGGCGGTCGGGGCGACGACGACTGCTCCCTGGTGAGCTGCAGCTCCGGCGAGCGGCGGTCGAGCTCGGGGCAACGGCTTCAATGGTTCCTGGGCGACGATAGGATGTCAAAGAGGTGCGGGACGAGAAGGGGTTTGGGTGGTGTAGCTTGGAAGCAAGGGGAATGCTCACCGGCGGCAGAAACGGCGGTGAACCGAGGCGGCGGCGGCGAGATGCGTTTGGAGATGGCGCGAGCTATGGTGGGTGTTGGGGTAGGGTTTTTGGGGGGGTTCAGAAGAGAAGGGGCAAGGCTTTATATAGGGCATGATCGTGGGCGAGGAGGCAACGCGGGATCGCAATCCCGAGAAGATCGCGGCGACGGGCGGCGGCGGTCGCGCTCTGGTGCGGCATGACGTGGGCGAGTGGTTAGGGATAGGGTGGACCCCGCGGGCCAGTGGGAGAGAGAGGGGAGGAGGCGAGCGGGCGACCGAAGCGGAGGCGGCTCGGGCGTGCGGCGCGCTGCGCTGGGCTGGCGGCTCGGCGCTAGTGGGCTGCGGCCTTGGCGACTGGGCCTGCTGGCCTGGCGCCTGGCGCGCCTGGGTTTTTTTCCTATTTGTTTTTTTGAATAACCACAGAGAGAAAACTAAATATAGAAAAAACTATAGTATTTTTATATATGACATATATATATATCAAAATTCTCAGGGGAAATAATCCTAAAACGTGGACATTTTTCCAGAGGCAAAACACAAACTAAAAAAACATTTTCCGGAAATCCCAAATAAAATTCAAATTTGAATTCAAACTTTTTGGCCATATTTTTGTTCTGACATTTTTGGAGTGTCATGTTAGCTCCTGTCATACTTTTGATCAAGTATTTGTCAGGGATATTTGAAGTAAATTATCAAATGCCAAGTTGAATCCAATTCAAACAAAACTCAAATGCCTTTGAAAATTCCAAATGCCACACAATTTCAAACAATATACACAGATGCTTAACTAATAATTGTAAAACATTCCAAATTTAAAATTTGGGATGTTACAAACCTACCCTCCTTAAGATGAATCTCGCCCTCGAGATTCGGGTTGGCTAGCAAATAGGTGCGGGTGGTCTCGGCGGAGATCTTCTTCTCGCTCCCAGGTGGCTTCCTCCTCGGAGTGGTGGCTCCATAGAACCTTGCAAAACTTGATGATCTTGTTGCAGGTAACTCTATTCGCAGTCTCGAGAATTCTAACGGGTTTCTCCTCATAAGTCAGATCACTGTCAAGCTGTATGGCCTCTAGGGGTACTGTGTCTCTCAAAGGAATATCGTCCATCTCGGCATGGCATTTCTTCAGCTGGGATACGTGAAAGACATCGTGAACTCCTGACAATCCTTCTGGCAATTCCAGCTTATATGCAACTTCTCCTCTGCGTTCGAGGATTTTGTAGGGGCCAATGAACCTGGGTGCTAATTTTCCTTTAACACCAAACCTCTTGATTCCTCGAAGTGGGGACACACGGAGATATGCTCGGTCTCCAACTTCATACATTATCTCATTGTGTTTACTATCGGCATAACTCTTCTGTCTCGACTGGGCTATCTTAAGTCGGTCTCGAATCAGCTTGACCTTCTCTTCAGAATCTCTGATAAGATCGGGACCAAAAAGTTTTCGGTCTCCAACAGCATCCCACAACAATGGTGTTCTGCACCTCCTTCCGTATAGAGCTTCGAAAGGGGCCATCTTCAGACTGGTCTGGTAGCTGTTGTTGTACGAGAACTCTGCGTATGGCAAATTGTCATCCCGGCTAGACCCGTAGTCTAGCGCACAGGCTCTCAACATGTCCTCCAGAATATGGTTGACTCTCTCGGTCTGTCCATCTGTCTACGGATGAAAAGTTGTACTGAACTCCAGCCTCGTACCCAAAGTTTCATGCAACTGATTCCAAAACTTTGAGGTAAATTGTGTTCCTCTATCTGACATGATACTCCTCGGAACTCCATGCAGACATACGAGCCTGGTCATGTATATCTTGGCTAACTTAGCGTTGGTATATATAGTCTTCACGGGAATGAAATGAGCTACCTTGGTCAAGCGATCAACTACTACCCAGATGGAGTCATAACCTGAACGGGTCCTGGGTACTCCTGTGATAAAGTCCATTCCAAGTTTTTCCCATTTCCACTCGGGAATCGGCAATGGTTGAAGTAACCCTGCCAGCTTCTGATGTTCCGCCTTTACTCGCTGACAAACATCGCATACTGCTACGTACTCGACAATATCCTTCTTCATACCTGTCCACCAGAAACTTTCTTTCAAATCCAGATACATCTTGGTGTTGCCTGGGTGAATTGAGTACGGTGAATCATGGGCCCTCTAAAGAATTAACTTCCTGACCTCTGGGTCATTGGGCACATAGATACGATCCTCAAACCATAAAGTTCCGTGTTCATCCTCATGAAAACCTTTAGCCTTTCCGTTACTCATCTTTTCCTTTATCTCTGCAATTTCCTTGTCCGTCTTCTGCGCTTCACGAAATCTTTCGGTCAGAGTGGACTGTATATCCAAGGTGGCGACAAATCCTCTTGGTACTATCTCCAGTCGGAGCTCTCTGAGATCGTCGGCTAATTCCTGAGATAATCCTCCAGCTATGAGGGTGTTCACATAGCTTTTACGGCTCAAGGCATCTGCTGCAACATTTTCCTTCCCTGGGTGATAATGCAATCTCATGTCATAGTCCTTGATCAATTCAAGCCATCTCCTCTGTCCGAGGTTCAACTCCTTCTGCGTGAAAATGTACTTCAAGCTCTTATGATCCGTGTAAACATCACTACTATTTCCGACAAGGAAATGTCTCCATGTCTTGAGTGTGTGCACTATGGCTGCTAACTCCAAATCGTGTGTGGCATAATTCATCTCGTGAGGTCGTAGCTGTCTGGAGGTATAAGCTACAACTTTTCCTTCCTGCATGAGCACTCCTCCGAGTCCTTGACGAGAAGCATCACAATATACCTGGTAATCCTTGTGTATGCCCGGCAAAATGAGCACTGGGGCTGTAACCAGACGTTTCTTCAACTCCTGAAAACTGGCTTCACAATCCTCGATCCAAACGTACTTAGTTTCCTTCTTCAACAGCTCCGTCATGGGCTTAGCAATCTTGCAGAAATTCTCAATAAATCTCCGATAATATCCTGCAAGTCCGAGAAAACTACGGATCTCCTTGACTGAGGTGGGGGACTGCCAGTTGGTGACCGATTCAACCTTGGTGGGGTCGAATGCTATTCCTTCTCCTAAAATAACATGTCCGAGGAATCCGACTTCCTTCAACCAGAATTCACATTTGCTAAACATGGCCTATAACTGATGTTCTCGGAGTTTCTCCAGAACTAGACGCAGATGTTCCTTATGCTCTTCCTCGCTCTTGGAGAAAACCAATATGCCATCGATGAACACCACGACAAACTTGTCCAGATATTCCATAAATACCTTGTTCATCATGCTCATGAAATACGCAGGGGCATTAGTCAATCCGAATGACATGACGGTATACTCATATAAACCATACCTGGTGGTGAAAACTATTTTGGGTATATCCTGTTCACGAATCTTCAGCTGATGATACCCTGATCGAAGATCGATCTTGGAAAATACTTTGGCTCCGACTAGCTGATCAAATAAATCATTAATCATCGGCAGAGGGTACTTATTCTTGATGGTCACGTCGTTCAATGAACGATAATCTACAACCATTCTCAGGGTTCCATCCTTCTTCTCTACCAAAAGAACTGGGGTTCCCCAAGGTGACGAACTTGGGTGAATATATCCTTTCTCCAATAATTCCTTGATCTGTTGCTTGATCTCTTCCAAATCATTCCGGGGCATCCGATAAGGTCTCTTGGATATTGGGGCTGTGCCAGGTAATAACTCGATCAAAAATTCTATTTCTCTGTCCGGTGGCATTCCTGGTAATTCCTCCGGAAATACATCCGAAAAATCTTGTACTACAGGCACTTCCTCCTGAACAACTCCCGTGAGGGAATTCACCTGATTCTTCATCGGTGTGCGTCTAGATACATACAACTCTTCTGCTCCGGGGTGGTGAGCAAAATCGTCTTGCGGGCACAATCAATGTTCCCTTCAAACTTCGTCAACCAGTCCATGCCTAGGATCACATTCAATCCCTGGGATTCTAAGACTATGAGGTCTATGGAAAAAAATCATGATTTCCGATGCTGAGGGTTGAATGACAACCTAAGCCCGCCATCATCTCTCCTCCTGGGGAAGTGACCTGGAGCGGGGTTCTAAGGGTCCTAGTGGGCAACCCGTACTTTTCCACAACTACCCTTGATATGAATGAATGCGTTGCACCGAAATCAAAGAGTACCAACATTGGACGTGAATTTAATAAAAACTTACCAACCACAATGTCTGGCTGATCATAGACGTCCTCCATGTTAATGTGATTCACCTCAGCATGAGGAAAAGGGTTGGGCATCTTTGTTGAGCTTCCATTGCCGTTGTCGTTTCCATTCCTCTTCTTGGCCTCCGGACAATCGGTGGCATAGTGTCCTGTCTTCTGGCACTTGAAACAGGTGATATGACTCAGATCCTTCTGAGCCGGAGTAGGACGGTGCTGGTTGCCATTGCCTCCATTGCCTGACTTGGAGTTGTTGTCGTGGTTGCGATTGTTTCCATTCCCTCCATGGTTATGTCCTCCATGGTTGTGATGGGTATGTCCTCCCGAGTATGGGGCATAGCGGGGCTTCTGCCGAGCTCCGGAGTTGTACTTCCCCTGGCTATACTTCCTCTTTGCGGCTATCAATCTGCTGCTGCTTGCCTTCAAGTATGGTGGCCTTGTCTACCAGCTCCTGGTAGTTGTTGAAGGTAGCCACCATTAGCTGCATTCCCAGCTCATCATTGAGTCCCTCGAGAAACTTCTCCTGTTTAGTGGCATCTGTGGCCACATCATCTGGGGCATAGCGAGATAATTTGTTGAACTCATCAACATACTACCCCACAGTCTTATTTCTCTAGAGATGCAAGCTGTCCACATCAGCAACATTCCACCTCAGCAAATCAATTTAGCCTGGTCAGCAATCCACCCACAAATCCACAAATCATTGATACATTTTTTCTTTGCTTAGCCATCCCATGGTCACTGAACCGACTTGTCTCTTCCTCTTTCGCCTTCCACATAACTAGCAAACTTTCTGTTCTACGGACCACTCTCCCGCACCATAAAAATCCACCAGCACTAGCTTGTGCCCATTGGGCCCGCTGCATCCTGAACCTTCTTTATTCTCCACTCCTCTCTCGATCCCTACGTCTTCATCTCTCCACCTACCTTTCTGCTCTATCGATGGCTACCACGCGGCACGCCTCCGCCCTCACCTCATGTCGCCCATGTGTGCCTTGCCGCATGGGTAGTGGTTGCCTACGATCTACCGCTGCATCGGTAGCCTACCCGGAGAAGCCGCGAGCCGTGTCATATTCTCGCCATCACCCGTTTGGAAGGTGGGAGGTGCCTGGTGCTCTAAAAGATCCGAGGTTAGATTTGGATTTGTGATTTTGCCATCATGAGTTCCAATTCAACAGATGAACGTTGAATCCTATTTCCTTTCACTGACTCTTGCGATTGGCTCTTCAGTAATAATAAGTCAACATCAGATTGGATGTCACACCCTGACTCGCCACCGGTGTCCATGCCCAAGAATAAACCCTCTCGGGCGGCAGTGAGGCACTGGAGGAAGCAGTCGACGCACACGTCGCTCAACAAGGCGAGACCAGTGGAGGATAGGCGGCAACACACATTCCTTCCGTACTGGCAGGGGGGTCCTCACGGCTGCAGCAACTACGTC
Source organism: Triticum urartu (assembly GCF_003073215.2). Classification (NCBI taxonomy): domain Eukaryota; kingdom Viridiplantae; phylum Streptophyta; class Magnoliopsida; order Poales; family Poaceae; genus Triticum; species Triticum urartu. The sequence continues at coordinate 69,794,984 of NC_053023.1, read as the reverse complement.
CCCGTGCAAACTGTCGTTACCGGTGCCAGCGTGAAGTTCAGGTTATGGGTCCTGACTGAAGGAAATATGCCCTAGAGGCAATAATAAAGTTATTATTTATTTCCTTATAATCATGATAAATATTTATTATTCATGCTAGAATTGTATTAACCGGAAACATAATACATGTGTGAATACATAGACAAACAAAGTGTCACTAGTATGCCTCTACTTGACTAGCTCGTTAATCAAAGATGGTTATGTTTCCTAACCATGAACAATGAGTTTTTATTTGATTAACGAGGTCACATCATTAGTTGAATGATCTGATTGACATGACCCATTCCATTAGCTTAGCACCCGATCGTTTAGTATGTTGCTATTGCTTTCTTCATGACTTATACATGTTCCTATAACTATGAGATTATGCAACTCCCGTTTGCCGGAGGAACACTTTGGGTGCTACCAAACGTCACAACGTAACTGGGTGATTATAAAGGAGCATTACAGGTGTCTCCAAAGGTAGATGTTGGGTTGGCGTATTTCGAGATTAGGATTTGTCACTCCGATTGTCGGAGAGGTATCTCTGGGCCCTCTCGGTAATGCACATCACATAAGCCTTGCAAGCATTGCAACTAATGAGTTAGTTGCGAGATGATGTATTACAGAACGAGTAAAGAGACTTGCCGGTAACGAGATTGAACTAGGTATTGGATACCGACGATCGAATCTCGGGCAAGTAACATACCGATGACAAAGGGAACAACGTATGTTGTTATGCGGTCTGACCGATAAAGATCTTCGTAGAATATGTAGGAGCCAATATGGGCATCCAGGTCCCGCTATTGGTTATTGACCGGAGACGTGTCTCGGTCATGTCTACATTGTTCTCGAACCCGTAGGGTCCGCACGCTTAAGGTTACGATGACAGTTATATTATGACTTTATGCATTTTGATGTACCGAAGGTTGTTCGGAGTCCCGGATGTGATCACGGACATGACGAGGAGTCTCGAAATGGTTGAGACGTAAAGATTGATATATTGGAAGCCTATGTTTGGATATCGGAAGTGTTCCGGGTGAAATCAGGGTTTTACCGGAGTACCGGGAGGTTACCGGAACCCCCCGGGAACCATATGGGCCTAGATGGGCTTTAGTGGAAAGGAGAAAGGGGCAGCCCAAGGTGGTCGCGCGCCTCCCCCCTCCCCCTAGTCCTATTAGGACTAGGAGAGGTGGCCGGCCCCCCTTCTCTCTCTTTCCCCCTCGGGGAATCCTAGTCCAACTAGGATTGGGGGGGGAGTCCTACTCTCGGAAGGAGTAGGACTCCTCCTGCGCCCTCCTCCTGGCCGGTGCCCCCCTCCCCCTTGGCTCCTTTATATACTGAGGCAGAGGCACCCCAGAAAGACACAAGTTGATCCACGTGATCTATTCCTTAGCCGTGTGCGGTGCCCCCAGCCACCATATTCCTCGATAATACTGTAGCGGAGTTTAGGCGAAGCCCTGCTGCTGTAGTGCATCAAGATCGTCACCACGTCATCGTGCTGACGGAACTCTTCCCTGACACTTTGCTGGATTGGAGTCCGGGGATCGTCATCGAGCTGAACGTGTGCTCGAACTCGGAGGTGTCGTAGTTTCGCTACTTGATCGGTTGGATCGTGAAGACGTACGACTACTTTCTCTATGTTGCGTCAACGCTTCCGCAGTCGGTCTGCGTGGGTACGTAGACAATACTCTCCCCCTCGTTGCTATGCATCACCATGATCTTGCGTGTGCGTAGGAAATTTTTTGAAATTACTACGAAACCCAACAGTGGTATCAGAGCCTAGGTTATTTATGTTGATGTTATATGCACGAGTAGAACACAAGTGAGTTGTGGGCGATATAAGTCATACTGCCTACCAGCATGTCATAATTTGGTTCGGCGGCATTGTTGGACGAGACAACCCGGACCAACCTTACGCGTACGCTTACGCGAGACGGGTTTCCCCGACGTGCTTTGCACACAGGTGGCTTGCGGGCGACTGTCTCTCCAACTTTAGTTGAACCAAGTATGGCTACGCCCGGTCCTTGCGAAGGTTAAAACGGAGTCTATTTGACAAACTATCGTTGTGGTTTTGATGCGTAGGTGAGATTGGTTCTTGCTTAAGCCCGTAGCAGCCACGTAAAACTTGCAACAACAAAGTAGAGGACGTCTAACTTGTTTTTGCAGGGCATGTTGTGATGTGATATGGTCAAGACATGATGCTGAATTTTATTGTATGAGATGATCATGTTTTGTAACCGAGTTATCGGCAACTGGCAGGAGCCTTATGGTTGTCGTTTTATTGTATGCAATGAAATCGCGATGTAATGCTTTACTTTATTACTAAGCGGTAGTGATAGTCGTGGAAGCATAAGCTTGGCGAGACGACAACGATGTTACGATGGAGATCAAGGTGTCACGCCGGTGACGATGGTGATCACGACGGTGCTTCGGAGATGGAGATCACAAGCACAAGATGATCATGGCCATATCATATCACTTATATTGATTGCATGTGATGTTTATCCTTTTATGCATCTTATCTTGCTTTGATTGACGGTAGCATTATAAGATGATCTCTCACTAAATTATCAAGAAGTGTTCTCCCTGAGTATGCACCATTGCGAAAGTTCTTCGTGCTGAGACACCACGTGATGATCGGGTGTGATAGGTTCTACGTTCAAATACAATGGGTGCAAAACAGTTGCACACACGGAATACTCAGGTTATACTTGACGAGCCAAGCATATACAGATATGGCCTCGGAACACGGAGACCGAAAGGTCGAGCGTGAATCATATAGTAGATATGATCAACATAACGATGTTTACCATTGAAAACTACTCCATCTCATGTGATGATCGGTTATGGTTTAGTTGATTTGGATCACGTAATCACTTAGAGGATTAGAGGGATGTCTATCTAAGTGGGAGTTCTTAAGTAATATGATTAATTGAACTTAAATTTATCATGAACTTAGTACCTGATAGTATCTTGCTTGTTTATGTTGATTGTAGATAGATGGCTCGTGCTGTTGTTCCGTTGAATTTTAATGCGTTCCTTGAGAAAGCAAAGTTGAAAGATGATGGTAGCAATTACACGGACTGGGTCCGTAACTTGAGGATTATCCTCATTGCTGCTCAGAAGAATTACGTCCTGGAAGCACCGCTAGGTGCCAGGCCTGCTGCTGGAGCAACACCGGATGTTATGAACGTCTGGCAGAGCAAAGCTGATGACTACTCGATAGTTCAGTGTGCCATGCTTTACGGCTTAGAATCGGGACTTCAACGACGTTTTGAACGTCATGGAGCATATGAGATGTTTCAGGAGTTGAAGTTAATATTTCAAGCAAATGCCCGGATTGAGAGATATGAAGTCTCCAATAAGTTCTATAGCTGCAAGATGGAGGAGAACAGTTCTGTTAGTGAGCATATACTCAAAATGTCTGGGTATAATAATCACTTGATTCAATTGGGAGTTAATCTTCCAGATGATTGCGTCATTGACAGAATTCTCCAATCACTGCCACCAAGCTACAAGAGCTTCGTGATGAACTATAATATGCAAGGGATGAACAAGACTATTCCCGAGCTCTTCGCAATGCTGAAAGCTGCGGAGGTAGAAATCAAGAAGGAGCATCAAGTGTTGATGGTCAACAAGACCACTAGTTTCAAGAAAAAGGGCAAAGAGAAGAAGAAGAGGAACTTCAAGAAGAACGGAAAGCAAGTTGCTGCTCAAGAGAAGAAACCCAAGTCTGGACCTAAGCCTGAAACTGAGTGCTTCTACTGCAAGCAGACTGGTCACTGGAAGCGGAACTGCCCAAAGTATTTGGCGGATAAGAAGGATGGCAAGGTGAACAAAGGTATATGTGATATACATGTTATTGATGTGTACCTTACTAATGCTCGCAGTAGCACCTGGGTATTTGATACTGGTTCCGTTGCTAATATTTGCAACTCGAAACAGGGGCTACGAATTAAGCAAAGATTGGCTAAGGACGAGGTGACGATGCGCGTGGGAAACGGTTCCAAAGTCGATGTGATCGCGGTCGGCACGCTACCTCTACATCTACCTTCGGGATTAATATTAGACCTAAATAATTGTTATTTGGTGCCAGCGTTGAGCATGAACATTATATCTGGATCTTGTTTAATGCGAGACGGTTATTCATTTAAATCAGAGAATAATGGTTGTTCTATTTATATGAGTAATATCTTTTATGGTCACGCACCCTTGAAGAGTGGTCTATTCTTATTAAATCTCGAGAGTAGTGATACACATATTCATAATGTTGAAGCCAAAAGATGCAGAGTTGATAATGATGGTGCAACTTATTTGTGGCACTGCCGTTTAGGTCATATCGGTATAAAGCGCATGAAGAAACTCCATACTGATGGACTTTTGGAACCACTTGATTATGAATCGCTTGGTACTTGCGAACCGTGCCTCATGGGCAAGATGACTAAAACACCGTTCTCCGGTACTATGGAGAGAGCAACAGATTTGTTGGAAATCATACATACAGATGTATGTGGTCCGATGAATATTGAGGCTCGTGGCGGATATCGTTATTTTCTCACCTTCACAGATGATTTAAGCAGATATGGGTATATCTACTTAATGAAACATAAGTCTGAAACATTTGAAAAGTTCAAAGAATTTCAGAGTGAAGTGGAAAATCATCGTAACAAGAAAATAAAGTTTCTACGATCTGATCGTGGAGGAGAATATTTGAGTTACGAGTTTGGTGTACATTTGAAAAATTGTGGAATAGTTTCGCAACTCACGCCACCCGGAACACCACAACGTAATGGTGTGTCCGAACGTCGTAATCGTACTTTACTAGATATGGTGCGATCTATGATGTCTCTTATTGATTTACCGCTATCATTTTGGGGATACGCTCTAGAGACGGCCGCATTCACGTTAAATAGGGCACCATCAAAATCCGTTGAGACGACGCCTTATGAACTGTGGTTTGGCAAGAAACCAAAGTTGTCGTTTCTGAAAGTTTGGGGCTGCGATGCTTATGTGAAAAAGCTTCAACCTGATAAGCTCGAACCCAAATTGGAGAAATGTGTCTTCATAGGATATCCAAAGGAAACTATTGGATACACCTTCTATCACAGATCCGAAGGCAAGACTTTTGTTGCTAAATTCGGAAACTTTCTAGAGAAGGAGTTTCTCTCGAAAGAAGTGAATGGGAGGAAAGTAGAACTTGACGAGGTAACTGTACCTGCTCCCTTATTGGAAAGTAGTACATCACAGAAAACTGTTTCAGTGACACCTACACCAGTTAGTGAGGAAGCTAATGATAATGATCATGAAACTTCAGATCAAGATACTGCTGAACCTCGTAGATCAACTAGAGTAAGATCCGCACCAGAGTGGTACGGTAATCCTGTTCTGGAAGTCATGCTACTAGATCATGATGAACCTGCGAACTATGAAGAAGCGATGGTGAGCCCAGATTCCGCAAAGTGGCTTGAAGCCATGAAATCTGAGATGGGATCCATGTATGAGAACAAAGTATGGACTTTGGTTGACTTGCCCAATGATCGGCAAGCAATTGAGAATAAATGGATCTTCAAGAAGAAGACTGACGCTGACGGTAATATTACTGTCTACAAAGCTCGACTTGTCGCGAAAGGTTTTCGGCAAGTTCAAGGGATTGACTACGATGAGACCTTCTCACCCGTAGCGATGCTTAAGTCCGTCCGAATCATGTTAGCAATTGCCGCATTTTATGATTATGAAATTTGGCAGATGGATGTCAAAACTGCATTCCTGAATGGATTTCTGGAAGAAGAGTTGTATATGATGCAACCAGAAGGTTTTGTCGATCCAAAGGGAGCTAACAAAGTGTGCAAGCTCCAGCGATCCATTTATGGACTGGTGCAAGCCTCTCTGAGTTGGAATAAACGCTTTGATAGTGTGATCAAAGCATTTGGTTTTATACAGACTTTCGGTGAAGCCTGTATTTACAAGAAAGTGAATGGGAGCTCTGTAGCATTTCTGATATTATATGTGGATGACATATTACTGATTGGAAATGATGTAGAATTTCTGGATAGCATAAAGGGATACTTGAATAAGAGTTTTTCAATGAAAGACCTCGGTGAAGCTGCTTACATATTAGGCATAAAGATCTATAGAGATAGATCAAGACGCTTAATTGGACTTTCACAAACAACATACCTTGACAAAATTTTGAAGAAGTTCAAAATGGATCAAGCAAAGAAAGGATTCTTGCCTGTGTTACAAGGTGTGAAATTGAGTAAGACTCAATGCCCGACCACTGCAGAAGATAGAGAGAATATGAAAGATGTTCCCTATGCATCAGCGATAGGATCTATCATGTATGCAATGCTGTGTACCAGACCTGATGTGTGCCTTGCTATAAGTCTAGTAGGGAGGTACCAAAGTAATCCAGGAGTGGATCACTGGACAACGGTCAAGAACATCCTGAAATACCTGAAAAGGACTAAGGATATGCTTCTCGTATATGGAGGTGACAAAGAGCTCGTCGTAAATGGTTACGTTGATGCAAGCTTTGACACTGATCCGGACGATTCTAAATCGCAAACCGGATACGTGTTTACATTAAACGGTGGAGCTGTCAGTTGGTGCAGTTCTAAACAAAGCGTCGTAGCGGGATCTACATGTGAAGCGGAGTACATAGCTGCTTCGGAAGCGGCAAATGAAGGAGTCTGGATGAAGGAGTTCATATCCGATCTAGGTGTCATACCTAGTGCATCGGGTCCAATGAAAATCTTTTGTGACAATACTGGTGCAATTGCCTTGGCAAAGGAATCCAGATTTCACAAGAGAACCAAGCACATCAAGAGACGCTTCAATTCCATCCGGGATCTAGTCCAGGTGGGAGACATAGAGATTTGCAAGATACATACGGATCTGAATGTTGCAGACCCGTTGACTAAGCGTCTTCCACGAGCAAAACATGATCAGCACCAAGGCTCCATGGGTGTTAGAATCATTACAGTGTAATCTAGATTATTGACTCTAGTGCAAGTGGAAGACTAAAGGAAATATGCCCTAGAGGCAATAATAAAGTTATTATTTATTTCCTTATAATCATGATAAATGTTTATTATTCATGCTAGAATTGTATTAACCGGAAACATAATACATGTGTGAATACATAGACAAACAAAGTGTCACTAGTATGCCTCTACTTGACTAGCTCGTTAATCAAAGATGGTTATGTTTCCTAACCATGAACAATGAGTTGTTATTTGATTAACGAGGTCACATCATTAGTTGAATGATCTGATTGACATGACCCATTCCATTAGCTTAGCACCCGATCGTTTAGTATGTTGCTATTGCTTTCTTCATGACTTATACATGTTCCTATAACTATGAGATTATGCAACTCCCGTTTGCCAGAGGAACACTTTGGGTGCTACCAAACGTCACAACGTAACTGGGTGATTATAAAGGACCATTACAGGTGTCTCCAAAGGTAGATGTTGGGTTGGCGTATTTCGAGATTAGGATTTGTCACTCCGATTGTCGGAGAGGTATCTCTGGGCCCTCTCGGTAATGCACATCACATAAGCCTTGCAAGCATTGCAACTAATGAGTTAGTTGCGAGATGATGTATTACAGAACGAGTAAAGAGACTTGCCGGTAACGAGATTGAACTAGGTATTGGATACCGACGATCGAATCTCGGGCAAGTAACATACCGATGACAAAGGGAACAACGTATGTTGTTATGCGGTCTGACCGATAAAGATCTTCGTAGAATATGTAGGAGCCAATATGGGCATCCAGGTCCCGCTATTGGTTATTGACCGGAGACGTGTCTCGGTCATGTCTACATTGTTCTCGAACCCGTAGGGTCCGCACGCTTAAGGTTACGATGACAGTTATATTATGAGTTTATTCATTTTGATGTACCGAAGGTTGTTCGGAGTCCCGGATGTGATCACGGACATGACGAGGAGTCTCGAAATGGTCGAGACGTAAAAGATTGATATATTGGAAGCCTATGTTTGGATATCGGAAGTGTTCCGGGTGAAATCAGGGTTTTACCGGAGTACCGGGAGGTTACCGGAACCCCCCGGGAACCATATGGGCCTAGATGGGCTTTAGTGGAAAGGAGAAAGGGGCAGCCCAAGGTGGCCGCGCGCCTCCCCCTCCCCCTAGTCCTATTAGGACTAGGAGAGGTGGCCGGCCCCCCTTCTCTCTCTTTCCCCCTCGGGGAATCCTAGTCCAACTAGGATTGGGGGGGGGAGTCCTACTCCCGGAAGGAGTAGGACTCCTCCTGCGCCCTCCTCCTGGCCGGCGCCCCCCTCCCCCTTGGCTCCTTTATATACTGAGGCAGAGGCACCCCAGAAAGACACAAGTTGATCCACGTGATCTATTCCTTAGCCGTGTGCGGTGCCCCCAGCCACCATATTCCTCGATAATACTGTAGCGGAGTTTAGGCGAAGCCCTGCTGCTGTAGTGCATCAAGATCGTCACCATGCCGTCGTGCTGACGGAACTCTTCCTCGACACTTTGCTGGATCGGAGTCCGGGGATCGTCATCGAGCTGAACGTGTGCTCGAACTCGGAGGTGCCGTAGTTTCGGTACTTGATCGGTTGGATCGTGAAGACGTACAACTACTTCCTCTACGTTGCGTCAACGCTTCCGCAGTCGGTCTGCGTGGGTACGTAGACAATACTCTCCCCCTCGTTGCTATGCATCACCATGATCTTGCGTGTGCGTAGGAAATTTTTTGAAATTACTACGAAACCCAACACTGACCATCGTCCCCGTGGACTCCCCTTTCCCCATCACAATATTTTGTAGTGGTATACTTCTCACAGAGATGTAATTATTAATTAAAAATGGTGGTTTGCAGTATCGTACATCATGTTAAAACAGTATCTTGATTCTTCCTGGAAAGGGGCACTGATAAACAAAATAACTCAAGCAGTTTGGAAGTGATGTGTTAGTTGGTGCAGTCTAACTCTGAACTTTATTCTAACTTTCATTTTCTTACTGAATATAACTTCCCACTCACGCAGCCATCTGAAGGTATTCTTTGATGCAACCTATTTTTTAGAAAAGGAGGATGATCCCCGGCCTCTGCATCTGGGCGATGCATACGACCACTTTATTAATTATGGATGTGCCTTTTATGAATGACAGGAGTATTTTGATGTTTACATGTCACTTTTTTCTTTACTCTGCAGTTTCCTTTCTATGAGTTTCATGTGTTAATATACAGTGTACTTGGCTTCAACATGTATGCATGCCACTACTGACTCTCCTACTTATAGTGATGTCAAATGTTAGGATAATGAAGGAAGGTAAAGATATTTTTCCCTGCCATGGCTGTGTACACAGTGTCCGATAGTATTTCCATGTATCCCTATTTCTCGAACAGCTTTATGTTTTAAAGGTAATAAAACCTTATTTATTACACAAATGCCAATTTATGCATTGAGGAATAGCATAATGAATTGAATATGAAATGTTTGGTTCACACTCGATATATTGGTGGGCGAGAATGTAGATATAAATGGTTATGCATAGTATAAAATTTAAAATTCTAGACAAGTCCAGATCTCGGTTCTTCTCCTTTTCTCATTGTGTCTCAACTCTCAACTACAAATTCTTCTGCATATGAATGTATGAACCTTGAGAGTTGAGGTACTTTTTTTGCAAGCTTGGCACCACCTTGATGATTCCATTTTTGTAAAGATAATCACCCATTCGTGGATTACTTTGTTAGTTTTTTCTGCAGAGTTATGCTATCCACATATGTTTACAAGGTGAAGCCTTACGACTCTATCATGACTAATGCCATTTGTATGACATTTTTTACCTCATGCGAGATGGATACAAGTAAATGTACATGGGAGCCCGAGCTCTAATGGATATTGCGCATGGTCAAGACTTGGGTTTATATGGTATACCAAGGTGGTGATGTTTCTGTTGTAGCTTGAAAGTTTTTTCCCTTGCGATCCCACAGACTTGGTATCTTATAGTGAAGCTTTAAACCAGTTGGTTCCATGGGTGATGACAATATAATCCTACATTCTGATTGTTCATGTATAGTCCAAACTTTGAACGAAATAAGTAGAAGGATCAATATTACTTACCTATGTACCACTATAGTCATGTATCATTCCAAAGATCGTTGTCAAACCAAAATCATTTTCAAATTATTCTGTAAATCTTTTTAGGACACTCAGTTTGCATAGTAAAACATCAATTTTAGGCAATATTTTCCCGCAACAACGTGCAGGGAATCATCTAATATACTCAACATCATAACCTGCCATCCAGGTTTCGGACAATTATAACCATATTAGAGAGGGAAGCGATACTTAATCGCAGTCCAGCTACTAATTATGTAAACATAGAGTTACCGTTGCTATTGCACTATACTAATGTGGCTAGTCTCTCGTGTTATTTACGCTTTCACTCTTCTTTTCTTTCTTTTTTCTTTTCATAAATAACTTCCGATCTATTCATCAAGCATCATGGTAGTACAAAGGACACGAGAAGTAAAACAAAATTAGATCCTAAGATCACCTAGCGACAACTACAAACACTGGAGCAAGCCGAAGGTGTGCCGTCATCATCGCCCCTCCCTCACTGGAGTCGGCCAAACCATGTTGTAGTAGACAACTAAGAAGTCGTCGTGCTAAGGCCCCAAAGGACCAGCACACCGAAACAACAATCGCTGCCGATGAAGAGAAATGTAGATAAAAAGGATCCAATCAGTACACACATGAACGCAGAAGGATGAAGACCGGATCCACCGAAGACAAAAACCGACCAATTCACATGAGATATGCCGGAGATACACCCCACATGCCCTTGACCGATGCAAGACACATCATTGGAACGAGGGCTAGGCGGGGAGAATCTGATTTCATCTTCAAGAAGTCATTGTCGCCGTCTCGCCTTTCATGAAATTCCAATATACAGTGACAATGTGATAACGGAGATTACTAATTAGTACCATCGCATACAAATTTTGTTGGCAGAAAATGTATACTATTTTTCTGAACAGAACTAGTATGTATTGGAGGCCTTTTTCATTTAGAAAATGTTTTTTTCAAATTGTTTGAATTGCTTACCACATGTATCATATGGTTTTAAAAATGGTTTATCTATGTCACATCTAGATATGCTATAGTTATTGCATATTTAAGTGACTCAATCAAATTAGAAAGAAAAAGAAAATAGACTAATGAAAATGCTTACACGAATCTTCACGTAAAATCAATGATGTAGGAGTTAGATGTGCAATACTCAGAGCACATCTTTAGCAAAACTGTTTTAGAAAATGTTTCTGTTTTGACAATTTTGACGAAAATAGTGGAGTAGAAAGGAATTTTTGTATTGGGAAAATGATGGCACGGCACCGCAGGGCACCCAATGAGACCGCGCGGCGCAGCGGAACGAGGCCATAAAACCCCAGCGGCACGGCCCACCACGGGGTCGCCGCCCACATAGGCAACAGCCAGCCCTCCCCCCACACGCCCCCTTCCTTCCCAACTCCTCTCTCCCCACGCCTAAACCACACCGAATCCAAACCCTACGCCCTCGCCTCCGCCGCCGGCCCCGCGCCCCCCCCCCCCCGCCCCGCCTCTCGCTGATCGCCGGCCTCCTCCCCGTCCCCAGCCCCCCGCGCCGCCGCGCCGCGCCGTTCCTGTGGCCGGCAGGGCAGCGCGGCCGCCGGCATCTAGGCGCCACCCCCCGCGGCCGGCCGCCCCCTTTGATGTCTCCCACCCGCCGCCTCGGCTCCCTCTGCTCCCAGGCGGCTCCCCGCGCGGTCAGCTCCACCCCCACACCCGCCCAGTGCACGGTCCCCTCGCCGCAGCGGAGATGAGCGGCGCCGACAAGGTATAATACATCGCATCCATACATCCGCCCATCCGGGCGTTCGTGCGCATTCACATCGATTAATCGCGTGATTTAATTAATCCTCGATGCTGCCGCCGTGCTCGGCCGCCGCATTAATTACGGCGGGGGCGGGTTCTAGTTGGGTGGCCTGAGTGAATTGATGCGGTTTTGCCGTTTTGGAGCACTGTCTAGCCTGGCTGATGTGATGCTACCGTGTGTGTCAAGCATGCTTGCGGCACTAGATGCCGAAGCACTGATGATGTAGGCTTATTTGGTGGTTACCTAGATGATCAGTGCTTTTAAGTGTTGTTGCTTGGAGTCGTGCGGAGTACACATTATGGAAGTGTGTATGATCAGATGGGATCCAGAGTTGAGTTTCCTTAGGCCAGACGGCCAGCGTGAAAGTTGTATAGAAGCGGTTAAAGATACACCTTTTCTAGCAATTTAACACTGATATCTTGATATAGTGGTTGTTTGGACGCGACGCAAGCCGCTTTAGTACAAAATTTTCAGGTGTGGTTAAAGATACACTTTTTCTAGCAATTTAACACTGATATCTTGCTATAGTGGTTGTTTGGACGCGACGCAAGCCGCTTTAGTACAAGTTTTTCAGGTAGTCATTTGTTCTCATCATAGTTTCTTCTGTAATGCAGGTTGTGTTGTTTGGGTCCTTCACGGAGGATGAGACTAAGTTGTTCCAGGGGCAGCCTGCTAAAAGTGAGGAGAAATCATGGGAACTGCCTGAGATCCAGTTTGGTTCACTGAATTTTTCTGTGCTAAGTTTAGAGAAAGCATCGAATGCTATCACTGAAGGCTCTGCTCATTCTCCAAAGCCAACTTATGGCCATACAAAGGATCACGCTGGCAGTAATAAGAAGGAAACTGTAACATCTACCTTACCAAATGGTGGACCAGTGCTGTTCAATGGATTTCCTGCCGAAGTTTCTCCTAATAATGGTATTCTCAAGAATGTGAAGTCTGAAGCTTCGGTCCCTTCAGCTGGGCCTGTCAGCAATTTAAAGGAGAACAAAGCAACGGTTGCTTTAGCTGGCCCTGTAAACAATGTAAAGAAGACTGAAGCTCAAGTTCCTTCAGCTCGTCCTGTCAACGATGTAAAGAAGAATGAAGCTCTGGCTCTTTCACCTGGGCCGATCAACAATGTAAAGAAGGACGCTACAGTTCCTTCAGCTGGGCCTGTCAACAATGTAAAGAAGGACGCTGCAGTTCCTTCAGCTGGGCCTGTCAACAATGTAAAGAAGGCTAAAGCCACGGCTCCTTCAGCTGGGCCTGCCAACAATGTGAAGAAGGCTGAAGCCACGCCCCCTTCAGCTGTGTCTGCCAACAATGTGAAGAAGGCTGAACCTACAGTTCCTTCAGCTAGGCCTGTCAACAATGTGAAGAAGGCTGAAGCTACGATTCCTTCACCTGTGCCTGTCAACAATGTGAAGAAGGCTGAAGCTACGGTTCCTTCACCCGGGCCTGTCAACAATGTGAAGAAGGCTGAAGCTACGGTCCCTTCACCCAGGCCTGTCAACAATGAGAAGAAGGCTGAAGCTACAGTTCCTTCACCTGGCCCTGCTAACACTGTAAAGAAGACTGAATCTGTGGTTCCTTCAGTTGCGCCTATCAAGAGCATTAGCAGTTCAACACCAATTGAAGGGCCAGGGCCGCACCATGATGGTCTCAGATGTACAGAAAGCAGCAGTTCAGCTATGTTAGTAACTGAGAATGGAAGCACAGGTGCTGATGCACCTATTATTGCAGCTCCAGCAGATGATTCCGTCACAATTTTAAATAAGGAAGACTATCAGAATAAGCCGTTGCTTCCTCATGGTTTGAAGAATACAGGAAATATATGCTTCCTGAATGCAACTTTGCAGGCTTTCCTTTCATGCTTCCCTTTTGTTCAGCTTGTACAAGGCCTGAGGAACCGGAGTATACCTAAGGTACTACTACCTAAATTAATCAGTTCAATGTCCTCTCTGCTGATTTCATTGGCTTTTGTTCTGACTACTGCTAATTTTAGGCTGGCTACCCTACTCTGAGTGCATTCATTGAGCTCGTCTCTCAGTTTGATGTACTTGACGAGTCTACTATGAAAGACGAGAGGTTTGCTTTAGTCGCTGCAAAAGTAATCAATCCTACCATGTTCGATCAAGTTCTGAGAAATTTTACTCCAGATGTACCGGCTGGAACATCTGCTCGGCCAAGGTAAGTTGACGCTGTTCTTGGTTATTAATTTTTGAAGTGAAATTAATGAAATGTGATGCTAATTTTGGGCTGTCATAGGCACTACTTGAGAATAGCATTCTTTTTTCCTGTTTGTGCTTATTTTTGCCTTTTTGGCATCTTTTTGTATAGCAAGACATGGATCCCATCAGTATCATAATATATCCTGTTTGTCCTTTACTAGAATCCTAATTTGACATTGAAACTATAACTAATGCTTATGAGCATGATGAACTTCACTAGAATCAGAAGCTTCCCAGTAATATCTTATTCTTGAAACTTATGGAACATTGAACTGAGATAGATGCCATCTTAGGCTCTTAGCTTGAAATTGGTTCAAACAATATATTTTGCTGTATTGAATGCATGGACATTATGCATGCTGGTCTGATTTTGTGTTACTGTAAATATCATGTGTTAAAATTTATTTTCCTAGTAACATGGCTTCTTAATTCAGTTTATGATGCTTTGCATTTCTGCAGACAAGAAGATGCCCAAGAGTTCCTAAGTTTTGCCATGGATAGAATGCATGATGAACTGTTGAGGCTTAATGGCAATGGTTCAAATTCAAAGGAAGGTATGGTTGTTTCTTCTGATGATGACGATGCCTGGGAGACTGTAGGTAGGAAGAACAAATCTGCAATCATGAGGACACAGAGTTTTGTTCCCTCCGATCTAAGTGCTATTTTTGGAGGCAAGCTACAAAGTGTAGTGAAAGCTGCAGGTAACTGTTTCTTGTGCTGAGAAATTTCAGTTCTTTCCTTTTAACTCTGATCTATCAACTAGATGCCCTTTTGGGAAGGTTTTATCTCCTGATTCTAGCTATATTTGTGCTCGTGTAAAGTTTTCCCTGGAAATACTAGTAACTTAGCTTGTAATAGAAACGATGTTCCCTAAACATGCAGAAGTGCTGTCAAGGAAAAGACATTTTTGCTTATCCTTGAACTTTAAATAAAAACACGTCAACTGTTCATTTGTGCAAAGAAGTTTCTTATCATTGTTGTCAGAAATCCTGCATTAGATTTGTGTCGGTTATCTGAAGCAAATTCTCACTGTAAATTGAAATCATTAGCGTTGTTTGGTAAAAAATGAGGGAGTTTCAGTTATGAAGTTTCTTACCCTCATTTTGTATCTTCTTTTCGGATCCATTCATTATAGGTAACAAAGCATCAGCAACCGTTCAGCCTTTCCTGCTGCTCCATCTTGATATATTTCCAGATGCTGTTCAAACGCTTGACGATGCACTTCATCTGTTTTCCACCCCTGAATCTTTGGAAGGATACAGAACAACTGCTGGAAAGGTTCTTACTGAAATCTGTGCTCAGTAGTTTTGACTCCTGAATTTTGCAATTACTTAGCTCGTCAGAGAATTTGCTTACATTATTTCAGAATTATATTACATATAAGGGACATCATGCATTCTGCATTAGCGCCATTCATCTCTGATGCATTATATTATAAACTACTCCCTCCATTCCTAAATATAAGACCTTTTAGAGATTCCACTATGAACTAGTACATACGGATGTATATAGACATACACCCTCCGTCTGAAAATACTCGTCATCAAAATGGATAAAAAAAGATGTATCTAGAACTAAAATACATCTAGATACATCTCCTTTTATTCATTTTGATGGCAAGTATTTCCGGACGGAGGGAGTACTTTATAGTGTAGATTCACTCATTTTGCACCGTACATAGTCTATAGTGGAATCCCTGAAAGGTCTTATATTTAGGAACAGAGGGAGTACCTGATTAGTTGGTTGGTTGCCTTCTTTGATCTAGATCTTAGTACTCTGTTGATACCGCTATAATCTGAAACTAGGTTGTTGAACTATACCTATGTACTGTACACCTCAGTGCAACAGTATGGTTCTCTTCACAATTATCCTTTTGAAATTAGCTATAATATTGACTGATGAAACTTGATCTTGCAGGCCGGAGTGGTGACAGCTAGGAAATCATTCAAGATACATGAACTTTCAAAGATAATGATACTGCACTTGAAGAGGTTCAGTTATGGAAATCGTGGGTGTACTAAACTGTACAAGCCACTCCACTTCCCTCTTGAACTGGTCCTCAATCGGGATCTGCTGAGCTCACCATCATCAGAGGTGATAATTTCCTTGACACTCAATTTTATTATTGCCAATATAGTTGGTATATCTACTATTTGGTCAATTATGCTTTTATCATCTTGTCTTCTTTATCCTTGATGAGTGTGTGGGATTAGACTTCTTTATAAGTTTGTACAGCCCTTTGTAAAATCAGATGTAACAGCTGTTTCTTGGTTATTACACATTGATTACTTCATCTAACATCTCGCCTTTGGTTGAGTGCAGGGTAGAAGATACGGGCTCGTTGCAACCATCACTCATCACGGGAGCGGCCCGTCCAGGGGCCATTACACCGCTGATGCAAAGCGTGACGGTGGGCAGTGGCTTCGGTTCGATGACGGCCATGTCATGCCCATCAACGTGAACAAGGTCTTGCATAACCCAGCGTATATCCTGTTCTACAAGCAAGTTTAAGTCTGGTGTTACCATGCGGTTGATCGCACCCTTCCTCTCATTGCTGGAACAGTGAGTTATACTGTCTAACTATGGTTGTGTTAAATGGTAGCTGCCGTGTAACCGCAGAATCGAGTGTGTCAAGTACCCTGGTTGCGTGACCCTATTTATATATATGCCTGGTAACGTAGTGATGAGGGGGGTGGGCATTCCCGCTCAGCCCATTTTTGAGGTCCTGTAAAATGCACCTGCTCATCTTGGTAACCATGAGGTTGCTATTCATCCTTTGTGCTCGTGTTATGGCGATGTGATGTGTGCACTTCTTTACATTTTAGGCGACCTAATTGAAAGTGGCCAGTCTTCGGCTGCCTCACTCACGATTGGATGACCGACCATGCGCCATTTCTTCTTGAAATGCCGGCATCTGGGTTTTGTCGATCTCAAAGCTTTAGCAACCAAAGAGAGCCATTTCTTCTCGAAAAGCCGGTATCTGGTTTTTGTTGATCTCATACCTTTTAGCAACCAAAGAGAAAGAACAGTTGCAAGAGTCACTGGTCAATTTGGCAAAGCTTGAAAGCATTTCCATTTCAAGGTGTTGAATCCTGGTCATCAGTTCTTCCAGCAGCCAAACGTCAGTGCTTTATTATTTGACGTATGGCATGTATAGAAGACTTTGAACAACGACCTCTCTCCATACGTGCAGACCACTAACCCATTCAAACTAGTATCCACTTGCGCTGTGCTCGGCTGGGTGGCTTGACCTTGGTACTACCTGACAGTTGATATCTCGTGACGGCCAGTGTTCTCCTTCCTGCTGCTTATTGCTTTCCTTCCACTTCAGACAACCATACGTTGACACATGCACTCTTGCAGCATCTTAACTTGTAAGCCAAGGCATTGTACAATGCAAGGCGTTCAGTGGAGGTGCTTAGATAAATAAACCACTGTTTCTTTGAGCACCGGTGCTTATTTGCATAGAATAGACGATTAATTAGACGTCTCATGTAAAATTAGGCACTGGTGCCAGAAAAATCAGGTTTACAAGGCCTAATGGTGGCAGATGATCAAGTAGCATGCCTGTATTTCCAAGTTCCGATGCGTGTGATGAACCGCTCAGTCAGAAAGAGAGGCACGGAGAATGCAGAGCCCTGTTTGTTTCAGCTTCAATTGGCTTCAAATCATATGCGGGTTCGCTTCGCAACTGAAGTAAACTTGGACATGCTTCAGGCAATTGCACCGAGAATGGTCCGAATCCAGATTGATTTTTCCTACTAGAATCTTCTCTCTAAAGCTGAAACAAACAAGGCCTCTGTACCGGAGATCAATCTAAAAGCAGCTTCTTGTTTGCCCTCTACTACCTGTTGTACACAGGTATCTTGCTCAACAAAGGTGTTTTCCTCTTATGCGCAGAGGACAGAGCGATCTCTGCCGGATACCTTCTTGATCAATCCACTTCCAATTTAAGCTCTTGATGGCCAAATCGGACCAAGGGATCTCCCTCGGAAACCTTCTTGATCAATCACTTCCATGCTAAGCTCTCCATGACAAAATCAGACAGTGATCTCTCTCCTTCTATTTTAAGCCCTTCATGGCAATCACAGACAGTGAAGAATCATGCACAAAATCAGGAAAAAAACACAGTGGAAGCAAAGCCAAAAGAGAGAAGCACTTGAGAAAAGGTCCAGCGTTGGACCTGATTACCATCTCATCATATTACACATGATCTTTTTTTTTTTGGCTTTTGTTCTTGACCCATTTCTGGACACGGGAGGAGGGAAGGGAGATCACTAGCTAGCAAGCAGGGGCCTGCAGTTTGTTTTCCCCTTCATTTTTCAGCTGTATACACAGATGCAGGGAGAGACTAGACTGAACCCGACTGAACTGAACTCAAGGTTACACTACACAGCAGCAGCGGCGGCGGCCAAGGGCCGGCCCGTTTAGCTTCTAGCGCGGCTGGTGGATGGCGCGGCGGGCGCCGCCGCCGGCCCTGGGGCCGACGTGCTGCGCCGGCTTCTCGGCGTGCCTCATCGGCGCCCAGGCTGGCGCCGGGCCGCCGCCCCTCGGCGAGTTCACGCTCAGCGTCTTCAGCACCGCGTCCATGTCGCCGCCGAACCCTGCAAATTCAGAGCGATCAAGTTCGCTGGTCAGCTTCCGGCTGCTGCTATACTACCTCTGCCCCGGTGAGGAGGAGGAGATGGACAGACGGTGGGAGGTGTACCGTACCTGCTGGTTTGTAGTGGTAGAAGTCGGGCTGGGGCTGGGGCGACGGCGGGGAGTAGAAGAGGTCGTCGGCGTCGAGCAGGTCGACGGAGTCGTCGGGGAGGAGGGCGGCGACGTCGTCCACGTCGACGTCGTCGGCGAGGTCCTCGTAGAGCTGGTGCTGGCGGAACCAGTGGTCGCGGAACCAGGCGGTGGTCTTGACCAGCTCCCACCACTCGGGCGAGTAGTCCTCCACCTTCTTGAACGCCGCCGGGATGAACATGGGCGCGTCCGGGTTCAGCGCCGACATCGCCATGGTGCTCATGATCACCTCACTACACGCAGAAGCAAACCAATCAGCTTCCGATCATCATATCGATCGGTACTGTAACCACGCCATGGCCACCACAGATCTGTGCATCGCGGCCAATTCCCGGCGTTCTTGCTTACCTTTTCTCTGCCGTTCGTCGGTCGTCGGGGCGGACGAAATATCTCTCGTGGTTATCTGGGTGGAGACGGGTGGGATTTCTGGGGTGTTTCGCCGTGCCCGTGCCGGGTGGGGGGGAGGGGGTGTTTATAGGGGGCGGGGGGGAGTGCGGTGGGTCGGGTCGGGGTGGGGGCGGCTCCGGGGTGGGTGTGTGTGGGGGGGACGGCGACGGGTCGGCCTGGCTTCTTCCGTGACGCGGTGGGGCGCGGCCAATGGGGAGGAGACCTCTGGCGCCGCGGTGTACACTGCGCTTTGCCGTGCGCGGCGCGGGGTGGATTTTCTGTGGGCGCCGCGGCGGTGGAGCGCTGATGGGTTTGGTTTGGTTTGGCTGGAACGGCCGGAAGCTTCTGCCTTCCCGCGGACGGTTGCTTGGTTGGTTTGGGGCCGAGTCAAACGCACCCGACCTGCCTGTCGGTCGTAATTCGCGAACCATTTTTTATGTACGCATCGCAACCTTTTGGAAATTTAATCGGGCAACCCCGTGGAGCACGCACTGGCCCACCGCTTGATGTGAACGCATGCAGACGAGGGGTTCGGCGGATTTTTCCAAGGGCAAGCGCCATGAGCACGACCTTTGTTATTGTGTATGTGCGTTCGTTCGTACGTATGCTTTAAAATAAGGATATTACTATATGCTTATATGAGCTAGCATCAGGAGCAAAACCACGGATGAATAGTCACGTTAGATCGGGCGCTTTCACGTACGAACAAATGCGTCGCGATCCAGAACCGGAACCAGTTGAGGGCGGGCGGTGGCGTCGTCGACGGAAAGCTAGGAAAAAGTAGTGGACACGGTCGCATGGCGCATGAACCACACACTGCCTCACGGTTCACCGGTGCCGGGGGGAAAAGGAGGAGCAGTTACTGATCTCGACAGCTATGTGAGCTGAGCTGATGAGCATCAGTGGGCCAAATTACGATCAGGTTACACGATCTTAAGGAGGACACGTTGGCATCCTCCTCCTGGCTGAGCATGCCAAGTCACTGTCGTGATCGTCTCAAAAAATTCCAGAGCCGATGCATATCTGGAAGAAGGGTGT
The DNA here is from genome assembly GCF_003073215.2 of Triticum urartu. NCBI lineage: Eukaryota > Viridiplantae > Streptophyta > Magnoliopsida > Poales > Poaceae > Triticum > Triticum urartu. The sequence continues at coordinate 69,774,639 of NC_053023.1, read as the reverse complement.
CTCAGAAATATCTCGGAGGAGGAAGTAAACGTGAACGCATGGTACCATTTCGATGTGAACGTACACCGAGGGGACCGACCGACTTTTGCTATGAAGGATTCGGGAGAGCAACTAGTGTGAAATATGTTCTTCAAGTACGAGCCATGTAGTCTAGTTGGCCGGTCATATATTCTAGATATCATGAACTTGCTTTTTTAGAAAATTTTGTTGTGTGGACACAATGTCTCGTCTATTGGGTGACCAAATTTGATATCTGCGAAACCAAAAAGAGAAATTTTAGATATCGATAATATTGTAAGGACATTTAGACGTTGTAAGTGAAATTTGATTTGTTTATTTAGAGAATAGGCACAATTTGAGTCTGACTTTGAATTAATAAAGTCATCAACTGGCCATGATTACAATCATGAACAAAAACAGAAAAAAGAGACGGCAACACGACTGATACAAAGATGATGAAGAAAGAGCTCACAAAGCAACAAATGCTACAAGCTCGGAGAATAGGAAGACAAAAAAAACGAAGGTTGGAGACATCAATGCCCTGTTCCGCGAACACCACATAGGAGAAGAGGAACATGCCAGCTCGAAAGGCGAAAGCCCGCGAGCAAAATAAGGGCATGCAGTCGTCAAAACAACTGAGGTCATTGCACGAAACAATCGTTCGTTCCATTACGGGAGGAGGCTCCAACCTTCTTGCCTCGGCTCGAAAGGCGTGGCACCGTTGATAGATGGAGCTGCCCACCCTAGTGCCGCCACCCAACAGAGTAGGATTTTCACCCGGAAGACTTACAAGGGACGAGTGAGGGGAGTATAAGACCACAACAGGGCCTCCATGGAGGAAGACAACTAAAAGGATCGAGATGGATCCAGAGATGGGTGAATAAGTACAATTAAATTTAATTTGATTATTAGAAAGTCTAGGAAATGTAGAATATAAATGTGAGCCTAGCGATTGCTTCGGTGAGATAACCAATGCAATACAATGTGTTCAACTAGATATACTGAATGCAAAGGCTAAGTGGCCCAAGTAAATCGCAAGTAGGGGGTAGAGAGATAACTCAAGATACAAAGATGAGAATGTTCCTCGAAGTTAACTTGGAGGAAAGCTAGCCGCCCTTGGAGGGATGACTCTTACCATGAAGACACACCAACACCACGAATGCTCATCCTCTTATCCTTGAGATATCGCAAAGAAAACGATTATTGACGATACAACATAATTGAAAATCTATCTGTCTCAGCTAACCTCATCATGCATGATATTTCTCTCCGGAGAAATGAATACCACTTGTAGAACGGAGTTGCTATTCCTTCGAAAGGAATCATGTTAAACTCCCGTTAGAAGGAGTACATGCGTACTTCCTCAAATCACTACATTCATGTCTCTGAAAATAATTTCAATGCATATTCATATGATTACATTCGCAATGCACAGGTGACCTCCATAGGACAACAAAGAAAATTGTTTCTTGCTCAATCCAGAAAAATGAGGTCTCCACTTCCCAGACAAGTGTGCGTAGTGAAAACTAACTAACCCTTCTTGAAGGAACAATCTCAGGGATTTCCTTCGCTAATCATGAGCCATGAGATGTATATTGTTGTTGCTATTTGCCCCTCATTTGTCTGTTTCTTTTGTTTGTTTGACTCGTTTTGTTGCCGTCTGTTGTGTTTTTGTTTCGTACGATGAACAACTCACTCAGAGTTGTTGTTTCGTCTTTCTTTTTTGGCTGAGTGTTTTTGTTTTGGACCATGTTTCCCCTCTATTCTCTCTCGTCTAAATCTATGTTGCCTGTCAGCATGTAATTTAATCTGAAGAAAATTTCCTTCCAACATCCTAGGTTGCGAAAGAAATGGACTTCGAACTTTTATCTATTTTTGGCATAAGCCCCTTCAAACCTTTCGGTCTCCCGCTCCACTCCCGACATTTTGGCACGTGCCCACAATCTCCACAATCGTGATTGTACCCGTTGAATGTGGAACGTCCATCGCTTGAGGACCATCGATTTCGGCGAAGTGGTTAAGCCTTCGGCTATAAATACCCCTCCATCCTCCTCCTCAGTTCATCTGCCTTTTTCCTTCGAGTCCGTATTCCATCCTATAGTCCAAGCCCGCGCCCGAAGCCACTCCGGCGAGGAGCTATGCCGTGAAACTCGGTGGGAACTTGCCGCATTTGTCCACGCTGCTGCGGCAATCTTCTTCACTACATCACCGTAGTTGATGTTGGAAATATGCCCTAGAGGCCATAACAAAGTGGTTATTATTATATTTCCTTAATCATGATAAAGGTTTATTATTCATGCTAGAATTGTATTGACCGGAAACTTAAATACATGTGTGGATACATAAACAAATACCGTGTCCCTAGTAAGCCTCTATTAGACTAGCTCGTTGATCAAAAGATGGTTAAGGTTTCTTAACTAGAGACATGTGTTGTCACTTGATAACGAGATCACACCATTAGGAGAATGATGTGATGGACAAAACACATCCGTTAGCTTGCATATGATCGTTCAGTTTATTGCTACTGCTTTCTTAAGGGTGTGTTTGGTTCGGGAATGAAGTGTAATGGAATGTCATGGTTCTGTTCCATAGGAATGGAATGGTTCCATCTCCGTGTTTGGTATAATAATGTAGTGGAATGGAATGGTTACGTCTCCATGTTTGGTTGGTGGAATGGTATGGAATGAAAATTGTTCAAATTGGTGTTTGCTTTTCTGGTATCATATGCAACATTGATAGTATGTTCCCGAGCTTTCTTTTCTAATTCAAAAATAACATTTGATTTGTATTTTCATCATCGAGGAAAACAAGTCAGGTGCCTCCACCAAAGTGAAAACATCCCTGGATTCTCCTATCTCGCCTCGCCCGACATACATGGAGATCACACCATTCTGGACATTCACATCAGAACCACATCTAGTTTTGAGGATCGGTGCTTACATGGATTAGCCAATTGAACCTTCCTGAATTCTTCTACGCCGCCACCATCGCTCGCCATGGCTGCCGCCTGGAATCAGGCGCCCTTCTTCCTGGCCTTGGACATGGGCCCGTGTAGGATCCAAAGTATGTCTAGAGGGGGGGGGGTGATTAGACTACTTGAGCAAATAAAAATCTAGCCTTTTCCCAATTTTAAGTCTTGGCAGATTTTAGAAACTTGGCACAAGTCAAGCAATCAACCTACACATGCAATTCTAAGAGGTATAGCAGCGGAATGTAAATCATTACATATGGAGGTAAAGGGGAGGAGTTTAGAGGGAGCAAACGCAATGTAAACACAGAGATTTTTGGCGTGGTTCTGATGGGTGGTGCTATCGTACATCCACGTTGATGGAGACTTCAACCCACGAAGGGTAACGGTTGCGCGAGTTCACGGAGGGCTCCACCCACGAAGGGTCCACGAAGAAGCAACCTTGTCTATCCCACCATGGCCATCGCCCACGAAGGACTGGCCTCACTAGGGTAGATCTTCATGAAGTAGGCGATCTTCTTGCCCTTACAAACTCCTTGCTTCAACTCCATAATCTTGACGATGGCTCCCAAGTGACACCTAACCAATCTAGGAGACACCACTCTCCAAAAGGTAATAGATGGTGTGCTGATGATGAACTCCTTGCTCTTGTGCTTCAAATGATAGTCTCCCCAACACTCAACTCTCTCTCACAGATTTGGATATGGTGGAAAGATGATTTGAGTGGAAAGCAACTTGGGGAAGGCTAGAGATCAAGATTCTTGTGGTTCGATTGGAATATCTTGGTCTCAACACATGAGTAGGTAGTTCTCTCTCAGAAAATGAATGTTGGAAGTGTATGCATGTTCTGATGGCTCTCCCCATGAATGGAGGAAGGGTGGAGGGGTATATATAGCCTCCACACAAAATTTAACCGTTACACACAATTTACCAAACTTGGTGGGACCAAATAGTGAAACTCGGTTAGACCGATTCAATTCAAAATGTGAACGTTAGGCTTTTCGGTGGGACTGACATGATCAACTCGGTGGGACCGATGTGCTAGGGTTAGGGCATAACCTGATCTCTGTGAGACCGATCACATGAACTCGGTGAGACCGATTTCAGTAATAGGCAAACAGAGAGTTGGTCAGGCAAACTCGGTGGGACCGATCGCTCATTTCGGTAAGACCGAAATATTACGAAAAGGAAACAGAGAGTTTGCATTGCGAACTCTGTGGGACCGATCGCTCATTTCGGTTAGATCGAAACGTTACGAAGGAAAACATAGAGTTTGCAATCCCATCTCGGTGAGACTGAGATCCCTATCGGTGAGACCGAGCTGATTAGGGTTTTCGGCTATGGCTATGTCAATTGAACTCGGTGGCGCCGGGTAGATCAAATCGGAGGGGCCGAGTTTGACTTTAGGTTTAGGACATATGTGGAATTGAGAAAGTGGTTGAGGGCTTTTGGAGCATATTACTAAGCATTTTGAGCAAGCAATCCATTAAGCAACACCTCATCCCCTTTTAGTAGTATTGGCTTTTCTTATGGAATCAATGTGATCTTGGATCACTAAAATGAAAATGTAGAGTCTTGTGCTTTTGCCAATATGTGTCCTTAGTATTTTGAGGGGTCCACATCTCTAGCCCATGCCAAGCCAATCAATGAACTTTCTGAAATGATCATCTTGAAATAGTATTAGTTCAATGAGCTATATGTTGTTAAAAATTACCAAAAGCACCCAAGGATTAGTTGCACTTTCAATCTCCCCCCTTTTTGGTAATTGATGACAACATATAGATCAAAGCTTTGACAAATGATAATAAGAATGAAATACATCGTTGCTTTGAGAAGTATGTGATAAGCAAGAGCTCCCCCTAAATTTGTGCATTGTTTAAAATTTGCTTTGGAATGCAAATGCACAATTGATTAGGAACATGGGTTACTCTTCCATGTCACATACATCTTGGTGGAGCGCTCAAAATGATAGCATGTGAAATATACACTCATCACCAAGACAAAGTGAGTGATCATACATGAGAGATAGAGAATATCGTCGTCCAAGCACAAACGTTAAAGTATGATATGATCAAACACATGAACATACAAGTATCTCACACACATAACCATAGTGTATCATCCAAGCAAGCAAACACACAAGTAGCAAATAAGTAGCAAAAGAGGCAAAAAGAAGCAAATGTCCCTCTCTCTCTCGAAGCCTATGATCTATACACTTTCTCCCCCTTTGGCAACAAGTTACCAAAAAGCTCGAAAATGCATAGTGATATGCGGCTCTCTAAGCTTGATCCTAGGGAGGTGGCGTGGAGAGGAGTCCTGCAACAAATGCATCTGAGGAGGTTGAAGGAGCTGGTGGAGTTGCAACCGAAGGGGCAACTGAATTTGTGGCTGTAGGAGGTGGTAGCTCTAGTATCTGTCATTGGCACTGCTGCAGACCTCTGCCTTCTGGGCACCCTTTGATATGCATCAGTGGTGGTCTTGCACTACAAAAAAAACACTTCCATGATGATACGTGTTTGTCACAGTAGGTCACGTTTTTTGTCATGCATGTACATCCGTGACGATTTTATGACATAATCAAGATAGTCATACCTGTGCTGTTGTAGAAGTGTTCCCTGACATTACCAAAATTATCATCACGGAAGTGTCCACTTCCATGACGATAAATTGCGCGTCACAGAAGTGCTTTCGTCAAGGGTGACCGACATGTGGCATCCACCGTAACGGAACGCCGTTAAGCTATCGGGTTGGGTTTTGGATCCGATAACCCGTTAACAGCCCCGACCAATGGGGATTTTCCATGTGTAAAATCATCATTGGCTGGAGGAAACACGTGTCGGCTCATCGTTGGGACAGATGTCATCCACTCATTGGACGGAAGGCGCCTATGATACGTCGACACATGGCACAGCCCAACAGAGGCCCATTCTTGTGAAAAGGCCGGCTCGTTTGACTTGGTCAAAAGGTGGCGGGCCAGCCCATGGAAAGCCTGTTAACGGCCTGTTCGCATATAGCCCATTTACAGCCCGCTAACCCAAGGCCCGTTACGCCCTATCCGAATTTGGCCCAATAGCGTCATCTGGGCCATCCAATATGATTCCAGCTTGTTTTCACTTCTGGCGCATGTATGGCCCATGACGTCTTCCGGCCCATATGAGGCCCTATGTAACTCTTGGCCTATTAACGGCTCATGGTGAAACTAGCCCGTAATGAACAGTGTATCACTTTACACCCATTAACATCCCATGGTGAAACTGGCCCATAATAAACAGTGTATCACTTTATACCCATTAACGGCCCGTTATTCCGTTGGGCCGTTTCCAGCCCATGTTATCTTTCGGCCTTCTCAGAGCCCATTTATTCTTGGGCTCATTTCCAGCATTCGTTTACTTACGGCCATTTACTGTCATTTTCTGCTTGTGGGCCAAATTCAACCCGTGGTTACAGTTGGCCCGTTTGTGGTCCGTTAATACGTTGGGTCGTTTTCATAGCGTCATCAAATACGGCCTATTAACGATGGCCCGTTATGGTTGGCCCATGAACGGACGATTCCAACTCTAGCCCGTTTACGGCCATAATGCGGTCTGTTTGGCCCATGTTTGGCCAATCGATCATACGACCCGTATAAGGCCCATTGATGATACGGCCCGCAGAAGGCCCATTGTTTCTACGGCCCGTAGAAGGCCCACTGTTTCTACGACCAGTAGGAGGCCCAGTGTCACTACAGTAAATATTAGCCCATGGTTATTGTGGCCTAGTTTTAAAAAATAGGTTATTGCAGCCACTAGCTAACCGCGGAAAAAGAACTGCAATGACTACAAGCAAACAAATAAACAAGACAACAAGGAAATAAATAAGCAAGCAACTAACGCTAGGCTTCATATTACATCCACTGGGCATCAAAGTTCGCCACCAGTGCAAATATAGGGAACAAAGTAGCATATCATATACACCGGTTGTCAAAGTTGGCGACCAACGCAAATAAACGCCGCAGCAAAATAAATCCAGAACTGAAACCACTTCAGAAGATCTCAAGAAACAATATCCTGGGTACCCATAATGCTGGCAAGATGCTTAGCAAGCTTATTAACTTTCTCTTTTTTGGCACTTAAATCCTCCAGCGCTTGCTGTTGCACCAGAAAAAATTCATCTGAATTCTGCAGGGACTTCCTCAGTCCTTCAGCTTCCTGTCGCAGCACATCTGATCGATGTCTTTCAACTTGAAGTTGAGACTCAAGAAGACGAACTGATTCAGGCAGCGAGTTCGAAGAGCTTGTGCGAGCAGTAGTGGCCAGTAACTCGAACACTGCATCAAGACAGGACTTTTGGGTTCCCTCACTGTCGTCAAGATAGTTTTTATCAGCTTTCTTGGAGACCAACAGGGATGTCTCACTATCTTGAACCTTATCTGCATTACTTCCTTTACCATTGGATAGCGCGGTACTGTTCTCCAATATTTTGTCTGCATTCTAAAAGAGAAACAAGCAGACACATCACATGTTTACCATGTTGTATATGAGACTCATTTTGGTAAATGAGTTCAGTAGTAAAGTGGACAGGATAACAACATGAAACAAACATATATCTATGTACCATGGTCACTTTATGGTCTATATCATTCTAGTTTTTGTTGCCAAATCAAGATAGAGACATAGTTCAAATAATATTTGTTCAAGACAAAGCAGAATAGACAGAATATAAGTGTGGGTAACTATAGAGCAATAACAACACTTGTAATGTGCATGACATGAGAACATAACTGTTTATTCAATTGAAACTGAAATCAACATAGAGCAGGTTACAACAGCAAACCAGTTAAAGAAACAGGTTTAAAACATACCTGTTGCGCCATTGGAGTTTCAGTTCCATCCTTCAAATTTGAAAATAGTTGGTATGAGTAAATACAGTAATGCAAGAGCAAAGGAGTATGAACCATAGCTACAGAACCTGACCTGAGAACAAATCTTCTTCTCCTTTAAGCGTTGAGTTAGGATTCAGAGTGGTGGTCCTCGTGCTTTGGGCATTGCAGTTACCTTACTAACTGCTCGTGTTTGGGTGCTCTGTGGTGGAGACGGTGCTGTGTCAACTGGAACTGGGTTACTATCTGCCGGGGTTGGGGTTAGAAGGGGTGTACCCGATTCTCTGTCCAACTGGGTAGGGGTACAATCTGCGAGAGTCTGGGTTATGTGTGGTGGATCTGGTCCTTGGGCAAGTACAACCGTGGTTCTATCTGCATCAACTGGTAGCACTATCTTTTTTGAAGACCGTGTTGTTACTCCCTTAGATACTGCCATCACGCTCTCCAATTCAAATGGCTGATAAACAAGAAAAGTAATTGAAAGTATAGACATTGTATGATAGACAAGTGCAATGGATAGTGGGGAATAAAAGAGGGCATGAAATAATTCATATTTATGTTGTCTAACCAAATAGGATAGCATGACACAATTTCACATATATGATGGCTAACTAAACAGGATAGCATGACACAATTTCACATTATGATAGCTAACTAAAAAAGATGGAAAGACATAGTTCAAAATATGAGACTATGTAAACAGGATGACATGACATAACTATATAATGTGTTTATTAAATAGGTTGGCATGCCATAATTCACATACAATCACGGATAGAATGCCATAATTCAAAATATGATGACTGTAAACACTAAACAGGATGAGATGATATAACTATATGATGTCTTTATTAAATGGGTTGCCATGCCATAATTCAGATAGATGATGTGTATGTACTATGTAAACATGATGGCATGATATAATTCAAATATATGATTTATATAGTAAGCAAGTAAGCAGATGGCAATCCATATATGATGTAAAAGCTAAGCAATGCAAGACAACATGCATGACATGGGTAATATAACCCTGCCAAGTTTGAGCATAGACCTCGGGGGGGGGGAATAGGACTGGTCATCAATCTCTGAATCCTCCTCTGAGGAGCTCTCTGTAACCAGCAAGATGTCTGCTTCAGCAGGTAGCATTGTCTGCTCTGAATACCTTGTTTTCACTCCAGATACTTCCATCACCGCTTCAAATGGCTGATGCACAAGAAGAGTAGTTGAATATACAAATGTTGTCGACAAATGGAACACATAATACAAAAAAATGATAGCATGATATAATTCACATACATGATGATTGGCTAAACAGCATGGCATTGCATAATTCACATATATAATGCCTTTGCAACAAGATAGCATTGTATAATTCACATATATAATGTCTTGCAACAAGATGGCAATGCATAATTCACATATATGGTAATTAGACACTGAACAGGTGGCATTCACACAAAGCATGTCTAAACTAATCAAATGACATAGCAATGCGAGACACCATACGCACGATATGAGCAACATAACCATGCCAAGTTAGAGCATACACCTTGGGGGGGGAATAGGACTGGTCATCTATCTCTGAATCCTCCTCTGAGGAGCTATCCGTAACCACCGAGGTATGCGCTTCGTCAGATAGCATAGTCTGCTCTGAAGACCTTGTTTTCACTCCAGAATTTGCGATCACCATGTCAAATGGCTGATGCACACGAAGAGCAGTTGACTGTACTAACATTGTTGACAAATGTAATATGTAACAAAAAAAGGATGGCCTGATATAATTTACATATAAGATGACTAGCTAAGCAGGATGACACTGCAAAATTCACATATATGATGCCTGGCTAAACAAGATGGCGTTGCATAATTCACATAAATGATGAATAAACTAAACATATGACATTCGCACAAAGGATGTCTAAACTAAGCAGATGGCATATTTGATGTATAAAGTAAGCAATGCAAGACACCATATGCATGATATAACCAACATCAGCATGCCAAGTTAGAGCGAAGACCTCAGGGGGTAAATAGGAGTTGTCTTCTCCTTCTGAATCCCCCTCAGAACAGATATCTTCCTCTCGATTACAATCCGAAATGCGTGGAGGGGGCTGCCTTTGCGCCTACCATGGAGCGACGTCTGCATGAAATTTTATTGCCACGCAAGGCTCGTCTCTTTTGCTCTACATGTTCAGTTCCATTGTTTACAATAACTGTCATGCATAGGAATAAAACATAGTGAGATTATGTAAGGAGTGCATGCAGAAATCCAGAGTGGTGGTAGCAACCTGTGGATAGACCCAAAACCAATAATAGCAGGCAGATAATGGCTTCAGTTAAAAAATACAGATAATGGCTTCTTTACCGTTTGTTTCCCACCCAACATGAAACTCATAGTAGACACCGGAGATTAACTAGATAGTAGATAGATACTATTGATAGCGGCCCGATATGTTCCCCACAACCATTTAAAAACTCAAGTTTGACCATTAGTTTGGAGCTGACTTAGAGTCTAATCGGTGAACAGGACGATAAAGTAGCATGTAATATTAAGCGATGCATAACGTAAGCAGACACGAAAGAGTGCGACCTCTCTTGCGGACCCGTGTAGTCCTCGAGGTCATCTGCTCGGTTGATGATGGTAATGCAGTTTTCATGGCTGCCAGCGGCGGGGAAGAAGATCTGAGGCGGCGAAAGACAGTCTGGAGGCCGGATCCCTGCTGTGCTGGACCCTTCTGTCGTTGGAGCAGCTGAGCTGGGGTGGACGACGGTGCAACAGGAGCGGGACAAACCACGCAAGGTTTTCTTTGACAACTATCTGTAAGAGAAGTAATTCTACAAGGGCTCGTTTGAATTGGAGGATTCCAACAATGCAGGGATAGGAAATAGACAGGAATAGGATAGGAATGCACGTGCAAAATAGATAATTTAAAAACACAGGATTTCTGCCAATCTGGGTGTTTGATTCACAACAATTGGAAGATCACAGGATGCAAAGAAGCATGGTGAGATTAAGTCAAACCACAAGAAAATGTACGGTTATGATGCTATTATGCTACTATCTCTTAGTCTTGTGCTTCATGAATAGGAATTTGAAAAGGAGGACAAGTGAAAATTAAAATCCCTATGTTTTTTATTTCAAGGATACACTAAAGGAACAAATCCGTGTGCTCAGTGGACAATATATATAACATGTAGAGTAAAAAAGAGATGCAACAAGTCAACCTCTTTGGCGAAGCCATGTCGATCTCAGTGTGATTGGGTTGGCCGATGAGGATGCTCCGGCTGACTTTGCTGTCGGAGGAGGGGAGGAAGATCTTAGGCGTCTGGAGATGGAGCCCGAGGTACTGCTCCGCTGTGATGGAGGGTTTCGTCGTTGGAGTAGATCCGGTGAGTTGTACGACGCCGAGGCTGAAGCAGGACAAGAGAGACAACGAACAACGTTAACCTGAGTGGAATTCTAATAGCATCTCCAATACATGACGTAAAATACATAACCACAAAGTGCTAGATGTAAAATACATCATCTGCTCATCTCTGAACTTAACTGTCGAAAATGAACTTAACTATCGAAACTGAACTTAACTGTCGAAACTGAACTTTACTGTCGAAACTGAATTTTGCTGTCGCAACTGAATTTGGCTGTCGAAACTGAACGCACTAGCAAGGTGAGGCTACACGTCAGTCGACTGACTTTTTCATCTCTGGTCAGTCGATTTTGCAGCCGTTGGATACGAAATCAAGGGCCCACGGTTCATCTTCAACCTCCACCCCCTGAGCCGCCAGCCACCACCGGCCAAACAGCAGCCCCCCGCCACCCCGCCCACCCCGAAAACGCTCCCCACCGTCGGTCCGCCGCCGCCCCGGCCATCCCTCTAGGCCCCCCGTGCCGAGCTTTTTCTCCGGCGATCCCCTCGCCACCGCCCCGCCAACGCCCCGTCACCGCCGGCGACCACCGCTCCCATCCTGAACCCTAAGATAGATAGTGGGGTACCTCTCCGGCGAGCCCCCCTCCCCGCTACGGCTGGTTCTTTCTTCACCCTAGCGAGCCCCCCACCGCCTGAAAATCAACTGACCCAAAAGTCGATTCAGTTGACTGAAGTGGAGCTAAATCGGAGTAGCATCGCAAGCAAGAGAAAGAGCGAGAGCAGTAGCGCGAGCAAGAGCAATAGCAAGAGCAGACCAGGCAGGGGACCGAGAGCAAGAGCAGAGCAGCAGCGCAAGCGAGAGCTAAAGCAGCAGCAGCTCCTATTGATGTGGACGTCGCCGCCGAGGGAGCGACGCCGTGGAGGAAGTGGCCGGCGACGCCGCCGTGGATGGAGCCGTGCCGTGTCGGCTCGGGACCGAGCGCCGGCAGCACCGTGAGATCGAATCAAGAAGAAAATGCGGCGATTAGTGTACAACCTCTTTGGTGGCGCCGATTAGGCCGCAGCTTCATCCGAGGAAACGGTGATGATGATGCTCTTCTGGTGGTGCAGGTGAAGACGGCGGTGTGGGAATGGAGGTGGCGCAAAAAACGAGGGGAATGTCGGGGCAGCTCCTTGGAGGTGAAGGACGGGGTGGCTGAACCGCCGGGACGATGAGATCGACGACGGATCCTCATCCAGTACGGTGGATGAGGGACGTCGAGGTGTTGCTGTGGACGACATCGTCGGGGAAGAGGCTCCGGCTGGGTGGCGGACGGAGCAGGGTGTGGGGTTTCGTCGCGGGTTTTCGCGGCCTCGGTGTACGAATGGGTGGGCGGATGGGATGGAAGTGGGGAACCATGGCTTAGAGACGTGCTTGTCCGAAATGTGGGGTAAGTTACGAAAGTACCCCCACCGATTTGAGGCGGTTCTTTCGGTTCAGGGGTACCACAGGCATTTTGCGTGTCGGGATTTCACAGGAGGTGGGAGTTTTCGCGCGCTTTGTAATTTCGGAATAGCAAGGCACGAGTTGAGATGGAGGGAGTTGCCGGAGCACAACGAGACAAAGATATATCTTAAATATTTCGGGCTAACAAGGCGCGGGTTGAAATTTTCAGACAAGCCTAACGTGTACTGTACCAAATCAATGCGCACTACAAATGTCATTCAAAACTTTGAATTCATTTATGTTCAATTAAAATATTTTGCTACGTGTATAATGCATGCAACCTTCTACTCAAATGAACGTTGTAGTGCATTCCAAACGTATATACTACCGCTTCAATATAAACTAAATTTGAATTCATTTCTCTATTTGAATAAGATCTACAGTAATGATTGTTGTGAAGTCAAAGCATTTGAATTTGTTTCTCTGTTTTAATAAGATCTACAATCATCATTATTGTCAAGTTAAACCATCGTTTGTGTATTATCTTCACATCACACCACATGATTAGTATCGAGTTACATATGAACTATGTGTACTATATGAACTCAAACTAGATTTTTTGAATCCACTTTATTTTGATTTCAAATCACATTACATTTCTAGCTCTAGGTAGATCTTCATAATCTAAACCATGTCTCATATGTATAATGTGTATATCACATTATGTATGGTGTCCCGCCCCCTACGCCTACAAGTATTTAGATGTGAGTTGCAAACACCACACATTACCACAAATTCAAATAAAATGTGAGAATGTTTGATATATAGTATTGTTTAGATTGTTTGATATTTAGTTGTAAGCTGCAAATGCCATACATTATCACAAATTCAAATAAAATGTGAGATTGTTTGATGTATAGCATGGTTTAGATTGTTCAGCATTTAGCTGTGAGATGCAAACGCCATGCATTATCACATTATGGTATATCATGTGCACAACACGTGTATCACTGCTATATTCATGCATGCAATGTTTAAAACACCATGATCTCCTATTCAAATATATGAATCTGCTTTGATATCAAATTATGATCTTTGTTAGTCTCTTACACCCACACAATCCTCTAACCTTTGTAGCTACCACTAACTTTCTCTCGTGCATGCACACGCCCTCCTCGCCCTCCCCCTCCCTTGGCATTCTATCCACCGAGCACATTCATTTTTTTCTTTAGGCCGTTCTCCCAGAGTCTCCACAACTCCTTTCCGACACACACCAATCGATAAACCTCTCCAGCGATGCCTGCCTACAACATACACACACACCTTCAATGTCCTCCTTTATGCGTCCTTGCCTCGTGTCTCTCATACGGTCAGACACACGTGTAAACTCTCGCCCATCTTTTCATCGATCTCATAACCGCACACTCCTCCCCCTATCTAGCTAGTAGTTGGGCCTCTTGCACCACCTCCTAGATCCATTCTCTCTGTCTTTCCGTCTCGCTGGGCCTTATTTGCCTCTAACAAATGGACGTACATCGACCGATCTCTCGCTATACATATAGCTAGCTAGGTCCTTATAACTCGTTTTTACCCACACGTCAATCGATCTACCTCATTAGTTGTGTCTCTCCCTTCCTCCGACAAACAACAATTGATCTACCGATCTAGTTAGGTTTGCTTAGCACACATGGTTCCCCTTCATCATCCATGGATGCGTCCCGACAGATCTATCACGCACAGGCACACACAGAAACACATCCCCACTCTTATTGATAACATTGCAGTTCCAGCCTCAGTTTGTCTAGTAGGCCTCTCCCACCATCTTCGAGAAGCAACTCCATCACCCATCCAGCACTCTACCCCTCTCCCTCCCTCTCCCTCCCTCTCTCTCTCTCTCTCTCTCTCTCTCTCCTCTCTCTCTCCGTCCCATCATATTTCCCGTCCTTCAGTTATGTATGGATGTCGACCGATCTCCCTCAAGACATAGCTGGGTCTCTCCTTCTCAACACATATACGAGTCATTTTACCTCTAAAGTTAGGCCTCTGCCTACCCCTCCCCCCCCCCCCCCCCCCCCCCCCCCCTGATACATTGAGCGCTCTAGTCATGTCTCCCTGCCACACACAAACTTGACATGTGCCCTCTAACGTTCCGGTAGGCCATTCGCCCTATATCTTGGACTTGCAGACACACACAATTTTGATGGCTCTCTTCATCGATCTCGCATCCACCCACTTAATCCTCCCTTCGACTCTATCAATAGCTATGACCCCTCCCTCTCTTCTCGTGGATTGCCCGACCCTCTATGTATGATATTGATAGGCCTCCATTTCACACACATTGCATGCAAAATTTTGTTTGAGATGTCATCGACACATATTCCCACAAATAATTCACGAAATCAACACCCACCCCAAAACAAAAACACTCACGAACGCGGTTTGTATCTCACACACACACCCACGTAGGTGGGGGACGTGCACGAAGAGAAGAGGTGCATGCATGGTGCACGTACTCCCGTCTCTTTCCCAACCACACCCGCGCGGGTACACGGTGGAGCTCATTTCTGTACGAAAAAGGCAGCCCATGTGGTATTTGGCACATGTACTGGTTGTTCACTTGGTGGAGGGAGGATCGTCTACCACGGGTGAACAAACAAATTGCGACTTGACATGTTATGTTAAAAAAAGAGGCAAACCATGTGGGGCCTACCTTAGAGGCAAGGCTCTATACACTGGAGTACTTTTGATGTGTCCCGTCAACTCGCAAAACGAGGAGAAGCTTGCTTAGTACGCCATCTCCCCCGCCCACGGGCGCGGTGGTTCGCAGGATGAGGTGA
>NC_053023.1:69560467-69757860 GCF_003073215.2 Triticum urartu | reverse complement strand
ACCGATTCAGTTCAAAATGTGAACATTAGCCTTTTCGGTGGGACTGACATGATCAACTCAGTGGGACCGATGTGCTAGGGTTAGGGCATAACTTGATCTCGGTGAGACTGATAACATGAACTCGATGAGACCGATTTCAGTAATAGCTAGGCAAACAGAGAGTTGGTCAGGCAAACTCGGTGGGACCGATCGCTCATTTCAGTAAGACCTAAATGTTACGAAAAGGAAATAGAGACTTTGCATTGCGAACTCGGTGGGACCGATCGCTCATTTCGGTTAGACCAAAATGTGATGAAGGGAACATAGAGTTTGCAATCCCATCTAGGTGAGACCGAGATCCCTATCGGTGTTCTGGCTATGGCTATGTTAATTGAACTCGGTGGTGTCGGATAGATCAAATCGGTGGGGCCGAGTTTGACTTTAGGTTTAGGACATATGTGGAATTGAGAAAGTGGTTGAGTGATTTTGGATCATATCACTAAGCATTTTGAGCAAGCAAGCCATTAAGCAACACCTCATCCCCTTTTAATAGTATTGGCTTTTCCTATGGACTCAATGTGATCTTGGGTCACTAAAATGAAAATGTAGAGTCTTGCCCTTTTGCCAATATGTGTCCTTAGCATTTTGAGGGGTCCACATCTCTAGTCCATGCCATGCCAATCATTGAACTTTATGAAATGATCATCTTGAAATAGTATTAGTTCAATGAGCTATATGTTGTTAAGAATTACCAAAACCACCCAGGGATTAGTTGCACTTTCAGCCCGCCGGTGCCACCAGCGTCGGCCGCCGCCCTCTTCACCTACCCACCGAGCACTGGATGCCACTGCTCATCTTCCCGGCATGACCCCTGCACCCAGTGCCCACTGCTGGCCGTCTTCTCGGCCGTGAGCCATGCACCCGCTGCCCGTCAGCCGATTCAGACGAGGCGAGGGAGAGGACCCGCTGGCGGCGCAGATCTAGGAGAGGACCGGCCGGTGGCACGAATCAAGAGGGATAGACCGAGGGGGCTTCATGCGAGTGGAGTATGACGTGCGAGATAGAGAGGGACGAGCGCTGAGCACGATTCCACATGGTCCGCTCGATTTGGAGAGACCGCTCGGTTCTGGGTCTTAGGGGAATATTCGCTCGATGCGAACTGGTGGGTTCCGTCCCAGTTACCAACTGAATGCTAGAACGTGGCCTAGGAACGGGTCTGATCCATTATATTCCGGTTGGTTCCTGAAACCAAACACACCCTAAATGTCAAATACATATTCCTTCGACCATGATATCATGCAACTCTCGAATACCGAAGGAATACCTTGTGTGCTATCAAACGTCACAATATAACTGGGTGATCATAAAGATGCTCCATAGGTATCTCTGAAGGTGTCTGTTGAGTTGGCGTGAATCGAGATTGGGATTTGTCACTTCGTATGACGGAGAGGTATATCTGGGCCCTCTCGGTAATACAACATCACAATGACTAAGGAGTTAGTTACGAGATGCTGTATTATGGAACGAGTAAAGAGACTTACCGATAGTGAGATTGAACTACGTATGAAGATACCGACGATCGAATCTCGGGCAAGTAGCATACCGACGGACAAAGGGAACTACGTATGTTGTCATAAAGGTTCAGCCGATAAAGATCTTTGTAGAATATGTAGGAACCAATATGGGCATCCAGGTCCCGCTATTGGTTATTGGCCGGAGAAGCGTCTCGGTCATTTCTACATCATTCTTGAACCCATAGGGTCCGCACGCTTAATGTTCGTTGACGATATACTATTATATGACTTATGTATGTTGGTGACCGAATGTTGTTTGGAGTCCTGGATGAGATCACGAACATGACAAGGAGCTTCGAAATGGTCCTGAGGTAAAGATTGATATATGGGATATTAGTGTTTGCTCTCCAGAAGGGTTTCAGTATTCACCCGAAGGGGTTTCGGATGTTTTCGGAAATGTTCTGGTGCAAGAACACTTTATTTGGCCAAGGGGTAAAGCCCACGGTGAGGAGGCTCTTTCTCCAAGAAACGACCAAGGGCTCAACATATAAATAGAGAGGCAGGGCTAGCAGCCAGAACACAACAAGATTCACCAAGCCGTTTGTCGGCAACCCCACCCCCTCTAATTTATCCTCTGTCATAGTTTCTGTTGTGCTTGGCGAAGCCGTGCGGAGATTGTTCTTCACCACCACCATCACCACCCTGTCGTGCTGCCGAAACTCATCTACTACTTCTCCTCTCTTGCTGGATTGAGAAGGCGAGGATGTCATCGAGCTGAACGTGTGCTGAACAAGGAGGTGCCATAAGTTCTGTACTTGATCAGGACAGATCGTGAAGGTCTATGACTAAATCAACCGCGTTGATAAACGCTTCCGCTTAGCGATGGGTACGTAGATGCTCTCCCCCACTCGTAGCAATGCATATCCATGGATAGATCTTACGTGTGCGTAGAATTTTTTTGTTTTCCATGCAACGTTCCCCAACAGTGGTATCAGAGCCAGGTCTAGGCATAGATGATATGCACGAGCAGAACAGAAAGGAGTTGTGGGCAGTGATGTTCATATTGCTTCCCACCAATGTCTTATTTTGATTCGGCGACATTATGGGATAAAGTGGCCCGGACCAACCTTACATGTCCACGCACATGAGACTGGTTCCACCGACTGACATGCAACTTGTTTTGCATAAAGGTGGATGGCGGGTGTCTGTTACTCCTACTTTAGTTGAATCGGATTTGACTACGGCGGTCCTTGTAGAAGGTTAAATAGCAACTTGATAAGCATCATTGTGGTTTTGCGTAGGTAAGAATGTGAAAGGATTGATATGGTTGACTAGAGGGGGGTGAATAGGAAACTAACAATTTTTAACTGTTCTTTACCAAATTAAACTTTGCATCAAAGTAGGTTGTCTAGACATGCAACTAGGTGAGCAACCTATATGATGCAACAACAACAAGCACACAAGCAAGCAAGGGAAATAACACAAGTAAGCTTGCACAAGTAAAGGTACGAGATAACCAAGAGTGGAGCCGGTGGAGACGAGGATGTGTTACCGAAGTTCCTTCCTTTTGAGGGGAAGTACGTCTCCATTGGAGCGGTGTGGAGGCACAATGCTCCCCAAGAAGCCACTAGGGCCACCGTATTCTCCTCACACTACTAGGGAAAACCCTATACACAGAATCTTACCAGCAGCGCGGCTCAAAAAGGAGCGCTGCTGCTAATTAGCAATAGCGCGGGTGTGGAAAACCCGCTACTGACAAGTGCTTAGCAGTAGCGCGCTCGGCGTAACCCGCGCTGCTACAAATATCGACCGACAGTGCCCACCCAACTCCATTTAGCAGCAGCGCGGTGCCGCAAGCCGCGCTACTGCTATAGCTGTAGCAGTAGCGCGGTTTTTCTGAGGTCGCTGCTGCTAATTTTCAAATCGGGCACACTTTTGGTCCCGGTTAGTAGTAGCGCTTGTACCGAAAGCGCGTTGCTGCTACTTTCTTAGCAACAGCGTGTTTTACATACCGCGCTACTGCTAATGCGCACCGACCACCTTTTCCCCACCCGTCCTCCCCCTCCCCCAAATCCCTCCTCTCTTCCGCCACTCCCTCCTCTCTCTCTCCATACGTTCTCACATTGACCTCTTGCCCATGCGCCCCTCCTCCTCCATGGCACCTAAAGAGGGCGGCGCCTCACGCCACCGGCGTCTAGGAGCTCGCCGGTCTTCCACCGGCGTCTAGGAGGCTGCCGCCTCACGCCACCACGCCAGATACCTAACCACCGGTGACCAGCCCCGCTACTCCCTCCATCTCCTTCCTCTCTCCCTCGGTTTTCTTTCTCTCTCTCTCTCTCCCTCTAGTTTGACTCGCAATCCCATGTCCATGCCCGTGCAGGTAGTCGCCATGGACGACCATATCTGGCATGGTCGGGAAGAGGAGCCCCACGCCGCTGCCTTGCTCTTCCATGGAAACAGGCCATCCTCCAACAGCCACCGCCGGATCTGGTCTGCCGCTGCTCGTTCATACCTCCCGTGACCCCAACCATCGCTGGATCGAACAACTGCTGCCATTGACAACACGCACGGGATCGAGATATTTTTTTGGTTTTGAAAGTAATAGTAGTAGCGCGGGGTATAAGACCCGCTATAGATAATTAGCAGTAGCGTTGTACTGCAACGCACGCTACAGCTAACCATGTATAGCAGTAGCGCGTGTTAACACACGCTACTGCTACAAGTTAGCTGTGGCGCCGTATCAGTAGCATGGGCGCCCGCGCTACTGATACACCCAAAACCCGCACTACTGCTAGGCTTTTCCCTAGTAGTGTCACGCCCTCACACAATGCGAGGTGTCGTGATTCCACTATTGGTGCCCTTGGAGGCGGCGACCGGACCTTTACAAACAAGGTTGGGGCAATCTCCACAACTTAATCGAAGGCTCCCAACAACACCACGAAGCTTCACCATAATGTAATATGGCTCCGTGGTGACCTCAACCATGTAGGGTGCTCAAACACCCAAGAGTAACAAGATCCGCTAGGGATTAGTGGGGGGAATCAAATTTCTCTTGGTGGAAGTGTAGATCGGGGCCTTCTCGACCAATCCTGAGCAAATCAACAAGTTTGATTGGCTAGGGAGAGAGATCGGGCAAAAATGGAGCTTGGAGCATTAATGGTGCTTTTGGGGGGAAGAGGTAAGTCAATGAAGAAGAAGAGGACCCCCATTTATACAAGGGGAAACCATCCAACCGTTACCCCCAAAACAGCCCCGCGGAGGGCGGTAGTACCGCAGGTGGCAGCGGTACTATCGCTGGACCCCGGTACTACCGCTTCTACTGCCACTGCGAAGTACCACACAACCCGACATGAGAGGCGACCCCCTCGAGTCGACGCGGTAGGACCCCGGTACCGCAGCGGTACTACGGCTGTGAACCCACAAGCGGTACTACCGCTGGGTACCGCGGTACTACTGCTTGGACCAAAGCATGCTCAAAACGCAAGAAAAGAGACCCCCATCGACGCGGGAAGGCTTAGAGGGTGCGAAAAGGAAGTGCACGTGATGATTCCCCCAAGCCTTACCAAAGCGGACCCCCTCTTGATAGTACGGTGACTCCTACGAGACAAGACCACAAAACTAGAAACAAAAGAACTACACCGTCTTGAATAAAAAACTCCGAGGAGAAAGAATCATCTCGTGCCAAAGGATGAATCCCTGAAAAGCTCAAAGCACATGATTAGTCCGCAAAAGCATTGTCATCAATCACCAAAACACCTTAGGGATAAATATGCCCTTACAATCTCCCCCTTTTTGGTGGATTGATGACAATACGGGATTCGCACAAAGGGAAAGAATATATGACATAAGCAAACCCCACACCTCTAAAATATAGACGGGCTCCCCATAGATGTGTGTTATCTTATAAAAGTGCTTTGGACTGCACGACACACATACTAGGATCAACACTCCCCCTATATTTTATAGACATAGCATATCTTGCAACAAATAAGGCTAACACTAAGCAGGATATTAGATAAGAGCAAAGCATAACTAGCACAAGATAACCTAAGCTCAATACTATGCGATAGAGTGCATATGTCTTAGACCATATGACAGAAAGTCTCAGGAGCACACCCAAACCAACACACGAAAGGTTCAAACACGAGAAAGACATGCAAGACAACCACGCCACACAAACGACAACCACGCCACACAAACACAAGCTCGCAACTCAACAAAGACACAAATCCAACTCTCTCCCCCTTTGGAATCGAGACACCAAAAAGCAAAGAGCGAAGCTATGGCTCCAGGTGATAGCCAACTGAGGATCTCGAACATCATATCCCAGTGCGATCGTCTGCACCGCCGTCATCGGTCGGAAACTGCTAGGTGTCTGAGTCGGTCCACGGACAGTGCTGCTGAATCCACTCCTCCTCATCAGTGATCTTTCCCTCGGATGCACTGGCAACAGTCGCACCCAACTTACGCATGAGCTCCTTGTGACGACTCCTAGCCAGATTGTCAGCCACATGAGTCATGTACTGTCCGTGAGACTCCATGCAGAAGAGTTTCTTCATCTTGCGCTTGAGCTTCTTTGCCCAAGGGGGTTCTGCTCCAGATGGCTCATAGTCATCATCATCAGCAGCATCAGCCTCAGTCTCCATGTCAGCAGCTTCAGGCGGAACACCAGAACTCAGAGCAGTTGTGCTTAGTTCTCCTTCTTCCTCAGACTGTTGATCTCATGAGAAACTAGATCTCCAGTCTCCAGCACCACCCTCGGATACACATGCTCCCAGGACTTCTCAATGAGCAACATGATAAACGGTCCATAGATTGGGCACTTGCGCTCAGAGACGGCGGAAACCAACTCATACCACATGACATGAGAAATATCCAAATAGTCTCCAGAGTTTTATTCCTTCTCATGTTGACAGAAAAGAAGCATGTCCACAAGATAAGAGTGTACCATATCCAAGTTGCCGATGCGAGGGAAGAGTGTCTCCCTGAAGATGCGATGGAGAATATCCAGAAATGCTGGCAGCTCATAGGTCTCCTTCTTAGTCACTTGGTTAACCTTCACGGTATAGTATGGCCAGAGAGATTGCTTGTGAGTGGAGGTTGCATTGCGGTGAGGGCGGAAGCCAACTGGGTTCTCAAGACCTTGATCCTCAACTTCAAGAAGCTCCATGAAGGCCTTCCACTTGACAGTAAGCAGCCTGCCATTTGTCATCCAGGTCAGAGTCCTGTCCACATCAGTCCCAAGATGGACGGTGGCATAAAACTGAGCCACTAAATCTGCATCAAAATCCTTGTTGAACTGCAGGATCCTAAGGATGTTCAACTAAGAGCACATCTGAAGTGACTCCCCAAAGTAGTCCGGATCCTTCTCCATAAAGGCAACGTCGACGGAGCGAACGTCAACAAAAAGGTTCTTCTTGGCCCTAATCACATCAAAGTAGACAGCATACTGAAAGCGGTTCCAGAATGGGCGGTTGACCAAGGCAGGCTCTTGATCGACCTCATAGGGGTTGCGCCGACGCTTCTCCCAGAATTCCTTGGTAGACATCTCTGTCACATACTTGGCACTTGGCTTGGGCTTGGACGCACTCATCTTCTTCATTTGAGCCGGAACACCTGGAGGGATACTTGGCGGAGCACTTGAAGAGGCCGCCGTTGTCTCACAGGTGCGGTAGCGCTTGGACGTTGCACGTCCGAGGTTGACACGGCGGACTTGCTGATCAAGATGTTCATCACCTGGAATCAAACACACGAGCAGAAGAAACAACACGAAAGAAAGAGAATAATCCTCCAAACAAGACAACACAGATCAAAGAGTGGTAGGAAACAGTGGAATTGGGTATCCAGCGGTAGTACCATGACCCACCGCGGTAGTACCGTGCTCGAAGAGCGGTAGTACCGCTCCAGACGGGGAACGGCGGTTCCCTACTGCCGTGGACAGATCCGGCACTACCGTGGATGCCAAATTCAAAAATATGTCTACCAATCATCAATCCAAAAGGCCTAGAAGCCATCTCCATCCTACTCAAGCCTCGACTTAGCCAAAAATCGAGAAAAGCAATGCTTATTGCCCCTAACAACTAGATGTGAGATCTAGGCAAAAAGAAAACGAGAACGGGGGCAATACCGGCATCCATGGCAAGAGGACGCGGTGGGGATTGACTCCACCGGAGGAACTAGATAGGAACGGCACAAAGACGGCGGCTGGCCGAAGCCCTCCTGCGGCGAGACGTCGCTGGAGCGACGAGGAAGACGAGCGAGTGGGGCGAATGGGTATGGGGGAGAAAAGCAACTCCCCTGACCCCCAACATAACACCCCCCCCCCCCCCCCCCCAACCCCCCCCCCCCCCCCGCCCGCCCCATAGCGGTAGTACCGCTGGGTTGGGCGGTAGTACCGCTTGACGTTCATCAGCGGTAGTACCGCTATGCCGCAACAAGATAGGCTAAACATGGCTTAGCTCAAAAAGAGAAAACGACTAGAAAACAAGAGAGAACACACACTCAAAACCAACATGAAGAATACGAAGGACATACACTCCTACAAGAGAGGGCGGTGGCCGAGACCACCTATGTTTGAGTTTGAAGGTATGGCGCCGCGAAGATTTTAACCTTGGGCCCATGACCAAAACTCATCTTTGAAGCACAAGAACCATAAAAAATGGCTAGAGTGAAATAGTTTGATTAGTTTATGTATAATGGGGGGAGGGAGAGTCCATTGAGAGAACAACACTCCCCCTATGTCCATGCCTACATCTAAACAAGATAACAAGTTAAGTATGGTGGGGTGTGCACGGGTTCAAGCAGCATTGCTCAAATCAATGATATTTAGCTCATGCCTTAACTCGTGAAATCTTGCTTCATCCAGGGGCTTCGTAAAGATATCCGCAAGGTTATCAAGAGTGTTGAGATAGTTGAGCTCGATCTCCCCTCGCCTAATATGATCCCGGATGAAGTGATGCCGGAACTCAATATGCTTCGTCTTGAAGTGTTGCACCGGGTTGAGGGAAATCTTGATTGCACTTTCATTGTCACACCAAAGAGGCACTTTGTCACAAATGACACTGTAATCCTTTAAAGTTTGCCTCATCCATAAAAGTTGTGCACAACAACTACCGGTAGCCACATACTCCGCTTCTGTGGACGAGAGACACACGCAACTTTGCTGCTTGGAAGACCAACTCACCAAAGAGCAACCAAGAAATTGGCACCCTCCGGAAGTGGACTTCCTATCCACTTTATCTCCCGCCCAATCCGAGTCCGAATAACCTACAAGCTTGATGTTTGCTCCTCTTGGGTACCATAAGCCAAAGTTTGGGGTATGAGCCAAATATCGAAAGATTCGCTTGACCGCCACAAAGTGAATTTCCTTAGGTGTGGCTTGAAACCGTGCACAAATTCCCACACTCAACATGATATCTGGTCTAGATGCACAAAGGTAAAGCAAGGAGCCAATCATGGAGCGACATACCTTTTGATCCATCGCTTTACCATTGGGATCAATGTCAAGTTGGCACTTAGTGGGCATCGGAGTGGAAGCCGGCTTTACATCACTTAGCTTGAATCTCTTGAGCATGTCTTGAGTGTATTTGGCTTGGTTGATGAAGGTTCCTTCTCTCCTTCGCTTCACTTCGAACCTGAGAAAGAACGTCAACTCTCCCATGGAAGACATCTCAAACTTTGAGGTCATGAGAGCGGAAAATTCCTCAGTGAAAGCTTTGTTAGGGGAACCAAAGATAATATCATCAACATATAATTGGCACACAAACAACTCCCCTTTGACCTTCTTAGTAAAAAGAGTGGGGTCGATTAGCCCAACTTCAGAACCACGGTCTTGTAACAACTCGGTAAGGTGGTCATACCACACACGTGGGGCTTGTTTAAGGCCATAGAGTGCCTTATCGAGTTGATACACACGATGGGGAAAGTAGGGATCCTCGAACCCGGGGGGTTGCTTGACATATACCAATTCATTAATAGGACCATTAAGAAAAAGCACTCTTCACATCCATTTGTAGTAACTTAAAGTTATGATGAGAAGCATATGCAATCAACATGCGAATGGATTCAAGACGAGCAACGGCAGCAAAGGTTTCACCGTAGTCGATACCCTCGACTTGGGAGTAGCCTTGTGCTACCAAGCGAGCCTTGTTGCGAATGATAATCCCATTAGAATCTTTCTTGTTCTTTAATATCCATTTGGTACCAATGACATTGTGGTTCCCCGTTGGCCTTGGCATCAATCTCCACACTTTGTTGCGCTCGAAGTTGTTGAGTTCTTCATGCATGGCATTGAGCCAATCCGGATCTTCGAGCGCCTCATAGACCTTTTGGGGTTCAACACATGAGACAAACGCGTGATGTTCATAATAGTTTGCTAATTGTCTACGAGTGCTTACCCCCTTTCTTAAGCTTCCAAGCACATTTGTCATGAGATGATCCTTGGTGGAGAGCTTGGAAGCAATCTTGGTGGCACGACGCTCCAATTCTTCCTCAGGGGTGAGACGAGGAGTGGTCACTTGATCATCTTGAGCGACGTCTTGAGCTTGTTCTTGATCTCAAGGAATCTCTTGATCTTGAACTTGCTCGGAGGAGAGAACTTGACCTTGGGCATCACTTGATGTTACAACACTATCTTGAGATTGACCTTGCCCTTGGTCTTGTTCTTGAGGTTGAGGGCCTTCACTTTGTTCTTTGAAAGCGTGTAGGCCTTGGGTTGGTGATGGCTCCACTTGAGTGGAGCATTGTCCTTCTCCTTCGGCCACAAGGGGTTCCTCAATGGGTAAGATAAAGCCAAAACCCATTCTTCTTATGGCTTGGGGAGGAATTTCATCACCTACATCACAAGTGCCACTTTGCTCCACTTGGGAGCCGTTATTCTCATCAAACTCCACGTTACACGTCTCCTCAATAAGTCTTGTGGACTTATTGAGTACACGGTAAGCATGGGAGTTTGTAGCATACCCAAAAAATATGCCCTCATGAGCTCTAGCCTCAAATTTTGACAAACGAACACCTTTCTTGAGAATGAAACACTTACACCCAAACACCCGGAAGTACTTGAGGTTGGTCTTGTTCCCGGTGAGTATCTCATATGGAGTCTTGTTCAAACCTTTGTGGAGGTAGAGCCGATTTGATGCATGACAGGCGGTGTTGATGGCTTCGGCCCAAAAGTTGTATGGAGACTTGAACTCCGCCATCATGGTCCTTGCCGCATCCATCCACATCCGGTTCTTCCTCTCCGCTACACCATTTTGTTGAGGGGTGTAAGGTGCGGAATATTGATGCTTGATCCCCTCATCACTAAGAAACTCATCCAAGGTGTAGTTCTTGAACTCGGTGCCATTGTCACTCCTTATTGTCAAGATCTTTGCATTGTGTTGACGTTGAGCTTCATTTGCAAAGTCAATGACGGTTTGTTGAGTCTCACTCTTCCTCTTGAACAAATATACCCCAAGTGTATCTTGAATAATCATCCACAATCACCAAGCAATACTTCCTACCCCCAAGGCTATCAAAATATGGAGGCCCAAAGAGATCCATGTGAAGGAGCTCCAAAGGCCTCTTCGAGTAAACGACAGTCGTGGGAGGGTGAGCCTTTTCATGTAGCTTTCCTTCGATACAAGCACTGCAAGCACGATCTTTGGCAAAACTCACATTTGTTAGTCCACGAACATGGTCCCCCTTTAGAAGACTTTGCAAAGATCTCATATTGACATGGGCTAGACGGCATTGCCAAAGCCATCCCACGTCAACTTTAGCCATTAGGCATGTCGCGGTCTTAGTGATTCGCTCTGAAAAGTTAATCACATAGAGACCGTTTTCGACATGCCCAACAAAGGCTACTTTAAGATTCTTGCTCCACAAGAGGGCCACAGTATCAACATCAAAGAAGGTGGCAAAACCCATGAGTTCTAGTTGACGAACGGAAAGTAAATTGTATGCAAGGGACTCAACAAGCATGACCTTCTCGATCGTAAGATCATGAGAAATGACAACCTTGCCGAGTCCTAATACCTTAGAGGACGAGGCGTCACCCCACTCAACGTTGGTGGGCATGGATGGAATCTTTTGCACGTCCACCACCAAGTCCTTGCTTCCAGTCATATGATTAGTAGCTCCACTATCGAGCAACCATGATCCCCCACCGAAAGCAAACACCTACAAGAGATCAATGCTTGGTTTTAGGTACCCATTTTGTAATGGGTCCTTTGATGTTAGTAACAAGGGTCTTAGGAACCCAAATAGACCATTCACTATACTCATAAGGAGAACCAACAAATTTGGCATAAACATGCCCATCACTAGCATGGAACAACACATAGGAAGTGTTGAAGTCGCCAGCTTTGTTGGGAAGGGAAGCATTGCCCTTCTTGGCATCACTACCCCTCATGGTGTTCTTCTCCTTCTCCTTAGTAGCATCCTCTCCCTCCTTCACAAAGGTTTGCTTGAGAGGAGGAGGTCGTTTGGCCTTGTCATTCTTCTTCTTGTTCTTGGACTTGGGAACGTACCCAATCCCTTCTTTGGCCACAACTTCCTTTTGGTTGCTCAAAAGGTCGTTGAGGTTCTTCTCGCCTTGTATGCAAGACACAAGACCTTTCTCAAGTTGTACCTTCAACTTAGCGTTCTCATCAACAAGATGCACATGCTCACAACATGGGTTAGTAGCATTTGCATTATCAATTAACATCATACAAGGAAAAGTGGCTTTCTCATTGGTTAGCTTTACTTGAAGTTGATCATGAGACTCTTTGAGGCTAGCATGAGAACCCTTCAGGACCTTGTGAGCCTTGTCAAGTAGGTCAAACTCCTCTTTGAGTCTAGCAAGATCAACCCCAAGCTTGACCTTCTCGGAGTTTAGCACATGAGAAACAACAAGAGCATGATCAAAATCTTTCTTTAACATAGTGCGATCAACGTTGTGTGACTCCTCAAGAGCCAAACAAAGACCACGCTCTTCCTCAAGAGCATTGGAAAGATCCGAGATCTCATTAGCATAGTCACGACTATGCCCCTCCATCTTGGAGATAATATCTTCATGAGCCTCGATCATGTCATTGGCTTCACCAAGTTGTTCCAAGAGAGCAACGAAATGCTTCTTGGATTTACCCTTGAGTTTACCCATAAAGGACTCAAACTCATTCATCAATGCAATCCATCAAGGAAGGATTATTAATTATGGTAGTTTTGATGTTGGGGTTACCTTGTTGGTGGCTTTAGCCATGAGGCACTTGGCGGTGATGTTCTCATTGGGTGAGTTGAAGAGAGACACTCGTGGAGTTGTTGCAATGGCAACGGAGGCCATGGCAACTGACTCACCATCTTCATCATCATCATCATCCTCATGGTACTCTTCTTGAACCACCAACGCCTTGTGAGGGGTCTTCTTGGTGAAGTTGCTCTTGTTTGGGAAAGACTTGGCTTTGTCCTTTCGGATGAGCTTGCCACCATTGTTTTCCCTCTTCTCATACGGGCACTCCGCAACAAAATGGATCACATTGCCACAATTATAGCAAGTCCTCACACGTTGCTTGCTCTTCGTGCCACTTGAGTTGTTCTTGTTGAAGTTTGGCCTTGAGTTTTTCTTGCTCCCAAATTGCCTTGAAGCAAGAGCCATGTGTTCATGAAAGGCATACTTTGTATCTTCGGGGTTGATTTCCTCTTCTTCATATTCTTCTTCTTCTTCAACACAAACCTTGGCCTTCAATGCAAGGTTGGGATTATTTTCCCTTTGAGAGCGAAGCACCACATTATCGGTGGTCTTGTCCAAGATGCTCATAGCCGCAAACTCATCCAACACTTCACTTGAGGACAAGGTGTGGAAGTCCGGCCTTTGACGAATGACGGAGGACATAGCCTTGTGGTAAGGCATCATTGCCTTGAGGAATTTGCGCTTGATCCAATTGTCATCCATGTCCTTGCTCCCATGATCTCGGAGTGAAACCACGGGTTTGGTTACTCTTCGATAAAGCTCACGAGGTTCTTCATCTTCCTTCATTGCAAACTCATCGGCTTCATCTTGCACCACTTCATAGTTGGAGCATAGAATGCTTGCGCTTACCCGGTAGAGAGAAACAACTTGGTGCCATGCATCTTTGGCTATGGCGTAGGGCCGGAGGTGAGGAAGATCTTCGGGTGGAATTGCATCTTGGATGATGAAGAGAGCATTCTCATTGAATTGATTATCCGTGGCTTCTCTTGGGGTGAAGTTGCTTCGATCATGTGGATAGAAACCTTCTTCAATGATTCTCCAAAGATTAGTATTCACATGATTTAAATGATGCTTAAACCGATAGACCCAAGAATCAAAATCCTCATTTTTCACAATCTTATGGGGAGGACCGACATGATTCAAATGAGTTGAAGGAATCGGTCCACCATAAACAAGTGGTGGTTCCACATGGGCAAAGATGCCGGTGCCATTTTTACCACTAGAAGAAGGAGCCTTTTCACTAGTAGCTTCCCCCTTGTCGGAGTTAGCATCCGTCACCTTGTCAGTGGGATCACCCAGTTTCAACGGTGTGGTGGATAGTTTAAGCCCTTCAATGAATTTAGTAAACATGCTTTCAACCTCGGTCGTCATGGAGGTTTTCAATGTCTCCAAGGACACATTGAATTCCTCACGAGAGACCGAGGTTCCCCCATCGCCCGTAGACGAGATCGGCTTCACCCTGGAGTGCTCCTCCACACCGTCTACGGTGTCAACCATACTCTTCGGACGACAAAGTCCTTAGTAAAGAGACGAGGCTCCGATACCAACTGAAAGGATCGATATGGTTGACTAGAGGGGGGTGAATAGACAACTAACAATTTTTAACTTTTCTTTATCAAATTAAACTTTGCATCAAAATAGGTTGTCTAGACATGCAACTAGGTGAGCAACCTATATGATGCAACAACAACAAGCACACAAGCAAGCAAGGGAAATAACACAAGTAAGCTTGCCCAAGTAAATGTACGGGATAACCAAGAGTGGAGCCGGTGGAGACGAGGATGTGTTACCGAAGTTCCTTCCTTTTGAGGGGAAGTACATCAAATTTCTCTTGGTGGAAGTGTAGATCGAGGCCTTCTCAACCAATCCCGAGCAAATCAACAAGTTTGATTGGCTAGGGAGAGAGATCGGGCGAAAATGGAGCTTGGGGCATTAATGGAGCTTTTTGGGGGAAGAGGT
The DNA here is from genome assembly GCF_003073215.2 of Triticum urartu. Taxonomy (NCBI): domain Eukaryota; kingdom Viridiplantae; phylum Streptophyta; class Magnoliopsida; order Poales; family Poaceae; genus Triticum; species Triticum urartu. The sequence continues at coordinate 69,743,199 of NC_053023.1, read as the reverse complement.
AAGTCAACGAAGAAGAAGAGGACCCCCTTTTATACAAGGGGAAACCATCCAACAGTTACCCCCAAAATAGCCCCGCAGAGGGCGGTACTACCGCAGGTGGCAGCGGTACTACCCCTGGACCTAGAGGTACTACCGCTCCCCCTCGCCGTAATACCGTGCAGTCTGGGAGGGCTTGAAGAAAGAGCAGGAACCATGCCCAGTGGCGGTACTACCGCGGTGGTAGGGCGGTACTACCACTCCCGAGCGGTATTACCACTTATACTGCCGCTGCGAAGTGCCGCACAACCCGACATGAGAGGCGACCCCCTCGAGTCGACACGGTACGACCCCGGTACCGCAGCAGTACTGCGACTGTGAACCCACAAGTGGTACTACCGCTGGATACCGCGGTACTATCGCTTGGACCAAAGCATGCTCAAAACGCAAGAAAAGAGACCCCCATCAATGCGGGAAGGCTCAGAGGGTGCGAAAAGAAAGTGTACGTGATGATTACACCCAAGCCTTACCAAAGCGGAACCCTCTTGATAGTACGGTGACTCCTACAAGACAAGACCACAAAACTAGAAATGAAAGAGCTACACCGTCTTGAATAAAAAACTCCGAGGGGAAAGAATCGTCTCATGCCAAAGGATGAATCCCTAAAAAGCTCAAACCACATGATTAGTCCGCAAAAGCATTTTCATCAATCACCAAAACACCTTAGGGATAAATATGCCCTTACAGAATGGTTCTTGCTAGTTGCCCATTGCAGCCACGTAAAACTTGCAACAACAAAGTAGAGGACACTTAACTTGTTTTTATAGGGCATGTTGTGACGTGATATGGTTAAGATGTGATGTGATATATGTTGATGTATGAGATGATCATGTTTTCTAATAAGTTCACGACTTGCATGTCGATGAGTTTGACAACCAGCAAGAGCCTTAGGGTTGTCTTTAATTATTGTATGACATGCGTGTCAATCACTTAAAGCACCATGTAATTGCTTTACTTTATTGCTATGCGTTAGCAACAGTTGTAGAAGCAATAGTTGGCGAGACGGCCCGGATGCAACGATGGAGATCAAGGTGTCATGGCAGGGACGATGGAGATCATGACGATGTTTTGGAGATGGAGATCAAAAGCACAAGATGACGATGGCCATATCATGTCACATATTTTGTTTGCATGTGATGTTTATCCTTTATGCTTCTTATTTTGCTTAGAACGACGATAGCATTATAAGATCATCCCTTCACTTAATTTCAAGATAAATGTGTTCTCCCCGAGTACGCACCGTTGCTAAAGTTCGTCGTTTCGAAGCACATCATGATGATCAGGTGTGATAGATTCTACGTTCACATACAATGGTTGTAAGCCAGTTTTGCACAAGCAGAATACTTGGATTAAACTTGACGAGCCTTAGCATGTATAGACATGGTCTCGAAACACTAGAGACCGAAAGGTCGAACATAAGTCATATAATAGATATGATCAACATGGAGATGTTCACCATTGATGACTACGCCATCTCACATGATGATCAGACTTGGGTTAGTTGTTTTGTATCATGTATCACTTAGATAACTTGAGGGATCTTAATTTAAGTGGGAGTTCATTAGTAATTTGATTAATTGTACTTAATTTATCATGAACTTAGTCTTGATAGTATTTGCAAATCTATGTTGTAGATAAATGGCCCGTGCTATTGTTCCCTTGAATTTTAATGCATTCCTAGAGAAAGCTAAGTTGAAAGATGATGGTAAAAACTACACGGACTGGGTCCGTAACTTGAGGATTATCCTCATTACTGCACAGAAGAATTATGTTCTTGATGAACCGCTAGATGACACGCATGCAGATGTTATGAATGTCTGGCAGGCTCGATCCGATGACTACTCGATAGTTCAGTGTGCCATGATTTATGGCTTAGAACCGGGACTTCAAAGACGTTTTGAACGCCATGCAGCATACGAGATGTTCCAAGAGCCGAAGTTGATATTTCAAGCTAATCCCGGGTTGAGAGATATGAAGTCTCCAACAAGTTCTATAGTTGTAAGATGGAGGAGAACAGTTATGTCAGTGAACACATACTAAAAATGTCCGGGTATCATAACCACTTGACTTAGCTGGGAATTGATCTTCCAGTTGAGAGTGTTATTGACAGAGTTCTTCAGTCACTGCCACCAAGCTATAGAGGCTTCGTGATGACCTATAATATGCAAGGGATGACGAAAACGATTCCCGAGCTGGTCGCGATGCTGAAATCGACGGAAGTAGAAATCAAGAAGAAGCGTCAAGTGTTGATGGTTAACAAGACCACTAGTTTCAAGAAAAAGGGCAAGGGAAAGAAAGGGAACTTCAAGAAGAATGGCAAGAAAGTTGCTGCTCTCGTGAAGAAGCCCAAAGCTGGATCGAAGCCTGAAACCGAGTGCTTCTACTGCAAAGGAAATGGTCACTGGAAGTGGAACTGCCCCAAATACTTGGCGGATAAGAAGGATGGCAAAGTGAGCAAATTTGATATACATGTTATTGATGTGTTCCTTACTAATGCTCGTAGTAGTGCCTCGGTATTTGATACTGGTTCGGTTGCTCATATTTGTAACTCGAAGCAGGAGCTGTGGAATAAACGAACATTGGCTTAGGACGAGGTGACAATGCGCGCTAGGAATGGTTCCAAGGTCGTTGTGACCGCCGTCGGCACGCTACCTCTACATCTACCTTCGGGATTAGTTTTAGACCTCAATAATTGTTATTCGGTGCCAGCATTGATCATGAACATTATATCTGGATCTTGTTTATTGCGAGACGATTATTCATTCAAATCGGAGAATAATGGTTGTTCTATTTATATGAGTAGTATCTTTTATGGTCATGAACCTTTGATTAATGGTCTATTCTTGTTGAATCTCGATCGTAGTGATACACATATTAATAATATTGATGCCATAATATGCAAAGTTGATAATGATAGTGCAACATACTTGTGGCACTGCCATTTAGGTCATATTGGTGTAAAGCGCATGAAGAAACTCCATGCGGATGGACTTTTGGATTCACTTGATTATGAATCATTTGATACTTGTGAACCCCCTCATGGGTAAGATGACTAAAATTTCGTTCTCCGGAACAATGGAGCGAGCTAATGACTTATTGGAAAAAAAATACATACCAATGTATGCAGTCCAATGAGTGTTGAGGCTCGCGGCGGGTATCGTTATTTTCTAACCTTCACAGATGATTTGAGCCGGTATGGTTATATCTACTTGATGAAACACAAGTATGAGACATTTGAAAAGTTCATAGAATTTCAGCATGAAGTGGAGAATCATCGTAACAAGAAAATAAAGTTTCTACGATCTGATCGCGGAGACGAATATTTGAGTTATGAGTTTGGCCTTCATTTAAGACAATGTGGAATTGTTTCACAACTCACGCCATGGTGTCTGCTAGACTACGTCGGTATTTCCCCAAAGATGAAGGGATGATGCAGCACAACGATGGTAGGTATTTCCCTCAATGATGAGACCAAGGTTATCGAACCAGTAGGAGAACCAAGCAACACTACGTAAACAGCACTTGCATACAAATAACAAATACTCGCAACCCGACGTGTTAAAGGGGTTGTCAATCCCTTTCGGGTAACGGCGCCAGAAATTGGCATGTGCATGTGAGAGAGTTGTAATAATTTGATAGATCGAACGCCAAATAAAATAAAGTGTAGGAAGGTATTTTGTATTTTTGGTTTAATAGATCTAAAAATAAAAGCAAATAAAATAGATCGCAAAGGCAATATATTAAAGAAGAGACCCGGGGGCCGTAGATTTCACTAGTAGCTTCTCTTGAGAAAAATAGCAAATAGTGAGTAAACGTATTACTGTTGGGCAATTGATAGAACTTAAAATAATCATGAGGATACCCAGGCTTGATCATTATATAGGCGTCACATCCAAGATTAGTAGACCGACTCCTGCCTGCATCTACTACTATTACTCCACACATCGACCACTATCCAGCATGCATCTAGTGTATCAAGTTCATGGAGAAATGGAGTAATGCAATAAGAACGATGACATGATGTAGACAAGATCTATTTATGTAGAAATAGACTCCATCTTATTATCCTTAATAGCAACGATACATACGTGTCGGTTCCCCTTCCGTCACTAGGATCAAGCACCGTAAGATCAAACCCATTACAAAGCACCTCTTCCCATTGCAAGATAAATAGAGCAAGTTCGCCAAACAAAACCCAAATATCGGAGAAGAAATACGAGGCTATAAGCAATCGTGCATATAAGAGATCAAAGAAGACTCAAATAACTTTCATGGATAAAAAGATAGATCTAATCATAAACTCAAAGTTCATCTGATCCCAACAAACACACCACAAAAAGAATTACATTATATGGATCTCCAAGAGATCATTGTATTGAGAAACAAAAGAGAGAGAGAGAGAGAGAGAGATGAAGCCATCTAGCTACTAACTACGGACCTATAGGTCTACAAAGAACTACTCATGCATCATCGCAGAGGCACCAATGGACATGATGAACCCCTCCGTGATGGTGTCTAGATTGGATCTGGTGGTTCTGGAACTTACGATGTCTGGAATTGATTTTCATCGAATCTCCTAGGGTTTTTGGAATATTGGGGTATTTATAGAGTAAAGAGGCAGTCCGGGGGGCACCCGAGTTGGGAACAACCCACCAGGGCACACTTGCGCCTCCAGGCGTGCCCTGGTGGGTTGTGCTCCCCTCAGAGCAACCCCAGGTGCTTCTTCGGCCCACTGGATGTCTTCTGGTCCATAAAAAATCCACAAAAAGTTTCGCCGCGTTTGGACTCCGTTTGGTATTGATTTCCTGCGATGTAAAAAACATGCAAAAAACAGCAACTGGCACTTGGCACTATGTCAAAGGTTAGTACCAAAAAATGATATAAAATAACTGTAACATAAGAATGGACGTTTGGCTCTCGGCCTCCATGGAGGTCTCTTTTTTAAACAAATCAAAATTCAAATTTTTTTTATTTCAAAGAAATATGAAAAAAAAATTGCAAGTAAGCGAGGGTGTTATGTGTATGTGTGTAAAATTTGAGGAAGAAAAACGTTTAAATGAGACCTATACAAAAAAGACAAATTCATGGCCTGAGAGGATAAATAGTATTTGTATTAAAAAGTCTCAGATTTGTCTTTTTTGCACAGCCCTCAATTCAACGAATTTTGCCCTGAAAATTTACACACATGTGTGTTATGCCTTCATGTATATCTGTGTTTTTTTCAGAATTTTTGGAAGCATGGAAAATATGAAATTTGAATTTTTCAAAACCGAGCTCCATGGAGCTCGGCCTCCAAAGATAATATTCGCTATAAAATGGTTATAAAACATCGAAGAATGATAATATAAAAGCATGGAACAATCAAAAATTATAGATACGTTGGAGATGTATCCGCATCCCCAAGCTTAATTCATGCCCGTCCTCGAGTAGGTAAATAATAAAAGCAGAATTTTTGATGTGGAATGCTGCCTAACATGTCATCTCATATTCTTTTCTTTGTAGCATGGACATTTGGACTTTTATATGGTTCAAAGCAATAGTCTAGTTTTGACATGAGGACTTAAATACTAAAGCATACCAAAAAGCAACCATGTCTTTCAAAATATCAACGCTAAAATAAGTTATCCCTAGCCCATCATGCTCAATCATTGATCCATTCATGAAACACAATCGCATATTAGCTACACCCAATGCTCAAGTACGATCGCAATTCCCCCTAATTGGTGCTTCATAAGAGAAGATGGAGACTCAAGTTAAAAATAAAAATTGCATAAAGTAAAAGAAAGTCCCTTCGTGGAGGGAAGTAGGGATTTGTGGAGGTGCCAGAGCTCAAAGCAAAAATTGAGAGATAAAAGCATTTTGAGAGGCATACTTTTCCCACAAACGAAAATGACTTAGAGCTCCCAACACTTTCCATGGGTGGTTCCCAAACAGAAAGTAAAGTTTTTTTTCCTTTTTCCACCATACTTTCACTTTCCATAGCTAATCGTGTCCACGGGTGCCTTCCATACCGACACTTTCCAAGGAATTTATTATTTGACAACATAAAGTAAATTCATTTTTCATTTTGGGGCTAGGCATCCCTAATACCTTTGCCTTACTCTCGTGCAATGACAAGTGAATAGACACTCATCTTGAGAATAACACATCTAGCATGGAAAATATCGGCCACCCCTCAACGCCTCGTGAGCGGTACGAGCACACAAAAAAGAAATTTATTTTGAAAATAAGAGATGGCACATACAAATTTGCTAAGAACAGCAAAAGAATACCGCATATAGGTAGGTATGGTGGACTCATGTGGCAAAACTGGTTTAAAGGATTTTGGATGCACAAATAGTGATCATACTTAATGCAAAATGAAGGCTAGCAAAAGATTGAAAAGCGACCAACCAAGAAATGAATAATCTCATAAGAGAGAATTGAGCATAATTAACACCGAATAATGCACCACAAGTAGGATGTAATTTCATTGCATAACTATTGACTTTCGTGCTTGCATAGGGAATCACAAACCTTAACACCAATATTCTTACTAAAGCATAATTACTCATCAATATGACTCGCATATCACATCATCATATCTTAAAACTCTTACAAGGAATCAAGTTTATTTTTTCCAATGATCTTCATGAAAGTTTTTATTATATCCTTCTTGAGTATCTATCTCTTTGGAACTAATTTTCATGTGTTGCTTTTGATAAGCTCAAACAAATATAAGTGAAGACCATGAGCATAATATTTCTTTCTCTCAAATTAATTTAAGTGAAGCAAGAGAGAATTTCTTGAAAATTTTACTAACGCTCAAATAAATCTATGTGAAGCAAGAGAGCATTTCTTCAAAAATACTAAAGCACACCATGCTCAAAAAGATATAAGTGAAGCACTAGAGCAACCCGATAGCTCATAAAAAATTAAGTGAAGCATAGAGAGCAATTCTAACAAGTCATGGCATAATTTTGGCTCTCTCAAATAGGTATATCCAGCAAGGATTCAAGACTAAAAACAAAAAGTAAATCAAGAAAAGACTCATATCATACAAGACGCTCCAAGCAAAACTTATAGTATGTGATGCATAAAAATATAGCTTCGAGTAAAATACCGATGGTCGTTAGAAGAAAGAGGGGATGCCACACGGGGCATACCTGATAACCCACAAGTATAGGGGAGTATAGGGGATCGCAACAGTTTTCGATAAGTAAGAGTGTCGAACCCAACGAGGAGCTAAAGGTAGAACAAATATTCCCTCAAGTTCTATTGACCACCGATACAACTCTACGCACGCTTGATGTTCGCTTTACCTAGAACAAGTATGAAACTAGAAGTACTTTGTAGGTGTGTTGGGTACGTTTGCAAGAAAGTAAAGAGCATGAAAATAAAACTAGGGGCTGTTAAGGTAAAGAAGCAACTAAAGTAAATATAGCGAGTGTGGAAAAGTGGTGGTAGGAGTTGCGAAATTGCCCCTTAAGCAATTGACTACTTTACTAGACCGATAGCAAGTATTATGTGGGAGAGGCCGCTGCTAGCATGTCATACCTTACTTGGAATTCTATGCACTTATGATTCGAACTATTAGCAAGCATCCGCAACTACTAATGTTCATTAAGGTAAAACCCAACCATAGCATTAAGATATATTGGTCCCCCTTCAATCCTATATGCATCAATTTCTATGCTAGGTTGAAGCTTCTGTCACTCTCGCCCTCCAATACATAGTCCTATCAACATACAACTAACCCTAGGGTGTGATCTGTCGTGGTTCTAACTCTGACAGTAATGTAGGGGGGTAAGTATGGAGAGGTGAGGTCTTAGCTCTGGAGAGGTTGTAAGGACGCAAGGTTTACGAGTTCAGGCCCTTCTCGGAGGAAGTAAAAGCCCTACGTCTCAGAGCCCGGAGGCGGTCGACTGGATTATGTGTGTGTAGGTTACAGAGGTGCGAACCCTTGTCTCGGAGGAGGGGGTGGCTTATATAGAGTGCGCCAAGACCCCGGCCAGCCCACGTTACGAAGGGTTCAATGTACATTAAGGCAGAGCGTTACTGATAACGCTAGTAATAAAGTGCTATGATGACCATAAAAGCTACTTAGTGACCGACCGTTAGCGTGCGGAGTGACTTTAGGTCTCCTGGCCGTCAAGTGGTTGGATCTTGGTCGAATGTCTTCGAGTCTGTCGAGTGGAACACCCCCAAGTCGATTGAAAGGTGATTTATTCAAGAGGTGTCCTTGGGTAGGGCAGTTAGGACAGGTCCGTGACCCTACCCTAGGTACATAGCTTCATCATTAGCCCCCGAATGGATTGAGGTTTGAGTGGGGAAGGAGTTGGGGACTTCTCTGACTCGTTTTCTATGCTGTGAGCATATCTTGTTTCGGATCAACGGACCTGAGTGATGACAGCAACTCCCTTTTCAGTCGCCTTGATCCATTCTTAATTCTTCGCCGAGTGAGTTTCTTTGCTTGTAAGGCTCCGAGTGACGGTGCGGAGGAGATCTTTGGTCTGACAAGTTATTTGTTGCCTGTGGATTTAGTGGGATCCGAATTTTGGGAAGCGCGCGGGACGGGGGAGGCCGCAGTAATCAAACGAGATAGAGTGGAGCCGCCTCGATCCCCGTGCCACCTTTTTCGCCACGTATCGCTCGCGCGGTCGTTACGGGATTTGACAGAGCCATCCGGGCCTACCTGTCATCCACTCGGAAGCGGCCTCATATAAGGCGTTGGACCGGAGTCTCCCGAGTAGTGCGCCCCATTATCTCTTCTCCTCACGCCTCTTCTCTGCGCTCGCTCTCACCCCAGCGCCACCGCGTCGCCCGCATCTCGTCGGCGACAATGGCGAAGGAGAAGACAGCGGCTCTGGAGCGGGCAAAGAAGGCGACAGCGAGGTCGAAGGGGAAGGCGACGAGCCGGGGCGGATCTTCCTCGCGGACTGGCCTGCCGAAGGGTTGGATCCAGGGCGACTGGATCTGCTCGAAGATCTCCCGAGAAGACCTCGACGACCTGGCCGAGGGAGGGCTGATCCCCTACGACTCGGCGCGGCTTCCGGGGGAGGAATCCGAGCCGCAACCCCGGGAGGGTGAGTGCGTTCTCCTTGCCACCCACGTCGACCGTGCGTTTTCCTTGCCTCCTCATACTTTCTTCCGAGGGTTTATGAACTTCTTTGGAGCTCAACTCCACCATTTTACCCCCAACTCAATCGTTTATCTTGCCACGTTCATTTCCTTGTGTGAGAACTTCTTGGGTTGTCGACCTCACTGGGGTCTTTTCAAGCATATTTTCACTTGCCGCTCCCAGGCAGTGAAAAAGGCTAATCTGAGTGATGAGAGGACCCAAGTGATCCAGATGTGTGGGGGTCTTGGAATCCAGACGAGGGGAAAAAGCACCTTTCCGGCCATGATTCTTCCCGATTCAGTTCGCGGATGGCAGTCGACCTGGTTCTACTGCAAAGACCAGTCGACGCCAGGGCAATCGACTGGCCTCCCTCCCTTCACCATGGACCGAGTGGAAAACCCTCCCCTTTGAAGGTGCTCCCAGAGGAGAAGGCGCACATGAAGGTGTTGGTCAACCGAGTGGTCCAGCTCATTCGTGACGGGGTCACTGGTATGGATCTCTTGGAGGTCTTCCTTCAGTGGCGCATCCAGCCTCTCCAAGCCCGAGACCACCCGATGTGGATGTATTCGGGTCTAGAAGACTCCACTCGGATCCACCCGGAGGAGGTCGACGACGACACGCTGGAGAAGTGGCTGTCGAGCATTACCGGGAACAAGGACAATCCCAGAGGAGCCAGGAGAGTTCCCCCATTCGACCAGTCGCGTGCACCAGAGCAGGTCTGATTCTGAGTTTTTGCTTGTATTCTGAATTCACTCGCGCAGCTGTCAGTACTGCGTCGACTGACTTTGTTCTCCCTGCTTTCTTTCAGGCCATTATTGAAATGTATTCGATGCCCAACGGGGAGCAAGAGCAGGCTCTGGAAGGCGAGGCGAGTGGTGGCGAAAGTGGCGAGTTGACTTCCGATGGTGAAGGGGGTGGTGGAAGTGACGACTCAAGCGATGGAGAAGAAGTCGAGTCGCCTCCTCGCATAGAGAGACGATCCAAGCTTGACCAAGAACGACCGAGTGCCCGCAACAAGGCAACTGGTCAGGCTGGTCAGTCTTTGAAGCGTCCTCGGGTCTCTTCACCAACCCCGACTGAGAAGGCGCCAAAGCACCCCAAAGTTGCAGAGCCGAAGACTCGGAAGGCGCTGCCAAAGATCAAGATCGATATCCCTGTCGCCTCTGCGTCAGTGTCTCTCCTTGTACTCATTCGACGCTCCGTGCTGTTTGTTTTTCTTGTTTTAACTGGACGAACTTTGGAATTGTTAGCGCTGCCACTTCCGGGACCTCAGCTTACAGGGATGATGATGAGGTGATGGAGGATGCGGTCACTTCTAATCCGGGTATGATTTCTGCCATACTATCTTTCTTTGGTTGATTCAACTGCATCGTGCATCACTGGGTGACGTGATTTTGGCAATTTGAACTTTGCACAGCTCCCAACATTATTGACCTCCCTGATGATGATGAAGAGCCCGAGAGGTCTTTGACGAGGAAGAGTAGGCGAGCTCCTGTAAGTGAGGCGCTACAGTCGACGCCGAGGGCGGAACCAGTCGTTCAGGACACTGGTGACATCAATCGGGGTTCTGTTACCTTCGCGGAGCCCCTGTCGAGTGCCTTGCCTTCTTCTTCGACTGCTCAGGCCCCTGTCGACCCGCCTTCAGTTTTTGCGACCCATCATGTCCCAGAGGACGAGGTGAATGCTGCTAGGGAAGCCATACACCAGGCGGGCATTATGATGGAGAAGATGAAGATGGTGCGGGATGCCAGCCAAGCCGCCTATGATGCCAGCTCGGCTCTCCAGAGCAACGTTCAGGTTAGTCGGCTATCTGAAGATTCTTTCCAAAAATCTTTGCGTCTGTACACCCACTGGGTGCGTCGATTGAAGTTTTGGACTAGTGGGGGCAAGCTGAGTGCACCCACTAGGTGTAGTCCACGAGACTACGGTGTACTGCTGGCAGTCGACTGTAGTCTTCGTATTTTGCCGAATGTATAAACCCAACTGGTAATTTGTCTCTTCCACTCGACTTCGGCGGGCCGGTCGAGTGGGATCAGAACTGGTGGGGGCACGCTAAGTGCACCCACTGGGTGTAGTCCCCGAGACTACGGTGGACTGCTGGCAATCAACTGTAGTCTGAGTTCTACTTTCTTTCTCTCTCTTTTTTTGTAACGATAACTTCTCCCCTTTGATTTCAGAAATCTTGTGATCTTGGAGCTCGCTTTGCTGACTTGGAGAAGCAGCAGATTCAACTGAACCTTGATTTGGAGCTGGCCAGGACAGAGCTGCAAAAGGTCAGAGACGGCGCCGCAGGTAAGACGATTTTGTCGACTGGTTAGTTTTAGGCTTGAGTACCCTTCTGCTACTACCGAATCAATCATCATTTCTTTGCAGAAAAACTGAGAGAAGCTCTGGCGAAGAAGGATCAGCACTTGGCTGCTGCCCGTAAGGAGGCTGACGACAAGACCGCTCTGGCCGAACAGAAGCTGGCTTCGGTCGGTCAGTTAGAAGAAGAGAATACCAGGCTGAAGACCGCTCTAAATGAAGCCAACAGGGAGTGTACACGCTGGAAGAAGGATAACCTCAACCTGAACGAGAAGATGGAAGGCATCGCTCGCAGGAGGGACGATCTGGAGAGCTACTTGAGGAGCCTCGCCAAGAAGTTGTACATCAAGCTTGAAGGTGCACATTTAGTTCTGATTGGTGTTTTTTGTGTCGACTCAGTGTATGAAAATTGACTTATCCTTGGATCGTGAATGCAGAGTTTTGCCAGAACTTTGAAGAGGAGACTGGTCGGATCGAACCAGGTTTGGATCCAATCAACTCTCTCGTGAAAGATGAAACTGCCATGAATCTGCTCCGACTGGAATCCCGCATCGACGGTGCCGTGGACTACTTGGCTCGACTGAAGGTCTCCATGTCACGGATCGACCCGGCACTTTGGCCAGAGGCTACGCTCCAAAACGATCTCGAGTCTCTGATGACTCGACTTAATGGAATCCCTGACCGAGTGCAGGAGTGGAAGAAGTCTTCTGCTCGGTGTGGCGCTGATGTGGCTCTATCCTTGGTTCGTGTCCACTGCAAGGAGGTGCGACAAGACAAGCTGGCAGCAATCAAGGTCGCCAACACCCAGAAGCATGACTTCCGAACCTTTATGGAGACTTTCATCGCTGCAGCCACTCGGATAGCCGACGGCGTCGACCTGGATGAGTTCGTCGAGCCTGCCAGCCCTCCTCCCGCGGAGTGAACAAACTCTTGTGTCCTACCTTAAATTTGCCTCGGAATGCCGAGTGGTTTTTGTAACCATTAAACTTTTTCGGGCTACATGCCCGAGTACCTCGATCCATGATCTAGAACCTTTAGGATTTTATCTGAACTTGGTTTACCGTTGAATATCTTTATGAGTCTCCTGCTAAGTGAAACCATTCTTCGTTCGAGACAACTTTCTGTATTCGCAGTGCAGCCCCGAAGGAGAGGGAAGCAGACGACCCATGTCTTGTATTTTTGGTGAAGCTCTCCAGGGGAAGGCGGTGGTCGACCCACACCCTGTTGCTGCAGAGTGGGACGGAGCGCACATTGTATTTGTGGCGAAGCTCTCCAAGAGAAGGCGGTGGTCGACCCACACCCTGTTACTCTCTCCACTCGGTAGGATTTTTTCAAACTTAGGCGAGTGCCTGACTGCAGCTAAGTCTCTAAGTGGGAGAACTTAGGCGAGTACTGGACTGCAGCTAAGCCCCCGAGTGGGAGGATTGCTCTCCACTTGGTAGGATTTTTTCAAACTTAGGCGAGTGCCTGACTGCAGCTAAGTCTCCAAGCGAGAGAACTTAGGCGAGTACTGGACTATAGCTAAGCCCCCGAGTGGGAGGATTGCTCTCCACTCGGTAGGATTTTTTCAAACTTAGGCGAGTGCCTGACTGCAGCTAAATCTCTAAGCGAGAGAACTTAGGCGAGTACTGGACTGCAGCTAAGCCCCCGAGTGGGAGGATTGCTCTCCACTCGGTAGGATTTTTTCAAACTTTAGGCGAGTGCCTGACTGCAGCTAAGTCTCCAAGCGAGAGAACTTAGGCGAGTACTGGACTGCAGCTAAGCCCCCGAGTGGGAGGATTGCTCTCCACTCGGTAGGATTTTTTCAAACTTAGGCGAGTGCCTGACTGCAGCTAAGTCTCCAAGCGAGAGAACTTAGGCGAGTGCTGGACTACAGCTAAGCCCCGAGTGGGAGGATTGCTCTCCACTCGGTAGGATTTTTCAAACTTAGGCGAGTGCCTGACTGCAGCTAAGTCTCTAAGTGGGAGAACTTAGGCGAGTACTGGACTGCAGCTAAGCCCCCGAGTGGGAGGATTTCTCTCCACTCGGTAGGATTTTTCAAACTTAGGCGAGTGCCTGACTGCGGTTAAGTCTCTAAGTGGGAGAACTTAGGCGAGTACTGGACTGCAGCTAAGCCCGCGAGTGGGAGGATTGCTCTCCACTCGGTAGGATTTTTTCAAACTTAGGCGAGTGCCTGACTGCAGCTAAGTCTCCAAGCGAGAGAACTTAGGTGAGTGCTGGACTGCAGCTAAGCCCCCGAGTGGGAGCATTGCTCTCCACTCGGTAGGATTTTTCAAACTTAGGCGAGTGCCTGGCGAGTACTGGACTGCAACTAAGCCCCCGAGTGGGAGGATTGCTCTCCACTCGGTAGGATTTTTTCAAACTTAGACGAAACAGATTCGCAGCTAAGCCCCCGAGTGGGAGGCTGGCTCGCCACTCGGTAGGAAACTGTTTTTACAAACTTAGGCGAAGCAGATTCGCAGCTAAGCCACCCATTGGGGGATTTCTTACGTAAACAAAAACAATAATAATCACTGGGAGAATTATAACGCTCTTGTCTTTGATAAATAAACTACAGGAGTTTTTCTTATTACATCTCATCCGAGTGAGAATTCAAGTATAAAAGGGGCGGAGTAGCTCCGCATTCCAGGCTCGTGGCTCATCAATCTGGCGATCGACATTGTAGAGGTGGTATGCTCCATTGTGGAGGACTCTGGTGACTATGAAGGGGCCTTCCCAAGTAGGAGCAAGCTTGTGTGGTTTCTGCTGATCCACTCAGAGGACTAAGTGTCCTTCTTGGAAGGCTCGGCTCTTCACGTTTCTGGCATGGAATCAACGCAAGTCTTGCTGATAGATGGTCGATCGGATCAGGGCCATTTCTCTTTCTTCTTCCAGGAGGTCGACTGCGTCCTGCCGGGCTTGTTCTGCTTCATCTTCTGAGTAGATCTCGACTCTGGGAGCGTTGTGAAGCAGGTCACTCGGTAAAACTGCCTCGGCTCCGTAGACCAGAAAGAATGGGGTTCTTCTGGTCGATCGATTCGGGGTTGTCCTCAATCCCCAAAGGACTGATGGGAGCTCGTCGACCCACGCACCTGCTGCGTGCTTGAGGTCGCGCATCAAGGTTTCAGTCCTTTGAGAATTAGGCCATTTGCCCTTTCTGCTTGTCCATTCGACTGGGGGTGAGCGACCGAAGCATAGTCGACCCGAGTGCCCTGAGAGGCGCAAATGGCCTTGAACTTGTCGGAATCGAAGTTTGACCCATTGTCCATGATGATACTGTGCGGAACTCCATATCTGAATATCAACTCTCTGATGAAACTGATAGCGGTGCAAGCATCGAGATTCTTGATAGGCTTGGCTTCAATCCATTTGGTGAACTTGTCGACTGCTACCAGCACATGAGTGAAGCCGCTCCTGCCCGTTCTCAGTGGCCCAACCATGTCCAGCCCCCAAACAGCGAAGGGCCAGATGAGTGGAATGGTTTTCAGGGCTGACGCGGGCTTGTGCGGCATATTGGAGTAATACTGACACCCTTCACACTTGTCGACTATCTCTTTGGCCATCTCATTGGCCCTTGGCCAGTAGAACCCCGCTCGGTATGCTTTAGCCACAATGGTCCGAGAGGAGGCATGATGACCACAGGTCCCCGAGTGGATATCGTTAAGGATCATCAGACCTTCTTCTGGTGTGATACACTTCTAGCCGACCCCAGTCGCACTTTCCCTATATAACTGTCCCTTTATGACTGTAAAGGCCTTGGATCGACGGACTATCTGTCGAGCCTCTTCTTCGTCTTCTGGGAGTTCTTTCCTTAGGATGTGCGCGATGTACGGTTCTGTCCAGACGGGAGTGATAACCAAGACTTCCATGACCAGGTCGACCACAGCTGGAACTTCAACTTCACTCAGATTCGTGGCACTTTTTGGCTGCGGGGCCTCTTCAACGAAGGGATCCTCCTGGACTGATGGAGTGTGGATATGTTCCAGAAACACATTGCTGGGAATGGCTTCTCTTTTGGAACCTATTTTTGCCAGATCATCAGCTGCTTGATTTTTCAGTCGGGGTATGTGATGAAGTTCTAACCCCTCGAATTTGTTCTCCAGCTTTCTCACTGCATTGCAATAACCAGTCATGGCTGGACTTCTAACATCCCATTCCTTCCTCACCTGATTAACCACCAAATCTGAGTCGCCATAGACCATGAGGCGACGGACGCCGAGTGAGATGGCCATGCGCAACCCATATAAAAGTGCTTCATATTCTGCTTCGTTATTGGAGGAATCGAAATGGATTTGAAGAACATATCTGAGTTTATCTCCTCTAGGGGAGACCAACACCACTCCGGCACCAGAACCACTCAGCATCTTGGAGCCGTCGAAAAACATGGTCCAATGCTCCGAGTGAATCTGAGTCAGCAGCTGCTGTTCAATCCACCCGGCGACGAAATCTGCAATTGCTTGGGACTTGATAGCTTTCTTTGCCGCAAACTTGATATCAAGGGGAAGGAGTTCAATCGCCCATTTTGCCACTCGACCAGTTGCATCCCTGTTATGCAGGATCTCCGATAATGGAGCGTTGCTGACGACTGTAATGGAATGATCAGAGAAGTAGTGAGCAATTTTCTTGGTGGTCATACAAATCCCATATACAAGCTTCTGATAGGGAGGATATCTTTGCTTCGATGGGGTCAAGACTTCAGAAATATAATATACTGGGCGCTGAACTTTGAAGGTTTTCCCTTCTTCTTCCCGCTCGACCGTAAGTACCGTACTGATGACTTGTCCTGTGGCTGCAATGTAAAGCAGCAAAGGCTCTTTGCTGATTGGGGCAGCAAGCACTGGCTGGGTGGAGAGCAGAGCTTTGAGCTCTGCAAACGCTGCATCAGCTTCAGGAGTCCACTTGAACTTGTCAGACTTCTTCATCAATCGGTAAAGAGGTAATGCCTTTTCACCGAGACGAGATATGAATCGACTTAGGGCGGCCAAACAACCAGTAAGCTTCTGGACGTCGTTCACTCGCACAGGGCTTTTCATTCGGAGTATAGTGCCAACTTTTTCTGGATTGGCGTCGATTCCTCGTTCGGAAACGAGAAAGCCGAGTAACTTTCCGCCAGGGACTCCGAATGTACACTTTGATGGATTAAGCTTGATATCATACCTCCTAAGGTTGGCAAAGGTTTCAGCAAGGTCAGTCAGAAGGTCGGAACCCTTCCGTGACTTGACCACAATATCATCCATGTATGCTTCCACGTTCCGACTGATTTGAGTGAGTAAACATTTCTGAATCATCCTCATGAATGTGGCTCCGGCATTCTTGAGGCCGAACGGCATGGTAACATAACAGAAGCACCCGAATGGAGAGATGAAAGCTGTCTTGATCTCGTCAGGTCCATACAGACGGATCTGATGGTACCCGGAATAGGCGTCTAAGAAAAATAGTCGCTCACATCCCGCAGTCGAGTTGACTATCTGGTCGATGCGGGGGAGAGGAAAATGATCTTTCGGGCAGGCCCGATTGATATGTTTAAAGTCAATGCACATGCGAAGTGACTTGTCCTTCTTGGGGACCATGACAATGTTGGCAAGCCACTCGGAGTGGTAGATCTCTCGGATGAACTCTGCTGCTAAGAGCCGAGCCACCTCTTCGCCAATAGCTTTTCTCTTTTGGATGGCGGACCGTCGAAGATGTTCCTTGACAGGTTTTACTTTTGAGTGGACTCTCAGGCGATGCTCAGCCAGCTCCCTGGGAACACCAGGCATGTCAGAAGGCTTCCATGCGAAGATGTCCCAGTTCTCATGGAGGAACTGGACGAGCGCTTCTTCCTATTTGGAGTCGAGTGTTGTCGAGATATGAGTCGGGGCGGCGCTGGGTTCGGACGGGTGGATGTGAGCTGTCTTCGTGTCACCAGTCGACTAGAAAGCTGACTCTGTAGCGGGCTTCTTGGCTCGCAACAGATCAATCGGGTCTGCAGTCTTCTGGTATTCCTGCAACTCCACCACTGCCATCTGTGTGTCGGCGATCTTCGAACCTTTCTGAAAACATTCTTCCGCTTTCTTCCGATTGCCCGTAATGGTGATCACACCTTTGGGGCCCGGCATCTTCAATTTGAGATACACGTAACATGGTCGGGCCATGAAGCGTGCATAAGCCGGCCTGCCCAAAATAGCGTGATAGGCACTCTGGAAGTCTACAACTTAAAATTTCAACTTTTCTTTGCGGTAATTCTTGGAATCACCGAAAACCACATCAAGAGCAATCTGGCCGAGTGATTCAGCCTTCTTCCCAGGAATGACTCCATGGAAACTCATGTTGCTGGCACTAAGTCTGGACATCGGAATGCCCATCCCCGTCAACGTCTCAGCGTATAATATGTTCAAACAACTGCCACCATCCATTAGGACTTTGGTCAGTCGAGTGCCTTCAACAACTGGGTCGACCACCAAAGCTTGCCTCCCAGGGGTGGCGATGTGCGTTGGGTGGTCGGACTGGTCAAATGTTATGGCAGTCTGAGACCATTTCAGGTAACTAGGTGTCGCCAGAGCGACCATATTCACCTCTCGGTTAATAACTTTCAGTCGACTTTTGCTCTCAACATCAGCAAAAATCATCAGGGTGGAATTGACTTGAGGGTATCCGTCATCACTGTCCTCTTTATCCTCGACCTTGTCTGACTCCTTTTCCTTACCCTTGGGCTGCTTGCCCTGGAACTGCTGGATCAAAAGTCGACACTGCCGAGTGGTATGTTTCGGGTAAATAAAATTACCCTTTTCATCTTTCTTCGTGTGGACGAGACATGGTAAGTCCAACACATCATTTCCCTCCTGGTCTTTAACCTTTTTGGGATTCCAAGGCCCTTTAGGTATCCCTTTAGACTTTCCTTGGGCCAAAGCTAAGGCTTCCCCGGGAGCCGCTGGCTCGGCTTTCCGCTTCTGTTTCCGATTGGAATTGCCTCCGGTTTCTTGGGCGACTGACTTGAGCTTGCCACTTCTGAGTCGACCCTCATCTTCACCATTAGCGTACTTGGTGGCAATCTCCATCATCCGATTCAGGGACATATCTCTGGTTCGACCGAATTTCAAATTCAGCTCTCTGTACTTGACGCCTTCCTTGAAGGCACAAACTGCTTGGTGGTCAGGCACATTTTCCACCGAGTGATGTAACGTGATCCATCTCTGGATGTAATCCCTCAAAGTTTCATTCGGCTTCTGCACACAAGACCGCAGTTCCGTCAGTCCTGCTGGTCGCTTGCATGTGCCCTCAAATGTGGTGACGAACACTCGGGAGAGATCTTCCCAAGTGTAAATGCTGCTAGGCGCTAACTGGTTTAGCCACGCTCTGGCCGAGCCCTCCAACATGAGAGGCAGGTGCTTCATGGCCACTTCATCATTGCCGCCGCCAATCTGGACGGCCACTCGGTAGTCCTCAAGCCAAGTATCAGGCTTGGACTCGCCAGTGAACTTACTGACTCCAGTCGCCAACCTGAAATTGGGAGGAATCACAGCAGCCCTGATGGCTCTACTAAAGCACTCTGGCCCCGAAACATGTACTCTGCTGCTGGCAGGCGCATCTCTGTCATGGCCTTCTCGGTGAGCTCTGTTCCTGTCGACCAGACCCTGGACGAGGATGGATCTCGCGTCAAAGCCTGGCCCTCTGGGGTCGACTGGAATCCTTCGCCCACCACTATGAGGGCGCCTGTCATCCTGCTGGCGAGGCACATACGACCCGCTCCTCGGGGGAGGCGTGGGCACTCGACGTCGACCGTCACGATCGACTCGGTGATCATACTACTCATGGTTTCCATACTGGTCGCGCCGGTCTCCACGTCCCTCACACCTCGGGGGCGATCTCGGGCTGTGAGCTGACTGGACTGTGTCCGCGGCAACGGATCTGCTGTGAATTCTGTTCCGCGACTGAGAAACAGCGGAATTCTGATCTCCTGCTGCTTGGAGTAACGCTCTGATCTGCAGCAAGGCTCTACCAGCCTCCGACTGGGAAGGCTGAATCGACTCCGCTATACGGGCCGCAGCTGCTAAATTCTGAATCGGAGTCCGATATACCTGCGGGGGCGGGAAGAGCTAACATCGACTGGATTCGGGAACCCATTGTCGTGCACGCTCGTCGAGTGCTCATTGGAGGTTCTTCAGTCGAGTGCGCTCGGCCAAGTTTGCCAGGCGCGCGTCCTCCAAGGCGCGAGCCTCGGGGGTTTCTCCAACGATAGGAGTGTGCAGCGCATCCATGTTCCGGCGGCGAAGTTCTTCTCTCTGCAGCGACGTGAGAGGCTCGGGAAGATACTCCTCATGGGGACATGATGGGTCGCCTCCTCCTGCGCCTCCGTCGGTGCGGGTAAAACCGGGGGGACTGGGCGGTCCGTCGACCATCAGAACCTACGCCGCCGGATCGCTACTGTCGCACTCGGATATAGTCTCTTCGGAGCCAGTCGAACAAGCCGTAGAGGGATTCGTCAGGCTCGATCGCCGCGACTTGAGGGGTGGCCGACTGACGGGCCACCGCGTGTCTCACCCACCGCTGAAGTCTCGACTGACCGGAGCGCTTGCACCGACGGGAAACGGGGAGGGAGGACAACACAGGAGCCGACCGGTAGGGGGTCGACGGTTGCCGCAGGAGAACGCCACGAACGCACGCGCTAAAGTGCGTTTCCCCGTGGACAGGGAGTGCGTCCACGTCGAGCGGAGCCTCCTGAAGCCAGGCAGAGTCGTCGGTGATGAACGTGAGCGCGCCAAGACGGATCTCGCGGCCCTCTACCAAAACTCCGTCGAAAACCATGATGATTCGGGTCGGAAAAGATCGCAACTCCTCCAACAAAACACTAAAACACCTGCCCCAAGGTGGGCGCCAATTGTCGTGGTTCTAACTCTGACAGTAATGTAGGGGGGTAAGTATGGAGAGGTGAGGTCTTAGCTATGGAGAGGTTGTAAGGACGCAAGGTTTACGAGTTCAGGCCCTTCTCGGAGGAAGTAAAAGCCCTACGTCTCGGAGCCCGGAGGCGGTCGACTGGATTATGTGTGTGTAGGTTACAGAGGTGCGAACCCTTGTCTCGGAGGAGGGGGTGGCTTATATAGAGTGCGCCAGGACCCCGGCCAGCCCACGTTTCGAAGGGTTCAATGTACATTAAGGCAGAGCGTTACTGATAACGCTAGTAATAAAGTGCTATGATGACCATAAAAGCTACTTAGTGACCGACCGTTAGCGTGCGGAGTGACTTTAGGTCTCCTGGCCGTCGAGTGGTTGGATCTTGGTCGAGTAATTGCTTCTTGGTCGAATGTCTTCGAGTCTGTCGAGTGGAACACCTCCAAGTCGATTGAAAGGTGATTTATTCAAGAGGTGTCCTTGGGTAGGGCAGTTAGGACAGGTCCGTGACCCTACCCTAGGTACATAGCTTCATCATGATCCACGCGCGCAATCATATGATGGGCACCAAAGGACAGCAACATAACAACAAGAAAATTAAATCAATCATAGCAATTCATCAACCACCGATAGGACAACGAAAATCTACTCAAACATCCTAGGATGGCAACACATCATTGGATAATAATATGAAGCATAAAGCACCATCTTCAAGTAGAGGGTACAGCGGGTTGCGGGAGAGTGGACCGCTGTAGATAGATGG
Organism: Triticum urartu; assembly: GCF_003073215.2. Classification (NCBI taxonomy): domain Eukaryota; kingdom Viridiplantae; phylum Streptophyta; class Magnoliopsida; order Poales; family Poaceae; genus Triticum; species Triticum urartu. The sequence goes on along the minus strand of NC_053023.1, from coordinate 69,722,149 downwards.
GGGGAGGTGATGGAGATGTTGGTGAAGATGGCGGAGGTGTTGGTGTAGATCGCGGTGATGATGATGGCCCCCGGTGGCACTCCAGTGCCACCGGAAGCGAGGGGGAGAGAGCCCCCCTCCTTCTTCTTCTTCCTTGACCTTCTCCCTAGATGGGAGAAGGGTTTCCCCTCTGGTCCATGGCCTCCATGGCGTGGGAGGGGCGAGAGCCCCTCCAAGATTGGATATGTCTCTCTGTCTCTCTCTGGTTCTGCGTTCCCAGATTCTTCCCTTTCACCGTTTCTTATATTCCCGGAGATCCGTAACTCCGATTGGGCTGAAATTTTGACACGATCTCTATCCATAAATTAGCTTTCTTGAGGCGAAAGAAGGGCATCAACCGCCTTACGGGGTGGCCACGAGGGTCAGGGGCGCGCCTGACACCCTGGGGCGCGCCCCCCTACCTCGTGGGCCCCTCGAGCATCGTCTCGCGTGGATTCTTCTTCCCAAAAATCATATATATTCCAAAAAAATCTTCGTTAGTTTTTATTCTGTTTGGACTTCGTTTGATATGGATATTCTGCGAAACAAAAAACATGCAACAAACAGGAACTAGCACTGGGCACTGGATCAATATTTTAGTCCCAAAAATAGTATAAAAAGTTGCCAAAAGTATATGAAAGTTGAATAATATTGGCATGGAAGAATCAAAAATTATAGATACGACGGAGACGTATCAGCATCCCCAACCTTAATTCCTGCTCGTCCTCGAGTAGGTAAATGATAAAAAAGATAATTTTTGATGTGGAATGCTACCTAGCATAATCTTGATCATATGTCTAATCATGGCATGAATATTAAGATACGAGTGATTCAAGGAAATAGTCTATCATTTGACATAAAAACAATAATACTTCAAGCCCACTAATAAAGCAATCACGTCTTTTCAAAATAACAAGGCCAAAGAAAGTTATCCCTACAAAATCATATAGTCTGGCTATGCTCCATCTTCACCACACAAAATATTCACATCATGCACAACCCCGATGACAAGCCAAGCAATTGTTTCATACTTTTGACGTTCTCAAACCTTTTCAACTTTCACGCAATACATGAGCGTGAGCCATGGACATAGCACTATAGTTGGAATAGAATGGTGGTTGTGGAGAAGGCAAAAAGGGGAAGATAGTCTCACATCAACTAGGCGTATCAACGGGCTATGGAGATGCCCATCAATAGATATCAATGTGAGTCAGTAGGGATTGCCATGCAACGGATGCACTAGAGCTATAAGTGCATGAAAGCTCTAACTGAAACTAAGTGGGTGTGCATCCAACTTGCTTGATCATGAAGAACTCGGGCATTTGAGGAAGCCCATCATCGGAATATACAAGCCAAGTTCTATAATGAAAATTCCCACTAGTATATGAAAGTGATAACTCAGGAGACTCTCTATATGAAGAACATGGTGCTATTTTGAAGCACAAGTGTGGAAAAAGGATAGTAGCACTGCCCCTTCTCTCTTTTTCTCTCATTTTTTTATATTTTTTTATTTTTTTTATTTTTTGGTGGGCTTCTTTGGCCTCTTTTTTTATTTGGGCTTCTTTGGCCTCTTTTATTTTTTTGTGAAGTCCGAAGTCTCATCCCGACTTATGGGGGAATCATAGTCTCCATCATCCTTTCCTCACTGGGGTAATGCTCTAATAATGATGATCATCACACTTTTATTTACTTACAACTCGATATTACAACTCGATACTAGAACAAAGATATGACTCTATATGGATGCCTCCGGCAGTGTACCGGGATGTGCAATGATCTAGCGTAGCAATGATATCAAGAAACGGACAAGCCATGAAAACATCATGCTAGCTATCTTACGATCATGCAAAGCAATATGACAATGAATGCTTGAGTCATGTATATGATGATGATGGAAGTTGCATGGCAATATATCTCGGAATGGCTATGGAAATGCCATGATAGGTAGGTATAGTCGCTGTTTTAAGGAAGGTATATGGTGGGTTTAAGGTACCGGCGAAAGTTGCGCGGTACTAGAGAGGCTAGCAATGGTGGAAGGGTGAGAGTGCGTATAATCCATGGACTCAACATTAGTCATAAAGAACTCACATACTTATTGCAAAAATCTATTAGTCATCGAAACAAAGTACTACGCGCATGATCCTAGGGGGATAGATTGGTAGTAAAAGACCATTGCTCGTCCCAGACCGCCACTCATAAGGAAGACAATCAATAAATAAATCATGCTCCGACTTCGTTACATAACGGTTCACCATACGTGCATGCTACGGGAATCACAAACCTCAACACAAGTATTTCTACAATCCACAAATACCCACTAGCATGACTCTAATATCACCATCTTTATATCGCAAAACTATTGCAAGGAATCAAACATATCATATTCAGCGATCTACAAGTTTATGTAGGATTTTATGACTAACCATGTGAATGACCAATTCATGTCATCTCTCTAAATAGATATAAGTGAAGCAAGAGAGTTTTAATTCTTTCTACAAAAGATATTCCCACGCTCTAACAAATATAAGTGAAGCAAAAGAGCATTCTACAAATGGCGGTTGTCTAAGTGAAGAGAAACAGGCAATCCAAACTTCAAATGATATAAGTGAAGCACATAAAGCATTCTATAAAGCCATACTCAAAAGATATAAGTGAAGTGCAATGAGCATTCTATAAATCAACCAAGGACTATCTCATACCAGCATGGTGCATAAAAGAGAAATGAAAACTAAATGCAAAAGACGCTCCAAGACTTGCACATATCGCATGAACGAAACGAATCCGAAAACATACCGATACTTGTTGAAGAAAGAGGGGATGCCTCCCCACCATCCCCAAGCTTAGACGCTTGAGTCTCCTTGAATATTTACTTGGGGTGCCTCGGGCATCCCCAAGCTTGAGTTATTTCTCTCTTCCTTCTTCTCACATCGAGACCTTCTCGATCATCGAACACTTCATCCACACAAAACTTCAACAGAAAACTCCATAAGATCTGTTAGTATAATGAAGCAAATAACTACTCTAAGTACTGTTGCAAACCAATTAATATTTTATTTTTGCATTGTGTCTACTGTAATATAACTTTTTCATGGCTTAATCCACTAATATGAATCGATAGTTTCATCAAAACAAGCAAACTATGCATCAAAAACAGAATCTGTCTAAAACAGAACAGTCTGTAATAATTTGAACATTCACCATATTTCTGATACTTTAAAACTTCTACCAAAATTAGGAAAAATAAAAAAATTGTATAGGAAGACAGTGCAAAAAGAATCAGAACCATTTGACGTTCCAGCTAAAAATGTAAAATCGCGCACTACATCCAAAGTTTATGTCATGCACCGTACAAACCATCAAGCAAATGTAAACATCCTAAAGGCAAACCTTGGCACATTATTTTTATAATACAAAGGAATTGTACAAGGGGATAATTATTTTTATTGAAAAGTTTCTGTAATCAAGATTCACAAAGTTGCCGTGAGCATGAACAAAGTTCAAGGAGCTCTCCCACTTCAACAATGCTTGTCTTTCTCACTTTCGCTTTCCTTTTTGAAAAAGTTTTGGGTTACCCTCTTTATTTTTGTTGTTTTTAAACTATATGAAAGCACTCAACAGAAATAAATGACTCCCTAAAACTTCCGGGTTGTCTCCCTGGCAGCGCTTCCTTTAAAGCCATTAAGCTAGGCATATAGTGCTCAAGTAATGGATCCACCCGGATCCCAAGGTATATCAAAGCCAATTTTAATTAACAATGATTTGTAATTTAGTGGTGAGCACAAGGTAACATATATCATGTAATGATGAAGTCTAACTCTCTTCCTATGCATCAGCATGTCATAAAAGAACAATTCATGCACACAAAGTAAAGGCCAATGCATAGTATAAACAGTTTCTTGCAATTTTACCATGCTGGAAACATAGAGAGGTGAAGATATAGTTCCTCTCTCATCATAATAATTGCAAGTAGGAGCAGCAAGCACATGCATATTATATTTATCAAAATCATCATGTGCAACGGTAAAAGGCAACTCATCAATATAATCCTTAATAAGAGCAAACTTCTCCGATATAGTGTAGTTTGGAGAATTCAAAAAGATAATAGGACTATCATGCGTGGGTGCAATAGCAACAATTTCATGTTTAACATAAGGAACTATAGCAAGTTCATCTCCATAAGCATAATTCATATTGGCATCTTGGCCACAAGCATAGCAAGCATCATCAAAAAGGGATATTTCAAGAGAATCAATGGGATCATAACAGTCATCATAGCAATCATCCTTCGGTAAGCACGAAGGGGAATTAAACAATGTATGAGTTGAAGAGTTACTCTCATTAGAAGGTGGGCACGGGTGATCAATCCGCTCTTCCTCCTTTTGTTCTTCGCTCTCCTCCTCATCTTTTTCATCCAATGAGCTCACAGTGTCATCAACTTCTTCTTCCATAGATTCCTGCAAAATATTAGTCTCTTCTTGGACAGCGGAGACTTTCTTAATAAGTGCATTAATTTCATAATTGTATTCATAATTCTCATAGCAATATTTGAGGATAGCTAAATTTTCAGATCTATAACAAGCATCATCAATATCATCAAACTCTTTAAACATAGATTCAATTTCATAAGCACCCATAAAAGCAACAAATTCTTCTATTTGTTCCACATCATAGTAATCATATATACCTCTAGCATAAGAAGCCAAGGTTTCATTAATCATTAAATTTGCATGAAAAGGGGAGGTGTGGAGAATTCATCCTAGAGCAACAAGTATAATCATATTCCGAGCATAGTTGTCTAGCATACCACTTCAATATATAAATTGATCCCATAATAGTTTCCCTTTTTGTGTCAAGCGATAATCCCTAAAGTATTCACGTTGATCCAACGTTACTCCCATTACATAATTGAATGGGGTTTTCTCAGGATTATTAAAGTAGTACATAATATCTTTCACATAACCAGCATCGAGGGTTTTAGGAGGTTCCCCATCTCCATGAGCAGAAAGTACACCTAATTTTTTTGGTATTTCGTGTTCATATCCATAACTAAAGATAAAGAACAACTAAGAACAGCAAATAAATTACTTAGTGATAAAGCAAACAAGCACACACGAGAATATTCACCCCCACGCTATTGCTCCCCGGCAACGGTGCCAGAAAAAGGTCTTGATAACCCACAAGTATAGGGGATCGCAACAGTTTTCGATAAGTAAGAGTGTCGAACCCAACGAGGAGCTAAAGGTAGAACAAATATTCCCTCAAGTTCTATCGACCACCGATACAACTCTACGCACGCTTGACGTTCGCTTTACCTAGAACAAGTATGAAACTAGAAGTACTTTGTAGGTGTGTTGGGTAGGTTTGCAAGAAAGTAAAGAGCACAAAAATAAAACTAGGGGCTGTTAAGGTAAAGAAGCAACTAAAGTAAATATAGCGAGTGTGGAAAAGTGGTGGTAGGAGTTGCGAAATTGCCCCTTAAGCAATTGACTACTTTACTAGACCGATAGCAAGTATTATGTGGGAGAGGCCACTGCTAGCATGTCATCCATTACTTGGAATTCTATGCACTTATAATTGGAACTATTAGCAAGCAAGGTAAAACCCAACCATAGCATTAAGATATATTGGTCCCCCTTCAATCCCGTATGCATCAATTTCTATGCTAGGTTGAAGCTTCTGTCACTCTTGCCCTCCAATACATAGTCCTATCAACATACAACTAACCCTAGGGTGTGATCCACGCGTGCAATCATATGATGGGCACCAAAGGATAGCAACATAACCACAAGCAAATTAAATCAATCATACCAATTCATCAACCACTGATAGGACAACGAAAATCTACTCAGACATCATAGGATGGCAACACATCATTGGATAATAATATGAAGCATAAAGCACCATGTTCAAGTAGAGGGTACAACGGGTTGCGGGAGAGTGGTCCGCTATAGATAGATGGGGGAAGGTGATGGAGATGTTGGTGAAGATGGCGGAGGTGTTGGTGTAGATCGCGGTGATGAAGATGGCCCCCGGTGGCACTCCGGTGCCACCGGAAGCGAGGGGGGAGCCCCCCTCCTTCTTCTTCTTCCTTGACCTCCTCCATAGATGGGAGAAGGGTTTCCCCTCTGGTCCATGGCCTCCATGGCGTGGAAGGGGCGAGAGCCCCTCTGAGATTGGATCTGTCTCTCCGTCTCTCTCTGGTTCTGCGTTCCCAGATTCTTCCCTTTCACCGTTTCTTATATTCCTGGAGATCCGTAACTCCGATTGGGCTGAAATTTTGACACAATCTCTATCCGGAAATTAGCTTTCTTGCGGCGAAAGAAGGGAATCAACCACCTTATGGGGTGGCCACGAGGGTCAAGGGCGCGCCTGACACCCTGAGGCGCGCCCCCCTACCTCGTGGGCCCCTCGAGCATCGTCTCGCATGGATTCTTCTTCCCAAAAATCATATATATTCCAAAAAAAATCTCCGTCAGTTTTTATTCCATTTGGACTTCGTTTGATATGGATATTCTGCGAAACAAAAAACATGCAACAAAAAGGAACTGACACTGGGCACTGGATCAATACGTTAGTCCCAAAAATAGTATAAAAAGTTGCCAAAAGTATATGAAAGTTGAATAATATTGGCATGGAACAATCAAAAATTATAGATACGACAGAGACGTATCAATACCCAAGCTTAGTTGCTTGCTTCTCTTTGGATAATAGCTTGGGATGCCATGGTCATCCCCAATCTTAGGCTCTTCTTACTCCTTATTCCTTCATCCATCGTAACATCACCCAAAACATGAAAACTTCAATCACAAAAAACTCAACAAACCCTTCGTGAGATCCGTTAGTATAAGAAAACAAATCACTACTATAAGTACTGTTTAAACCTATTCATATTTTATTTTTGCATTATATCTACTGTATTCCAACTTTTCTATGGCAAAAACTCTTCAAAGACAACCATAGAATCATCAAAACAAGCACACAACGCAAAGAAAACAGAATCTGTCAAAAACAGAACAGTCTGTAGCAATTTGGATATTTTGAATACTTCTGAAACTCCAAAAATTCTGAAAATTTAGGACGACCTGAGTAATTTGTATATTAATCTTCTATAGAATGAATTGGTATTTTATCACGCTTCTGTTAAAAATGAAAATTATTTCCGTGAGCGAGAAAGTTTCTGTTTTTCAGCAAGATCAAACAACTATCACCCAGGAAGATCCTAAAGGCTTTGCTTGGCACAAACACTAATTAAAACACAAAAAATGCAATCATAACAGTAGCATAATTGTGCAAACACTCAAGAACAGAAAGCAAAAAAGCAAAAATAAATTTTATTCATTGGGTTGCCTCCCAACAAGCGCTATTGTTTCACGCCCTTAGCTAAGCATAAAGCAAAGGATCTAAGTTTTGTCGTCCTTCTCCAACTCTTCAATAAAACACTTAGAATTATTCAAAGATTTAGAATAAAGATTTTTAATGACAATACTCCTAGGAAGGAATTTAAAGAATTCATTCTTGCCCAAGGGATCTCTTATAACTTCAACAAAATCCGGGTGAATACTAATCATCTTAAGATCCTCTTTACTGTTATTACTAGAAGTTGCACCCTTGTTCTTAGTAACTTGAGTAGTCTTGTCAATCTTTATTTGAGTTTTTTCAATAGTTTTAGCAGAAGCAAATGCCGTGCTTAAATTACTAAAGATTTCTTCCAGTATATCAATCCGAGACGGGCTTTCTTCGATTCTTTTATGAATTACGGTCCCCTTTTCTTTTAACAACTTGAAAACTTCTCCCGCTTTTAACCCAATATTTGTAGCAAAATTATGCATATTTTTATCCAAATTTTCAATATGCTCTTTAGTAAGCATTTTCTTTTCAATAGCATCTAATCTTTCCCTGACATGCTCAAGAGTCAAAGGTGTTTCATTAATCATAAGAGGTGGTGAGCCTACCAAATTTCCCATAATATTAAAAGCATCAAGAGAGGTACACATCAATAAATTTCCACCGGTAACCGTATCAATGACGAATCTATACTAAGTGGTGATGCCCACATAAAAACAACGAAGAAGAACAACGGTAGATTGCTTGCGGATAGATTTATTATGAGCGTTGCAAATCCTATACCAAGCATCTTTTAAATTCTCCCCTCCCATTTGTTTAAAGTTGAGAACACATTCTCAGGAGTGCACGCAATAGAGGAAGAACTATCCATAATGACAAAAGTAGCAAACAAGATCGCACACAAAAACAGATCCGGCAAGAAAGCGACGAATGAGAAAAGGGGGCGAATAAAATGGCAATTTTTTGTGAGGTGGGGGAGAGGAAAACGAGAGGCAAATGGCAAATAATATAAATTGCAAGGAGATGAGATTTGTTATTAGCAACCTGGTAGATGTTGATGATGTCTCCCCGGCAACGGCGCCAGAAATTCCTTTTGATGTCTGCTAGACTACGTCGGTATTTCCCCAAAGAGGAAGGGATGATGCAACACAGCGACGTTAGGTATTTCCCTCAATGATGAGATCAAGGTTATCAAACCAGTAGGAGAACCAAACAACACTATGTAAACAACATCTATACACAAATAATAAATACTCGCAACCCGACGTGTTAAAGGGGTTGTCAATCCCTTTCGGGTAACGGCACCAGAAATTGGCACGTGGACGTGAGAGACTTGTAATAATTTGATAGATCGAACGCCAAATATAATAAAGTGCAGCAAGGTATTTTTGTATTTTTGGTTTAATAGATCTGAAAATAAAAGAAATAGATCGCAAAGGCAAATATATTAAAGAAGAGACCTCGGGGCCGTAGATTTCACTAGTGTCTTCTCTCGACGCCGGACTAGGCGTAAAAATGCCGAAGCTGACACGTGTTCCACGGGTTGGGTTCGAGGAGGTTATCTGACTAGCGGCAGAGGCGGTATGCCGCTCCCACGAGCTCTTCATCTATAATGAAGGGGCCTTCCCATTTGGGTGAAAGCTTGTGCTTTTGCTTCTCGGGAAGGCGGAGGACGAGCCCTCCCACGTTATATGCCTTTGCCCGAACCTCCCGATTCTGGTATCGCCATGCTTGTTGTTGATAGAATGCGGAGTGGTCGCGTGTGATGTCGCACTCTCCTTCCAGGTCGTCCTGCCGATCCAACTCATACTCCTTCTCTTCATACATGCGTACTCTAGGTGCGTCATGGATCAAATCACATGGGAGGACTGCTTCGGAGCCATACGCCATAAAGAATGGGGTGTATCCTGTTGAACGATTAGGAGTGGTGTGCAGCCCCCATAGCATGGAGTCCAGCTCCTCTACCCAGTGGCAATCTTATTCTTCGAGTGAGCGGATTAAGTGAGGTTTTATGCCGCTCATAATTAATCTGTTTGCTCGCTCTACCTGCCCATTAGTTTGCGGGTGGTACACCGAAGCGTAGTCGAGCTTTATGCCCATCTTAGCAAACCAATCTTTAACCTCTTGGGTGGTAAAATTAGACCCATTATCAGTGATTATGTTGTGGGGGACACCATAACGGTGCACCACATTAGATATGAAGTCAACAACTGGTCCGGATTCTGCAGAGGTTACCAGTTTTGCTTCGATCCACTTAGTGAATTTATCAACCATGACCAGTAGGTACTTCTTTTTCTTGGCCCCCCTTTAAGTGGTTCGACCATGTCAAGCCCCCAGACTGCAAATGGCTAGGTTATCGGTATGGTCCGAAGAGCTGTGGGGGGCATATGGCTTTGATTTGCAAGTAGCTGGCACCCAACACAATGTTGGACTAGTGTACGTGCGTCCGCGCGGGCTGTGGGCCAGTAGAACCCTTCTCGGAAGGCCTTACTGACCAAGGCCCGAGCTGCTGCATGGTGGCCACCCATGCCGACATGTATCTTAGCAAGAAGCCGTTGTCCCTCCTGTTCGGAGATGCACCTCTGAAGGACTCTCGTAGTGCTCTTTTTATAGATCTCGCCCTCACGGACCTTGTATGCTTTAGAGCATCAAACTATACGCCGCGCCTCCGTCTGATCATCTGGGAATTCTTGTCTTAGCACAACAACAAAAAATACACTTCCGTGATGATACGTGTTTGTCACAGTAGGTCGCGTTTTCTGTCATGCATGTACATCCATGACGATTTTATGATAGAATCAAGATAGTCATACATGTGTTGTCGTAGAAGTGTTCCATGACATTACCAAAATTATCATCACGGAAGTGTCCACTTCCATGACGATAAATCACGCGTCACAGAACGCTTTCGTCAAGGGTGACCGACACGTGGCATCCACTGTAACAGAACGCCGTTAAGCTATCGGGTCGGGTTTTGGATCTGATAACCCGTTAACAGCCCCGACCAATGGGGATTTTCCACGTGTAAAATCATCATTGGCTGGAGGAAACACATGTCAGCTCATCGCTGGGACAGATGTCATCCACTCATTGGACAGAAGGCGCCTATGATACGTCGACACGTGGCACGGCCCAACAGAGGCCCATTCCTGTGAAAATGTCGGCCCGTTTGACTTGGTCAAAAGGTGGCGGGCCGGCCCATGGAAAGCCTGTTAACGGCATGTTCACATATAGCCCATTTACAGCCCGCTAACCCAAGGCCTGTTACGCCCTATTCGAATTAGGCCCAGTAGCCTCATCTGGGTCATCCAATATGATTCCAGCCCATTTTCACTTCTGGCCCATGTATGGCCCATGACGTCTTTCGGCCCATATGAGGCCCTATGTAACTCTTGGCCTATTAACGGCCCGTGGTGAAACTGGCCCGTAATGAACAGTGTATCACTTTACACCCATTAACGGCCCGTGGTGAAACTGGCCCGTAAAGAACAGTGTATCACTTTATACCCATTAACGGCCCGTTATTCCATTGGGCCGTTTCCAGCCCATGTTATCTTTCGGCCTTCTCAGAGCCCATTTATTCTTGGGCTATTTTCCAGCATTCTTTTACTTACGGCTCGTTACTGTCATTTTCTGCTTCTGGGCCAAATTCAGCCTGTGGTTACAGTCGGCTCGTTTGTGGTCCGTTAATAGTTGGGCCGTTTTCATAGCATCATCAAATATGGCCTATTAACGATGGCCCGTTATGGTCGGCCCATGAACGGATGATTCCAACTCTATCCCGTTTACGGCCAGAATGCTGTCTGTTTGGCCCGTGTTTGGCCAATCGATCATACGGCCCGTATAAGGCCCATTGATGATACGGCACGTAGAAGGCCCATTGTTTCTACGGCCCGTAGAAGGCCCACTATTTCTACGGCCCGTAGAAGGCCCACTGTTTATACGGCCCGTAGAAGGCCCACTGTTTCTACGGCCCGTAGGAGGCCCAGTGTCACTATAGTAAATATTAGCCCATGGTTATTGTGGCCTAGTGCAGAAAAATAGGTTATTGCAGCCACTAGCAAACCGCAGAAAAAGAACTGCACTGACTACAAGCAAACAAATAAACAAGACAACAAGGAAATAAATAAGCAAGCAACTTACACTAGGCTATCACGGCTATTACACATATTACATCCACTGGGCATCAAAGTTCGCCACCAGTGCAAATATAGGGAACATGGCAGCATATAAACGTTGTAGCAAAACAAGTCCAGAACTGAAACCACTTCAGAAGAGCTCAAGAAACAATATCCTGGGTACCCATAATGCTGCCAAGATGCTTAGCAAGCTTATTAACTTTCTCTTGTTTGGCGCTTAAGTCCTCCAGCGCTTGCTGTTGCACCAGAAAGTATGCATCTCAATTCTGCAAGGACTTCCTCAGTCCTTCGGCTTCCTGTCGCATAACATCTGATCGATGTCTTTCAACTTGAAGTTGAGACTCAAGAAGCCGAACTGATTCAGGCAACGAGTTCGAAGAGCTGGTGCCAGCAATGGTAGCCAGTAACTCGAACACTACATTAAGACAGGACTTTGTGGTTGTCTCAGTGTCTTCAATATAGTTTTTATCAACTTTCTTGGAGACCAACAGGGATGTCTCACTATCTTGAACCTTATCTGCATTACTTCCTTTACCATTGCATAATAGGGTACTCTTCTCCAATATTTTATCCGCGTTCTAAAAGAGAAACAAACAAACACATCTCAGGTTTACAATGTAGTATATGAAACTCATTTTGGTAAACCAGTTCAGTAGTAAGGTGGACAGGATAACAACATGAAACAAACATATATCTATGTAGTATGGTCACTGTATGGTCTATATCATTCTAGTTTATGTTGCCAAATCAAGATAGATACAGTTCGAATCATATCTATTTAAGACAAAGCAGCATAGACAGAATATAAGTGTGGGAAACTACACAGCAATAACAACACTTGTAATGTGCATGACATGAGAACATAACTGTTTATTCAATTGAAACTGAAATCAACATAGAGAAAGTTATAACAGCAAACAGCCAAACACGCTGAAGAAACAGGTTTAAAACATACCTGTTGCACCATTGGAGTTTCAATTGCATCCTTCAAATTTGAAATTAGTTGGTATCAGTAAATACAGTTATGCAAGAGCAAAGTACTATGAACCATAGCTACGGAACCTGACTTGAGAACAATTCCTCTTCTGCTTTAAGAGTTAACTTCGGGTTCGGAGTGGTGGTCCTCGTCATTTGGGCACTGTAGTTGCCTTACTAACTGCTCGTGTTTGGGTGCTCTGTGGTGGAGACGGTGCTGTGTCAACGGGAACTGGGTGTCTATATGCTGGGGTTGGGGTTAGAAGGGGTGTAGCTGGTTCTCTGTCCAGCTGGGTAGGGGTACAATCTGCATGAGTGTGGGTTATGTGTGGTGGGGCTGGTTCTTGGGCAAGTACAACGGTGGTTCTATCTGCATCGACAGGTAGCACGATCTTTTCTGAAGACCGTGTTTTTACTCCCGCAGATACTGCCATCACTCCCTCCAATTGAAATGGCTGATAAACAAGAAAAGAAATTGAATGTACAGACATTGTAAGATAGACAGGTGCAATGGATCGTATGGAAGAAAACAGGGCATGAAATAATTCACATTTATGTTGTCTAAGAAAACAGAATAGGAGGACATAATTTCACATATATGATGGCTAATTAAACAGGATAGCATGACACAATTTCACATGTATGATGGCTAACTAAACATGATAGAATGACATACTTCAAAATATGATGACTATGTAAATAGGATGACATGATATAACTATACGATGTGTCTATTAAAGTGGTTGGCATGCCATAAATCACAAAACATGCCGTCGATGGAAACATGATGGCATGATATAATTCACGGATAGAATGACATAATTTAAAATATGATGACTATGTAAACAGGACGAGATGATATAACTATATTATGTCTTTAGAAAATGGGTTGGCATGCCATAATTCAGATACATGCTGTCTATGTAAACATCATGGCATGACATAATTCAAATGTATGATTTATATACTAAGGAAGTGAGTAGAGGGCAATCGCATATATGATGTGTCAACTAAGGAGATGGCATTCAATATTGTGTATATGATGTAAAAACTAAGCATTGCAATACAACATATGCATTATATGAGTAATATAACCCTGCCAAGTTTGAGCATACACCTCAGGGGGATAATAGGACTGGTCATCTGCCTCTGAATCCTCCTCTGAAGAGCTATCTGTAACCAGCAAGATATCTGCTTCAGCAGGTAGCATTGTCTGCTCTGAAGACCTTGTTTTCACTCCAGATTTCTCCATCACCAATTCAAATGGCTGATGCACAGGAAGAGCAGTTGAATATACGAACATTGTCGACAAAAGCAATGAGAAATACAAAAAAAGGACGGCATGATATAGTTCACATATATGACGCTTGTCTAAACAGCATGGCATTGCATAATTCACATACATAATGCCTTGCAACAAGATAACATTGCATAATTCACATATATAATGTCTTGCAACAAGATGGCATTGCATAATTCACATATATGGTAATTAGACACTAAACAGGTGGCATTCACACAAAGCATGTCTAAACTAAGCAAATGACATAGCAATGCAAGATACCATACGCACGATATGAGCAACATAACCCTGCCAAGTTAGGGCATGCACCTTGGGGGGGATATGACTGGTCATCTGTCTCTGAATCCTCCTCTGAGGAGCTATCGGTAACCAGCAAGACATGCGCCTCGTCAGATAGCATTGTCTGCTCTAAAGACCTTGTTTCCACTCCAGATTTTTCCATGACCATGCCGAATGGCTGATGCACAGGAAGAGTAATTGAATGTACTAAAATTTTTGACAAATTTAACACGTAATAAAAAATGATGGCATGATATAATTCACATATAAGATGACTGGCTAACCAGGGTGGCATTGCAAAATTCATAGATATGATGCCTAGCTAGACAAGATGGCATTGGATGATTCACATATACGATAAAGAAACTAAACAGATGGCATTGACACAAAGCATGTCTAAGCTAAGCAGATGACATCTTTAATGTATACAGTAAGTAATGCAAGGCACCATATGCATGATATTAACAACATCAGCATGCCAAGTTAGAGCGAAGACCTCATGGGGTAAATAGGAGTGGTCTTCTCCTTCTGAATCCCCCTCAGAATAGTTATCTTCCTCTTGATTACGATCTGAAATGGGTGGAGGGGGGCTGCCTTTGCGCCCACCATGGAACGACGTCTGCATGAAGGTTTATTGCCACGCAAGGCTCATCTCTTTTGCTCTACACGATCAGTTCCATTGTGTAAAATAACTGGCATGCATAGGAATAAAACATAGTGAGATTATGTAAGGAGTGCATGCACAAATCCAGAGTGATGGTAGAAAACTCTAGATAGACCCAAAACCAATGATAGCAGACAGATAATAGCTTTAGTTAAAAAATACAGATAATGGCTCCTTCAATGTTTTTTTGCACCCAACGTGAAACTCATAGTAGACACCGAAGATTAACCAGATAGTAGACAGATAGTACTGATTGCTGCCCCAATATGTACCCCACAACCATTTAAAAACTCAAGTTTCAGCATTAGTTTGGACCTGACTCGGAGTCTAATAGGTGAACACGACAATAATGTAGCATGTCATCATATTAAGCGACGCATAACGTAAGCAGACACGAAAGAGTGCGACCTCTCTTGCGGACCCGTGTAGTCCTCAAGGTCATCTGCTCAGTTAATGATGCTAATGCAGTTGCCGTGGCTGCCGGTGGCGGGGAAGAAGATCTAAGGCGGCGAAAGACAATCTGGAGAGCGGATCCCTGCTGTGGTGAACCCTTCCGTCGTTGGAGCAGCTGAGCTGGGGTGGAACACAGCGCCGCAAGAGCAGGACAAACACACAAGGTTTTCTTTGACACATATCTGTAACATAAGTAATTGAGTAAGGGCTTGTTTGAATTTGAGGATTCTAACAATGCAGGGGTAGGAAATAGACAGGAATAGGATAGGAATGCACGTGCAAAACAGAGAATTTAAAAACACAGGATTTCTGCCAATCAGGGTGTTAGATTCACAACAATTGGAAGATCACAGGATGCAAAAAAGCATGGTGATATTAAGCCAAACCACAAGAAAATGTACGGTTATAATGCTATTATGCTACTATCTCTTAGTCTTGTGCTTGATGAATAGGAATATGAAAAGGAGAAGTGGAAATTAGAATTCCTACGGTTTTTCTTTCAAGGAGACACTAAAGGAACAAATCCTACAGTTTTCCTTTGCTCCATTCCTTTGCACCAAATTCATGAAAAGTAGTACCATAGGAAACTTTCCAATTCTGATGTTTTTCATTCACTTTTCCTTTCAAGCACTGGCGATTCTAGTAGGCAGGCTTGAGCAAGGAAAATCCTACACTAAAAAAATGTTTTTGTGCTACTTGTATTACTTTGGACCCAGGCCACTGCCATACTAGCTCAACTCCCAGGCCCATCGACAAATGCACAGCTCAAACGCGCAGAGATAAATAATGATGGCATTCAAGAGAGTCCATCACGGATAGCTAAGTTGCCTGGTACCTCACTGCTTGTCATATAGTAGGATAAAATAATCGTATTTCCCATTACTACGAGTGCTTAGTGGACAATATATATAACATGTAGAGTAAAAAAGAGATGCAACAAGTGTACAACCTCTTTGGCGAAGCCATGTCGATCTCAGCGTGATTGGGTTGGCCGGTGAGGATGCTCCGGCTGACTTGGCTGTCGAAGGAGGGGAAGAAGATCTTAGGCGTCTGGAGATGGAGCCCGAGGTACTGCTCCGCTGTGATGGAGGGTTTCATTGTTGGAGCAGTTCCGATAAGTTGTACGACGCCGAGGCTGAAGCAGGACAAGAGAGATAAAGAACAACGTTAACCTGAGTGGAATTCTAATAGCATCTCCAATACATGACGTAAAATACATAACCACAAAGTGCTAGATGTAAAATACATCAGCCGCTCATCTCTGAACTTAACTGTCGAAACTGAACTTAACTGTCGAAACTGAACTTAACTGTCGAAACTGAATTTTGCTGTCGAAACTGAATTTTGCTGTGGAAACTGAATGCACAAGCAAGGTGAGGCTACACGTCAGTCGACTGACTTTTAAATCTCTGGTCAGTCAATTTTGCGGCCGTTGGATATGAAATCAAGGGTATGCGGTTCATCTTCAACCTCCACCCCCCCCCTTGAGCCGCCAGCCACCACCGGCCAAACAGCAGCCCCCCGCCGCCCGCAGCCGGCAGTGCGCCGCCCCGCCCGCCCCAAAAACACTCCCCACCGCCGGTCCGCCGCCGCCTCGGCCATCCCTCTAGGCCCCACCGTGCCGAGCTTTTTCTCCGGCGATCACCACGCCACCGTCGAAGGCCATCGCCCCTATCCTGAACCCTAAGATAGATAGTGGGGTACCTCTCCGACGAGCCCTCCCTCCCCGCTGCGGCTGGTTCTTCCTTCACCCCAGCGAGCCCCCCACCCCCCTCCCCCACCCCCTGAAAATCGACTGACCCAAAAGTCGATTCAGTCGACTGAAGTGTAGCTAAATCGGAGCAGCATTGCGAGCAAGAGCAAGAGCGAGAGCAGCAGCGCGAGCAAGAGCAATAGCAAGAGCAGACTAGGCAGGGGACCGAGAGCAAGAGCAGAGCAGCAGCGCGAGCGAGAGCTAAAGCAGCAGCAGCTCCTACTGATGTGGACATCGCCGCCGAGGGAGCGACGCCGTGGAGAAAGTGGCCGGCGACGCCGCCGTGGATGGAGCCGCGCCGGTAGCACCGTGAGATCGAATCAAGAAGAAAATGCGGTGATTAGTGTACAACCTCTTTGGTGGCGCCAATTAGGCCGCAGCTTCATCCGAGGAAACAGTGATGATGATGCTCTTCCGGTGGTGCAGGTGAAGACGGCAGTGTGGGAATGGAGGTGGCGCGAAAGACGAGGGGAACATCAGGGCAGCTCCTTGGAGGTGGAGGACGGGGTGGCTGTACCGGCGAGACGATGAGATCGACGATGGGTCCTCATCCGGTACGGTGGATGAGGGACGTCGAGGTGCTGATGTGGACGACGTCGTCGGGGAAGAGGCTCTGGCTGGGTGGCGGACGAAGCAGGGTGTGGGGTTTCGTCGTGGGTTTTCACGGCCTCGGTGTATGAATGGGTGGGCGGATGGGATGGCAGTGGGGAGCCATGGCTTAGAGACGCGCTTGTCCGAAATATGGGGTAAGTTACTTAAGTACCCCCACCGATTTGAGGCGGTTCTTTCGGTTCAGGGGTACCATGGGCATTTCGTGTATCGGGATTTCACAGGAGGTGGGAGTTTTCGCGCGAGTTGTAATTTCGGAATAGCAAGGCGCGGGTTGAGATGGAGGGAGTTGTCGGAGCACAACGAGACAAAGATATATCTTAAATATTTCGGGCTAACAAGGCGCGGGTTGAAGAGGCGGCAGTTTTGCAGCACGATAGACAAAGACGCTAGCTTGAATTTTCGGCATAACAAGGCGTGGCTTGAAATTTCGGAAGAACAAGCTTAACGTGTACCCAAAAAAAGACAATTTGCACCTCAACACGCACAGCACACACACAAACACCATTTAGACTAGAGTAAGGTACACGTGCATTGCACGCATGAGATTTGGCAACCAAATTATGAATAAATACCACATTATAGCATGCAAGCTTTGAGTCATATATGCATGATGTAGATGTTCGTTTAATTCTTATAGTTCATTTCATTCAAAATCATCTAGTTTTTATATGAAAGCTAATCTATTTTAAGATTCATGGAATTGTGCGTCGTAAGACATAAAGTAAAAACAAATAATGGCAAATCATGTAGAAAAACATTTGGGCAATTCTGATACGGAAGATTCTAGAACAAATAAGAAGTGTTTGTGTTTTGATGTTTGTGCATTATGCTTAAGTTCAACCATGGAGTCTTCTAGATTATACATGTGGTGAAATCTGGTGGAATCTGATGATATCCAACGGCCAGTAGTGCTCAAATTTGCCATCTTTGGACCATTGGATTCGCCTCATCCAACGACCATCTATCAAAGTTAAAGTTACCCACACACAATATAAAAAAATATAAAATATAATATATAAGGGTATAGACATAGATATGTGATGCGAAAGCCGCCCATCATCTCCAATTAGAATAGTGTGTCCATGCACGGATGCGACGTGGCCAAATGATGTCTGCCATCGGTATCTCAAATTCTAATCAGTCTGACCTTGTTCAATGTGTATACATTACAACATGCTCGTTTCCAAACCACACCGCGCAGATCTCCGTTATATTCATGCATGCATGGGTTTCAAACATCAAGATCTCTTATTCAAATATTTGAATTCAACTTTACATTGATTATGACCTCATCTATTCTTTTACACCCACACAGTAGTCTTCTCTTTATAATTGTACCACTAACTTTCTCTCGTGCATGCATGCACACACACTACCAGTCGGCATTATCCATCACACGCATGCAATCTTTTCTTCAGGTCGGTCTCCCAAGAAGGCACACACCCACACACATCCCCCTCTCCATCATATCAGGCATTCTTTATCTCTCACGCGTGCATGCGCATAGATCGATGTTCCTCTATGTATTCGTGTATATAGCTAGGTATTTCATAGTTTTCCACACAAACCGATCAATCGATATATCCAGTGAGGTCTCTCCCTCTTTCCCACATCCACATCGATCAATCTATACCTCTCTATATAGGATTAACATATATAGCTAATACACCCACATTAATTATATATCCAACGTCCCCCTCTCATCATCCATGCCTTCCGCTTCATCTCTCAGACGTGTGCACAATGGTGAAAACAGGGGGCAGTAAGGGCCCTGCCCCCCTCCCCCCTAACATCACTATATATCGAGGCTAATATGAATGTGATCATTAGACAATTGCTGATAAAAATGGTTTAAGTTCATGAATTGACCCTCCTCGTAAAGGATTAGCAATGCTTGGCCCCCTAGCTCATTTATTTTTCATGGCTCCGCCATTGTGCGCAACAGCGCACGTGTTTTGTCAGGACCCCGATTCCAAGTCACATCAATCTAGCCGGTAACACCTCATATCACATTGCAGCCTCACGCACGGTATCCCCACTGGTGTCGCCTTACCAAGGCCCGGGACCGTTTGCGCCTTTTGGCTCACGTATATGATAGTGTCGCTAGCATCGATATGACAGAGAACCCGGGCCGACATGTCTAGTCGTGAACCCAAAGTGACACTAACCTATGGGAACAGGCATACATGAATCACATCGAGCATGTCGGTCAGCAGCGTGTGAATCCGGGCTGTAGCACTGGGTTAATAGGACTCCGGAAACCCGGGCTGTAGCAGGCTAGGCAGGACTCCGGATGTCACCGCGTGACATTTCCCCGAAGGGACAGACATAGGAACGAAGTGAAACACATGTCGGCCAGTCAAGTGTCCTAAGCAGTAGTGCTGGGCTAACAGGACTCCGGTGAACCGAGCTGTAGCGGACTACTATGGCTCATGGAAGCACTAGACTACATTCCCCCATAAGAGAGGCTGCCAAGGATAAACCACTAGATTGTCGGATCCCACACATACCAAGCATTTCAATCATACATACAATATGATCAATATGTGTAAATACAACATGGCATCACAACATAACTCTACAACTCAAGTATTTATTCATTAGGCTCCGAGGAGCGAGATATTACAAACATGGGTCTCATGACCCAACAATCATAGCATACAAATCAAGGCACAAGCGGAAGCTTAACATGTCTGAGTACAGACATCTACAAATGAAAAAGGCTAAGAAGCCTGACTATCTACGAGATCCTGCCGAGGGCACAAGATCGTAGCTGAGGTATCAAGCTAAACGTCGAAGTCCATGCGGAACTACTAGCGAGACTGAAGTCTCTCTGAAAAACATAAATTAAGCAAACGTGAGTACAAAGGTACTCAGCAAGACTTACATCAGAACTAGCTACATATGCATCGGTATCAACAAGGGGGGGTGGAGTTTGACTGCAGCAAGACAACTTTGACTTAGTGGCTAACCTGAACTACGACTGCAAGCAACTCTTTTGAGGTGGCGCACACGAGTGCACATATTCACCATTCAATACACCACTATGGATCCGCTCCCGTCTCCCTACGAGAAGGCCATCCATAGCACTCACAATTATCTTGCGAGTTTTAGAGTATCCACTTTCACTTGTCTATGAACTGTTATAGGCAACCCAGAAGTCCATTACCGCGGACACGGCTATTCGAATAGATGATGTTAACCCTGCAGGGGTGTACTTCTTCACACACGCTCTCACCACTTACCGCCATTTATACGACATGTACTCGGCAACCTTCAAGCGGAAGCCGAACGAGGGTGTCGGCCACGGCCTACCTAAACACTCAAAACTCTAGTCTAGGTTTATCGCCTATCCAAGTTCCATCTGCAGGGAGTCCGGCCGAGGTTTCCACATACGTCCCCGGACGATGTGTACAGGGTTCCGAGACACCAAACGGGCGCCCGGCATGCCCGGCCACGGTGTATCTACCGCATCATAGCCAACACCTAGGGTCAGCGCTACGCACGTCCTCCAACACATATCCTATAAACACCAGAAACTAGTTGCAACTCCTGGATAGAGGACAAGGGTGATCAAGAAGCCGAGAGGGTCCATTGGTTTCGGGCCCAATGCGTGGTAGTAACTTTTCATGGATCACAAACACATAACTCAGTTCCTAAGAACGGTTTCAATGAGACAACCCACCATGTACTCCTACATGGCCTCTCACCGCTACCTTTACCAAATCGTGTTCACACACTTAGCTCACACACAGTAGGACATGTTCATCACTGTTCCAATTCATCCCCGATGAATCAGACCTGACTCAACTATAAGCAATAGCAGGCATGACAAACTAGCATGGATGAGTAGACACATCAGGGCTCAAACAACTCCTACTCATGCTAGTGGGTTTCATCTATTTACTGTGGCAATGACAGGTCATGTAGAGGAAAGGGGTTCAACTACCGCAACATGTAACAGTTGAATCGTTGTTGTCCTGATGCAGTAAAAGAGAGCAGGAGCGAGAGAGTGGGATTGTATCGGAATGAACAAGGGGGTTTTGCTTGCCTGGCACTTCTAAAGATAGTATAGCTCTTCATCGGTGTCATCGAACTCATCGTCGAAACCACGTCTATCGAGAGGGGACAACTTCCGGCAATAAAGAAGGAAACACAATCAATGCAATGCAACAATATGATGCATGCTCATGACATGGCAATATGCTATTGATTGAACTAATGCAACTAGCAACCATATTAAATGAAGTTGGTTTGAACCCTAGGTTCAAATTCAAACTCCATATGTGCTTTCTTAAATGCCATTTAATTGAATTGTCCTAAACAGAGGATATGAGTTGCTCTAACATGCATAAAATGCCATAAATAATTCCTTGAATTTTTCTGATAATTTTTCATATATAAATTATTTCATTCTGAGCTACGGTTGATTTTCTATGAATTTTTAAAGTTTTAAAGATTTTCTAGAATTTCCTGAATTAAATTAAATCCAGAAAATGTATTACTGTGTTGGCATCAGGTCATGCTGACATCAGCAGGTCAACAGGGGCAGGTCCAGGTCAAACCTGACTAGTGGGTCCCGCGTGTCAGTGTCATTAGACTAACTAATTTTTGTTAGTCCTAATTCTAGGGTAATTAGCAGGGCGGGCCCGCATGTCAGTGGCTCATCTAATTAGCTAAGTTAATTAACACTAACTAAACCTAACACTAATTAAACAGGCGCCTGGGCCCACACGTCAGGGGAGGTCAAACCCCTGGTCAACCGGGGCTAAACCACCGGCGTTTAGCCGCCGGTGATGACCAGACGCGATGGAGGGCCGCGGGAACGGGCTCTGGGGCCCCGTTCGCAGCGTGGTTGGGCTCGTTCGAGAGCCCAAACCAGCGCGCGTCGGATGGTGGCGCCAGCCGGGACTGGGGCGGCCAGAGGCGATGACGGGGAGCTCGGCCGCGGCGGCCGGAGCTCGGGCATGCTCAGGTTCGGCGCTGGGATGCACAACAGGGGCGTGGAGAGGGGATACGGCCTCCTGGGAGTGTGGCAAATGCGATGACGCGCTCGATTTCGAGCCCGCGTGGCTGCGGCCACGACAACGGCGTCGCCGGCGGAGCAGAGTGCTCAGGCTCGGTGGAGATGGCGGCTAGGGGGCGCAACCGAGGCGTAGAGGAGGGGGGTTAGGGGCAGGGGCTCACGGTGGATGTAGTGGAGCGGACGGCGAGCTCGGAGGAGGTCGGAGCAGAACGAGGCGGCGAGAGGGATCTCCGGTGACGAGAGGTCGAGGACGAGGTCGGTGAGGGCAGAGGAGCACGTCCGGCGACATGTGGTGACGCGAGGAGGTCGAAGACGTCGAGGCGGAGCTCGAAGGCACGGCGAGGGGTCGGGGGGAAAGGCGGTGCCGTCAACTACGGCGACGGCGGCTTACGGGCGCGTCGGCCATAGCGGGAGAGGACGAGGGAGAGAGAGAAGGGGGAGAGTGGTGTCCAGGGGGGTCGAGGCGGCGCTGGGGAGAAGACGCGAGGCGTCGCGGTGGCCAAGCGAGCAGGCAGGTAGCCTGGTGGCGTGGCGCGCGCGCGCCGTGTGCTATCCTTCCTCTGCCTACTGGCAGATGTGGGTGACGACTGGCATAGGCCAGGTGGGCCGGCCCAGCCGGGTAAGTGGCCCTGGGGTCCTTACTCTCTCTCTCTCTCTTTTCTGTTTTTTATTTATTTCCTCTGTTTTGATTTAGTTTTAAAACTAAACCATTTTTGTTGCTTCCGAAAATTATTGTATGGACTAGAGATATCACTCCAGAGCCCCACAATAATTTCCAAAATTATTGGACATGTATTTCTTTTATAACAGAAATAAAGCCAATTCAAATACATTATGGTTTAAGTCAAAATGCCCAAATTAATTACCCTTAATGCCCTAAAATATTGGTTTGGATTTTTACCTCTTGCCAATATTTTCAGGGATTAAAGTGAACATTTCCTTGGGCTCATTTGAAGAAATTTTTAGCTTGCTCATTTTTAAAAGATTTCTGAGGCTTTGGGAATTCCCTCAATTCAATTTTCCTTTGAATTTAAACATGATGCAACAACCAAGATAGTCCAATGCCAAGGTAAAGCTAGGGATGTGACATGTTCGCCCCCTCTCTCTAAATATTGATCTCGCACTTGTGCATTCCTTCATAGTCTCCCTCCACTCGGCCCCTGATACGTCTCCAACGTATTTATAATTTTTGATTGCTCCATGCTATATTATCTACTGTTTTGGACTATATTGGGCTTTATTTTCCACTTTTATATTATTTTTGGGACTAACCTATTAACCGGAGGCCCAGCCCAGAATTGCTGTTTTTTGCCTATTTCAGTGTTTCGAAGAAATAGAATATCAAACGGAGTCCAAATGGAATAAAATCTTCGGGAACGTGATTTTCTCACCGAACGTGATCCAGGAGACTTGGACCCTGCTCCAAGGAACAAAAGAGACGGTCACGAGGGTGGCCCCCCCCTAGGGCGCGCCCCCCTATCTCGTGGGCCCCTCGGTGCTCCTCCGGCGTACTTCTTCCTCCTATATATACACACGTACCCCCAAACGATCAGAACAGGAGCCAAAAACCTAATTCCACCGCCGCAACTTTCTGTATCCACGAGATCGCATCTTGGGGCCTGTTCCGGAGCTCCGCCGGAAGAGGGCTGTCATCACGGAGGGCTTCTACATCATCATAGCCTCTCCAGTGAAGTGTGAGTAGTTTACCTCAGACCTTCGGGTCCATAGTTAGTAGCTAGATGGCTTCTTCTCTCTCTTTGAATCTCAATACAAAGTTTTCCTCCTCTCTTGTGGAGATCTATTCGATGTAATCTTCTTTTTGCGGTGTGTTTGTTGAGACCGATGAATTGTGGGTTTATGATCAAGTCTATCTATGAATAATATTTGAATCTTCTCTGGATTCTTTTATGTATGATTGGTTATCTTTGCAAGTCTCTTCGAATTATCCGTTTGGTTTGGCCAACTAGATTGGTAGTTCTTACCATGGGAGAAGTGCTTAGCTTTGGGTTCGATCTTGCGGTGTCCTTTCCCAGTGACAGAAGGGGCAGCAAGGCACGTATTGTATCGTTGCCATCGAGGATAACAAGATGGGGTTTATTTCATATTGCATTAATTTATCTCTCTACATCATGTCATCTTGCTTGAGGCGTTACTCTGTTTTTAACTTAATACTCTAGATGCATGCTGGATAGCGGTCGATGAGTGGAGTAATAGTAGTAGATGCAGAATCGTTTCGATCTACTTGTCACGGACGTGATGCCTATATACATGATCATGCCTAGATATTCTCATAATTATGCTCAATTCTGTCAATTGATCAACAGTAATTTGTTCACCCACTGTAGAATATTTATGCTCTTGAGAGAAGACACTAGTGAAACCTATGTCCCCCGGGTCTATTCTCATCATATCAATCTCCATCACTTTAATCTTGCTTTGCTTTTTACTTTGCCTTTACTTTTTACTTTGCATCTTTATACCAAAAATACCAAAAATATTATATCTATCAGATCTCACTCTCGTAAGTGACCTGAAGGGATTGACAACCCCTAATCGCGTTGGTTGCGAGTAGCTATTGCTTTGTGTAGGTACGAGGGACTTGAGCGTGGCCTCCTACTGGATTGATGCCTTGGTTCTCAAAAACTGAGGGAAATACTTACGCTACTCTGCTGCATCATCCCTTCCTCTTCGGGGAAAACCAACGCAAGCTCAAGACGTAGCAAGAAGGATTTCTGGCGCCGTTGCCGGGGAGTCTACGCAAAAAGTCAACATACCAAGTACCCATCACAATCCCTATCTGTCCATTACATTATTTGCCATTTGCCTCTCGTTTTCCTCTCCCCCACTTCACCCTTGCCCTTTTATTCGCCCTCTCTCTCTATCCTCCCTCTCTATTTGCCTCTTTTGCCCGTTTGCTCTTGTTTGCTTGTGTGCTAGTTTGCTTGTTTGTCGCGATGGCTCGACCAAGATTTGGTGATCTTCAACTTAAAAGGTTAGAGGAGATCGAAACCAACATTAGGAAGTTTATGGTTTTGCAATTTGAGCATAATAGTTTCTTTAGAAACGAGCTTAAGGAACAAAAAAGTTTTATGAGTTATATGAATAAAGAGCTTGATGATATGTCTAAAGAATTTGAGGGTATAAGTTCCCAAATTGCTCATCTAGAAAAGATGACTACTGAAATTTCAGATATGCAAGCCACCTTAGTCAATAAGATGGCCGCTAAACCGAATTCCTATGAAAATCAAGATGAAGATCTAAAAGTTATTGATGTGTCCCCTATTAAATCTTTGTTTTGCAATATAAATCTTG
The DNA here is from genome assembly GCF_003073215.2 of Triticum urartu. Taxonomy (NCBI): domain Eukaryota; kingdom Viridiplantae; phylum Streptophyta; class Magnoliopsida; order Poales; family Poaceae; genus Triticum; species Triticum urartu. The sequence continues at coordinate 69,696,271 of NC_053023.1, read as the reverse complement.
ATGAAACTGAATATGATCTTCCTTTACCTAGAAGGCGTTCTAAAAATTCGGAGTATTTAGATCTTAATGATGAAATTGATGAAAGTAGGATTGAAAGAAATAAAAATCTAAATGTTGCTAAACCCACTATATTGGATTTCAAGGAATTTAATTATGAAAGTTCTTCTTTAATTGATTGTATTTCCTTGTTGCAATCCGTGCTAAATTCTCCACATGCTTATAGTCAAAATAAAGCCTTCACCGAACATATTGTTGATGCCTTGATGCAATCTTATGAAGAAAAACTTGAGTTGAAAGTTTCTATCCCTAGAAAACTCTATGATGAGTGGGAACCAACTATTAAAATTAAAATTAAAATTAAAGATCATGAGTTTTATGCTTTGTGTGATTTGCTAGATTTCCGCATTTTTGATGATTGCTCTCTTAAACTTGCATCTTGCGGATTCCACTATTAAGAAACCTATGGTAAGGATTAATGATGTTCTTATAATGATGTTCTTATTGTTGCAAATAGGAATTATGTTCCCGTAGATTTCATTGTTCTTGATGTAGATTGCAATCCTTCTTGCCCTATTATTCTTGGTAGACCTTTCCTTAGAACGGTTGGTGCGATTATTGATATGAAGGAAGGGAATATTAGATTTCAATTTCCATTAAAAAAGGGCATGGAAAACTTTCCAAGAAAGAAAATAAAATTGCCATATGAAACTATCATGAGAGCCACTTATGGATTGCCTACCAAAGATGGCAATACCTAGATCTATCCTCGCTTTTATGCCTAGCTAGGGGCGTTAAACGATAGCGCTTGTTGGGAGGCAACCCAATTTTATTTTTATTCCTTGCTTTTTGATCCTGCTTAGTAATAAATAAATTATTTAGCCTCTGTTTTGGTTGTGTTTTTTGTGTTTAATTAGTGTTTGTGCCAAGTAGAACCGTTGGGAAGACTTGGGGAAAGTCTTGTTGAACTTGCTGTAAAAAACAGAAACTTTAGCGCTCACGAGAACTGCTGTCATTTTTATTTGAAGAGTGATATTTAGTTAATTATTTTTTAATATGATTAATAGATAAATTCCTCACGTCCAGCAATTTATTTTAGAATTTTTGGGGTTCCGGATCTTGCGCTAGCTACAGATTACTACAGACTGTTCTGTTTTTGACAGATTCTGTTTTTCGTGTGTTGTTTGCTTATTTTGATGAATCTATGGCTAGTAAAATAGTTTATAATCCATAGAGAAGTTGGAATACAGTAGGTTTAACACCAATATAAATAAAGAATGAGTTCATTACAGTACCTTGAAGTGGTCTTTTGTTTTCTTTCGCTAACGGAGCTCACGAGTTTTCTATTTGAGTTTTGTGTTGTGAAGTTTTCAAGTTTTGGGTGAATTCTTTTGATGGATTCATGGAACAAGGAGTGGCAAGAGCCTAAGCTTGGGGATGCCCATGGCACCCCCAAGATAATCCAAGGACACCAAAAAGTCAAAGCTTGGGGATGCCCCGGAAGGCATCCCCTCTTTCGTCCACTTCCATTCGGTAATTTACTTGGAGCTATATTTTTATTCACCAACATGATATGTGTTTTGCTTGGAGCCTCTTGTATTATTTGTGTCTTTGTGTCTTGGTATGCCAAAATCATCCTTGCTGTACACACCTTTTGAGAGAGCCATACATGAATTAAAATTTGATAGAATACTTTATGTGCTTCACTTATATCTTTTGAGCGTTATAATTTTGCTCTATGTGCTTCACTTATATCTTTTGAGCGTTATAATTTTGCTCTATGTGCTTCACTTAGATCTTTTAGAGCACGGTGGTGGATTTGTTTTAAAGAAACTATTGATCTCTCATGCTTCACTTAAATTATTTTGAGAGTCTCTTAATAGCATGGTAATTTTGCTTAATAATAATATGCTTGGTATTCAAGATTTGTGAAACTTTTCTTTTGAGTGTGTTGAATACTAAGAAAAGATTGAAGCATGATAATTGTTTTGAGATATGGAGGTGATAATATTAAAGTCATGCTAGTTGAGTAGTTGTGAATTTAAAGAATACTTGTGTTAAAGTTTGTGATTCCCGTAGCATGCACGTATGGTGAACCGTTATGTGATGAAGTCGGAGCATGATTTATTTATTGATTGTCTTCCTTATGAGTGGCGGTCGGGGACGAGCGATGGTCTTTTCCTACCAATCTATCCCCCTAGGAGCATGCGCGTAATACTTTGCTTTGATAACTTCTAGATTTTTGCAATAAGTATATGAGTTCTTTATGACTAATGTTGAGTCCATGGATTATACGCACTCTCACCCTTCCACCTTTGCTAGCCTCTCTAATACCGCGCACTTTCGCCGGTATCATACACCTACCATATACCTTCCTCAAAACAGCCACCATACCTACCTATTATGGCATTTCCATAGCCATTCCGAGATATATTGCCATGCAACTTTCCACCGTTCCGTTCATGACACATTCATCATTGTCATATTGCATATCCCGGTACACCGCCGGATGCATTCACATAGAGTCATATTTTGTTCTAAGTATCGAGTTGTAATTGTTGAGTTGTAAGAAAAATAAAAGTGTGATGATCATCATTATTAGAGCATTGTCCAGTGAGGAAAGGAATGATGGGAGACTATGATCCCCCACAAGGGGATGAGACTCCGGACGAAAAATAAATAAAAGAGGCCAAAGAAGCCCAAAAAAGAAAGAAAAGAGCCATAAAAAGAGAAAAGGCCCAAATAAAATATATATATATAATAAATGAGAGAAAAAGAAGAAGGGACAAATGTTACTATCCTTTTACACACTTGTGCTTCAAAGTAGCACCATGATCTTCATAAGTAGAGAGTCTCTCATGTTATCACTTCATATACTAGTGGGAATACATATAGAACTTGGCTTGTATATTCCAATGATGGGCTTCCTCAAATTGCCCTAGGTCTTCATGAGCAAGCAAGTTGGATGCACACCCACTTAGTTTCTTTTTGAGCTTTCATATACTTATAGCTCTAGTGCATCCGTTGCATGGCAATCCCTACTCACTCACATTGATATACTATTGATGGTCATCTCCATAGCCCGTTGATACGTCCTAGTTGATGTGAGACTATCTTCTTCTCCTTTTTGTCTTCTCCACAACCAACCATTCTATTACCCCTAATAGTGCTATATCCATGGCTCACGCTCATGTATTGCGTGAAGATTGAAAAAGTTAGAGTATGAAACAATTGCTTGGCTTGTCATCGGGGTTGTGAATGATTTAAATATTTTGTGTGGTGAAGATAGAGCATAGCCAGAATATATGATTTTCTAGGATAACTTTCTTTGGCCATGTTATTTTGAGAAGACATGATTGCTTTGTTAGTATGCTTGAAGTATTATTATTTTTATGTCAATATAAACTTTTGTCTTGAATCTTTCGAATCTGAATATCATATAATTAAGAAGATTTGCATTGAAATTATGCCAAGTAGCACTCCGCATCAAAAATTCTCTTTTTATCATTTACCTACTCGAGGACGAGCAGGAATTAAGCTTGGGGATGCCTGATACGTCTCCAACGTATCTATAATTTTTGATTGCTCCATGCTATATTATCTACTGTTTTGGACTATATTGGGCTTTATTTTCCACTTTTATATTATTTTTGGGACTAACCTATTAACCGGAGGCCCAGCCCAGAATTGCTGTTTTTTGCCTATTTCAGTGTTTCGAAGAAACGGAATATCAAACGGAGTCCAAACGGAATAAAATCTTCGGGAACGTGATTTTCTCACCGAACGTGATCCAGGAGACTTGGACCCTGCTCCAAGAAACAAAAGAGGCAGTCACGAGGGTGGGGGGCGCCCCCCCCCCCCTAGGGCGCGCCCCTTGCCTCATGGGCCCCTCGGTGCTCCTCCGGCGTACTTCTTCCTCCTATATATACACACGTACCCCCAAACGATCAGAACAGGAGCCAAAAACCTAATTCCACCGCCGCAACTTTCTGTATCCATGAGATCCCATCTTGGGGCCTGTTCCGGAGCTCCGCCGGAAGAGGGTCGTCATCACGGAGGGCTTCTACATCATCATAGCCTCTCCGATGAAGTGTGAGTAGTTTACCTCAGACCTTCGGGTCCATAGTTAGTAGCTAGATGGCTTCTTCTCTCTCTTTGAATCTCAATACAAAGTTCTCCCCCTCTCTTGTGGAGATCTATTCGATGTAATCTTCTTTTTGCGGTGTGTTTGTTGAGACCGATGAATTGTGGGTTTATGATCAAGTCTATCTATGAATAATATTTGAATCTTCTCTGAATTCTTTTATGTATGATTGGTTATCTTTGCAAGTCTCTTCGAATTATCCGTTTGGTTTGGCCAATTAGATTGGTAGTTCTTGCCATGGGAGAAGTGCTTAGCTTTGGGTTCGATCTTGCGGTGTCCTTTCCTAGTGATAGAAGGGGCATCAAGGCACGCATTGTATCATTGCCATCGAGGATAACAAGATGGGGTTTATTTCATATTGCATGAATTTATCTCTCTACATCATGTCATCTTGCTTAAGGTGTTACTCTGTTTTTAACTTAATACTCTAGATGCATGCTGGATAGCGGTCAATGAGTGGAGTAATAGTAGTAGATGCAGAATCGTTTCGATCTACTTGTCACGGACGTGATGCCTATATACATGATCATGCCTAGATATTCTCATAATTATTCTCAATTCTGTCAATTGCTCAACAGTAATTTGTTCACCCACCGTAGAATACTTATGCTCTTGAGAGAAGCCACTAGTGAAACCTATGGCCCCCGGGTCTATTCTCATCATATCAATCTCCATCACTTTAATCTTGCTTTTCTTTTTACTTTGCCTTTACTTTTTACTTTGCATCTTTATACCAAAAATACCAAAAATATTATATCTATCAGATCTCACTCTCGTAAGTGATCGTGAAGGGATTGACAACCCCTAATCGCATTGGTTGCGAGTAGCTATCGCTTTGTGCAGGTACGAGGGACTTGAGCATGGCCTCCTACTGGATTGATACCTTGGTTCTCAAAAACTGAGGGAAATACTTACGCTACTCTGCTGCATCATCCCTTCCTCTTCGGGGAAACCAACGCAATCTCAAGACGTAGCAGCCCCTCGCACCATCTTCTAGCCCCCCACCGGATTTTGCCACATGTACAATCTAGCACGCCGGCCCTCTCATCCAATCTTAATTATGACACAGAATAAAAGGGAGACTAGTTAATGTGGGGTCGCTTTCTTAATTGAAGGGTAAATTGATTTTGATTTTGATCCAGTCACAGCGCGCCGGCCCTCTCGTCCAATCCTAAAACGTTGCCGCACGCTCCTCTCCCTCTTCTCCATTGCAAAACCACCTCCTCTCCTCTCCATCATCTCCATTCCAAAACCACCGTCTCGCCTCTCCCTCATCTACTACTATTACTCCACTCATCGACCGCTATCCAGCATGCATCTAGAGTATTAAGTTAAGAACAGAGTAACGCCTTAAGCAAGATGACATGATGTAGAGAAATAAATTCATGCAATATGAAATAAACCCCATCTTGTTATCCTCGATGGCAATGATACAATACGTGCCTTGCTGCCCCTTCTGTCACTGGGTAAGGACACCGCAAGATCGAACCCAAAGCTAAGCACTTCTCCCATGGAAAGAACTACCAATCTAGTTGGCCAAACCAAATGGATAATTTGAAGAGACTTGCAAAGATAACCAATCATACATAAAATAATTCAGAGAAGATTCAAATATTATTCATAGATAGACTTGATCATAAACCCACAATTCATCGGTCTCAACAAACAATCCGCAAAAAGAAGATTACATCGAATAGATCTCCACAAGAGAGGGGGAGAACTTTGTATTGAGATTCAAAGAGAGAGAAGAAGCCATCTAGCTACTATGAGGTAAACTACTCACACTTCATCGGAGGGGCTAGGATGATGTAGAAGCCCTCCGTGATGACGGCCCTCTTCCGGTGGAGCTCCGGAACAGGCCCCAAGATGGGATCTCGTGGATACAGAAAGTTGCGGCGGTGGAATTAGGTTTTTGGCTCTTGTTCTGATCGTTTGGGGGTACGTGTGTATATATAGGAGGAAGAAGTACGCCGGAGGAGCACCGAGGGGCCCATGAGGCAAGGGGCGCGCCCTAGGGGGGGGGCGCCCCCCACCCTCGTGACTGCCTCTTTTGTTTCTTGGAGCAGGGTCCAAGTCTCCTGGATCACGTTCGGTGAGAAAATCACGTTCCCGAAGATTTTATTCCGTTTGGACTCCGTTTGATATTCCATTTCTTTGAAACACTGAAATAGGCAAAAAACAACAATTCTGGGCTGGGCCTCTGGTTAATAGGTCAGTCCCAAAAATAACATAAAAGTGGAAAATAAAGCCCAATATAGTCCAAAATAGTAGATAATATAGCATGGAGCAATCAAAAATTATAGATACGTTGGAGACGTATCAGGCATCCTCAAGCTTAATTCCTGCTCGTCCTCGAGTAGGTAAATGATAAAAAGAGAATTTTTGATGCGGAGTGCTACTTGGCATAATTTCAATGCAAATCTTCTTAATTGTGGTATGAATATTCAGATTCGAAAGATTCAAGACAAAAGTTTATATTGACATAAAAATAATAATACTTCAAGCATACTAACAAAGCAATTATGTCTTCTCAAAATAACATGGCCAAAGAAAGTTATCCCTACAAAATCATATAGTCTGGCTATGCTCTATCTTCACCACACAAAGTATTTAAATCATGCACAACCCCGATGACAAGCCAAGCAATTGTTTCATACTCTAACTTTTTCAAAACTTTTTCCATCTTCACGCAATACATGAGCGTGAGCCATGGATATAGCACTATAGGTGGAATAGAAGGGTGGTTGTGGAGAAGACAAAAAGAGGGGAAGATAGTCTCACATCAACTAGGCGTATCAACGGGCTATGGAGATGTCCATCAATAGATATCAATGTGAGTGAGTAGGGATTGCCATGCAACGGATGCACTAGAGCTATAAATGTATGAAAGCTCAACAAAAGAAACTAAGTGGGTGTGCATCCAACTTGCTTGCTCATGAAGACCTAGGGCAATTTTGAGGAAGCCCATCATTGGAATATACAAGCCAAGTTCTATAATGAAAAATTCCCACTAGTATATGAAAGTGACAACATATGAGACTCTCTATATGAAGGACATGGTGCTACTTTGAAGCACAATATATGAGACTCGCTATATCATGGTGCTACTTTGAAGCACAAGTGTGGAAAAAAGGATAATAGCATTGCCCCTTTTTTATTTATTCTCTTTTTTTGGGGCCTTCCTTTTTTTGGCCTTTCTCTTTTTTTATTTGGGTCCGGAGTCTCATCCCGACTTATGGGGGAATCATAGTCTCGATCATCCTTTCCTCACTGGGACAATGCTCTAATAATGATGATCATCACACTTTTATTTTTCTTACAACTTAACAATTACAACTCAATACTTAGAACAAAATATGACTCTATGTGAATGCATCCGGCGGTGTACCGGGATATGCAATATGACAATGATGGAATGTGTCATGAACGGAAAGGTGGAAAGTTGCATGGCAATATATCTCGGAATGGCTATGGAAATGCCATAATAGGTAGGTATGGTGGCTGTTTTGAGGAAGGTATATGGTAGGTGTATGATACCGGCGAAAAGTGCGCGGTATTAGAGAGGCTAGCAAAGGTGGAAGGGTGAGAGTGCGTATAATCCATGGACTCAACATTAGTCATAAAGAACTCATATACTTATTGCAAAAATCTAGAAGTTATCAAAGCAAAGTATTACGCGCATGCTCCTAGGGGGATAGATTGGTAGGGAAAGACCACCGCTCGTCGCCGACCACCACTCATAAGGAAGACAATCAATAAATAAATCATGCTCCGACTTCATCACATAACGGTTCACCATACGTGCATGCTACGGGAATCACAAACTTTAACACAAGTATTCTTTAAATTCACAACTACTCAACTAGCTTGACTTTAATATTATCACCTCCATATCTCAAAACAATTATCAAACTTCAATCTTTTCTTAGTATTCAACACACTCAAAAGAAAGTTTCACAAATCTTGAATACCAAGCATATTATTATTAAGCAAATTACCATGCTATTAAGAGACTCTCAAAATAATTTAAGCGAAGCATGAGAGATCAATATTTTCTTTAAAACAAATCCACCACCGTGCTCTAAAATATCTAAGTGAAGCACATAGAGCAAAATTATAACGCTCAAAAGATATAAGTGAAGCACATAAGCAAAATTATAAGCTCAAAAGATATAAGTAAGCACATAGAGCAAAACTACTTAGCTCAAAAGATATAAGTGAAGCACATAGAGTATTCTATCAAATTTTAATTTATGTATGCCTCTCTCAAAAGGTGTGTACAGCAATGATGATTGTGGTATACTAAGACACAAAGACACAAATAATACAAGACGCTCCAAGCAAAACACATATCATGTTGGTGAATAAAAATATAGCTCCAAGTAAATTACCGATGGAAGTGGACGAAAGAGGGGATGCCTTCCGGGGCATCCCCAAGCTTTGACTTTTTGGTGTCCTTGGATTATCTTGGGGGTTCCATGGGCATCCCCAAGCTTAGGCTCTTGCCACTCCTTGTTCCATGATCCATCAAAAGAATTCACCCAAAACTTGAAAACTTCACAACACAAAACTCAAAATAGAAAACTCGTGAGCTCCGTTAGCGAAAGAAAATAAAAGACAACTTCAAGGTACTGTAATGAACTCATTCTTTATTTATATTGGTGTTAAACCTACTGTACTCCAACTTCTATATGGATTATAAACTATTTTACGAGCCATAGATTCATCAAAATAAGCAAAACAACACACGAAAAACAGAATCTGTCAAAAACAGAACAGTCTGTAGTAATCTGTAGCTAGCGCAAGATCTGCAACCCCAAAAATTCTAAAATAAATTTATGGACGTGAGGAATTTATCTATTAATCATCTTCAAAAAGAATTAACTAAATAGCACTCATCAAATAAAAATGGCAGCAGTTCTTGTGAGCGCTAAAGTTTATGTTTTTTACAGCAAGTTCAACAAGACTTTCCCCAAGTCTTCCCAACGGTTCTACTTGGCACAAAGACTAATTAAACACAAAAAATACAACCAAAACAGAGGCTAAATAATTTATTTATTACTAATCAGGAGCAAAAGGCAAGGAATAAAAATAAAATTGGGTTGCCTCCCAACAAGCGCTATCGTTTAACGCCCCTAGCTAGGCATAAAAGCGAGGATAGATCTAGGTATTGTCATCTTTGGTAGGCGATCCATAAGTGGCTCTCATGATAGTTTCATATGGCAATTTTATTTTCTTTCTTGGAAAGTGTTCCATGCCCTTTTTAATGGAAATTGAAATCTAATATTCCCTTCCTTCATATCAATAATCGCACCAACCGTTCTAAGGAAAGGTCTACCAAGAATAATAGGGCAAGAAGGATTGCAATCTATATCAAGAACAATGAAATCTACGGGCACATAATTCCTATTTGCAACAACAAGAACATCATTAATTCTTCCCATAGGTTTCTTAATAGTGGAATCCGCAAGATGCAAGTTTAGAGAGCAATCATCAAAATTACGGAAATCTAGTAAATCACACAAAGTCAATAAGAACTCACCCAAATCACACAAAAGCATACTCATAATATTTAATTTTAATTTTAATAGTTGGTTCCCACTCATCATAGAGTTTTCTAGGGATAGAAACTTTCAACTCAAGTTTTTCTTCATAAGATTGCATCAAGGCATCAACAATATGTTCGGTGAAGGCTTTATTTTGACTATAAGCATGTGGAGAATTTAGCACGGATTGTAAAAAGGAAATACAATCAATTAAAGAGCAACTTTCATAATTAAATTCCTTGAAATCCAATATAGTGGGTTTAGCAACATCTAGATTTTTATTTCTTTCAATCCCACTTTCAACAATTTCATCATTAAGATCTAAATACTCTGAATTTTTAGAACGCCTTCTAGGTAACGGAAGATCATATTCAGTTTCATCAAGATTCATATTGCAAAACAAAGATTTAATAGGGGACACATCAATAACTTTTAGATCTTCATCTTGATTTTCATAGGAATTGGAGGAACACGCTTTAATAAAGGCATCTTTGGAAGCACGCATCCTAGCGGTTCTTTCCTTGCACTCATCAATGGAAATTCTCATGGCTTTGAGAGACTCATTGATATCATGCTTAGGAGGAATAGATCTAAGCTTTAAAGAATCAACCTCAAGAGAAATTCTATCAACGTTTCTAGCCAAATCATCAACTTTAAGCAATTTCTCCTCAAGCAAAGCATTAAAATTCTTTTGTGAATTCATAAATTATTTAACACTATTCTCAAATTCAGAGGGCATCTTATTATAATTTCCATAAGAGTTGTTGTAGGAATTCCCATAATTATTAGAAGGATTACTAGGATATGGCCTAGGATTAAAATTCCCTCTATAAGCGTTGTTACCAAAATTATTCCTACCAACAAAATTCACATCCATAGATTCATTGTTATTCTCAATCAAAGTAGACAAAGGCATATCATTAGGATCAGAAGAAACACTATTAGTAGCAAATAATTTCATAAGTTCATCCATCTTTCCACTCAACACATTAATTTCTTCTATTGCATGCACTTTTTTATTAGAAGATCTTTCAGTATGCCATTGAGAATAGTTAACCATAATATTATCTAGGAGTTTAGTAGCATCTCCTAAAGTAATTTCCATAAAAGTGCCTCCCGCGGCCGAATCTAAAAGATTTCTAGAAGCAAAATTCAATCCGGCATAAAAATTTTGTATAATCATCCATAAATTCAAACCATGAGTAGGGCAATTACGTATCATTAATTTCATTCTCTCCCAAGCTTGTGCAACATGTTCATGATCAAGTTGCTTAAAATTCATAATATCGTTTCTAAGAGAGATGATCTTAGCGGGAGGAAAATACTTAGAGATAAAAGCATCTTTGCACTTGTTCCATGAATCAATACTATTCTTAGGCAAAGACGAAAACCAAGCTTTAGCACGATCTCTAGGCGAAAAATGAAATAGCTTCAATTTAACGACATCATTATTGACATCTTTTTTCTTTTGCATATCACATAAATCAACGAAGCTATTCAGATGAGTAGCGGCATCTTCACTAGAAAGGCCGACGAATTGATCTTTCATAACAAGATTCAACAAAGCAGTATTAATTTCACAAGATTCAGCATCGGTACGAGGAGGAATCGGAGTGCTAAGGAAATTATTATTATTGGTATTGGTGAAGTCACACAATTTGGTAGTATCTTGAGCCATCGCGACAAACAAACAAACTAGCACGCGAGCAAACAAGAGCAAACGGGCAAAAGAGGCAAAAGAGGCAAATAGAGAGGGAGGATAGAGAGAGAGAGGGCGAATAAAACAGCAAGGGTGAATTGGGGGGACAGGAAAACAAGAGGCAAATGGCAAATAATGTAATGCAAGAGATAGGGATTGTGATGGGTACTTGGTGTGTTGACTTTTTGCGTAGACTCCCCGGCAACGGCGCCAGAAATCCTTCTTGCTACGTCTTGAGCTTGCGTTGGTTTTCCCCGAAGAGGAAGGGATGATGCAGCAGAGTAGCGTAAGTATTTCCCTCAGTTTTTGAGAAACAAGGTATCAATCCAGTAAGAGGCCACGCTCAAGTCCCTCGTACCTGCACAAAGCGATAGCTACTCGCAACCAACGCGATTAGGGGTTGTCAATCCCTTCACGGTCACTTACGAGAGTGAGATCTGATAGATATAATATTTTGGTATTTTTGGTATAAAGATGCAAAGTAAAAAGTAAAAGCAAAGTAAAAAAGCAAAGCAAGATTAAAGTGATGGAGATTGATATGATGAGAATAGACCCGGGGGCCATAGGTTTCACTAGTGGCTTCTCTCAAGAGCATAAGTATTCTACGGTGGGTGAACAAATTACTATTCAGCAATTGACAGAATTGAGCATAGTTATGAGAATATCTAGGCATGATCATGTATATAGGCATCACGTCCGTGACAAGTAGATCGAAATGATTATGCATCTACTACTATTACTCCACTCATCGACCACTATCCAGCATGCATCTAGAGTATTAAGTTAAAAACAGAGTAATGCCTTAAGCAAGATGACATGATGTAGAGAGATAAATTCATGCAATATGAAATAAACCCCATCTTGCTATCCTCGATGGCAACGATACAATACGTGCCTTGCTGCCCCTTCTGTCACTGGGTAAGGACACCACAAGATCGAACCCAAAGCTAAGCACTTCTCCCATGGCAAGAACTACCAATCTAGTTGGCCAAACCAAACGGATAATTCGAAGAGACTTGCAAAGATAACCAATCATACATAAAAGAATTCAGAGAAGATTCAAATATTATTCATAGATAGACTTGATCATAAACCCACAATTCATCGGTCTCAACAAACACACCGCAAAAAGAAGATTACATCGAATAGATCTCCACAAGAGAGGGGGAGAACTTTGTATTGAGATTCAAAGAGAGAGAAGAAGCCATCTAGCTACTAACTATGGACCCGAAGGTCTGAGGTAAACTACTCACACTTCATCGGAGGGGCTAGGATGATGTAGAAGCCCTCCGTGATGACGGCCCTCTTCCGGCGGAGCTCCGGAACAGGCCCCAAGATGGGATCTTGTGGATACAGAAAGTTGCGGCGGTGGAATTAGGTTTTTGGCTCCTGTTCTGATCGTTTGGGGGTACGTGTGTATATATAGGAGGAAGAAGTACATCGGTGGAGCACCGAGGGGCCCACGAGGCAGGGGGCGTGCCCCCCACCCTCGTGACCTCCTCTTTGACTCCCTAGAGTAGGGTCCAAGTCTCCTGGATCACGTTCGGTGAGAAAATCATGTTCCCAAAGATTTTATTCCGTTTGGACTCCGTTTGATATTCTGTTTCTCGGAAACACTGAAATAGGCAAAAAAACAGCAATTCTGGGCTGGGCCTCCGGTTAATAGGTTAATCTCAAAAATAATATAAAAGTGGAAAATAAAGCCCAATATAGTCCAAAACAGTAGATAATATAGCATGGAGCAATCAAAAATTATAGATACGTTGGAGACGTATCACTTCCCCGCCATCGTCTCCCTCGCCGTTCACATCGTCTCACGGGGCGGCTGTCTGCCATCGAGGAATAGGAGGGGGCTGCCCCCCCCCCCCCAGCCCAATAGTCGTGCAGGTTGTGAATTGTCAGGAGGAGCTTAGGGTTGTCAGTATTTGTAGGTTGTGAATTGTGTTTTGTGTTGTGTATTTTGAGAGTACTTTCAGATATGAATGTCTTTTGAATTTCAGATTTGCAGTATTGAGCATATGAAGTATTTTATGAATTCTAGAGATCTATTTTTAGCACTTAAAAAATGTAGTTTCATAGGAGTATAAAAGTGCAGACAATGTGATTCTCAAAGGAGAAACTGCAAGTTTCAGTTTCACATAAGAAACTGCAAGTTTAGTTTCAGATAAGAAACTGTAACTTTCATAGGCAGAGCATTTATATTAACACGGCCTTTTCAAACAGGGTTAATATCATGTTGGAAGTTTTTATTAATGGTTGAAAATGGAACTACCAGTCAGTTAACATCATGCTGATCAACATTCATGCATAGCACATCTTCATATGATGCACAGTCAAAATGCCCACACAATGTCGAGTGTGCGAAACACAGAGAAAACGAGGGACGAAGTTTTGGCAAGTGTTGGACGTGGTTTTGGGCTGCCCCGTCTAGGCTTTCATTTTTAACATGCGCAGCCCACGACCTCGAATGGGAGGTCCATAGGCATGTTTGTATTTCCTTAGGGTCGTCATGTATCGACCGGCCTATGGACCTCCCATCCGAGGTTTTATTTTTGGCATCCCAATTTATGTATTCTTTTTAAAGAAAACGCAGAGGTTTGCTCTATTTTTCTATATAAGAATAGGAACACCAGGTCCAACTTATGTTTCCCTTCTAACTATATTATATATATTTAAATTATTTTATATGTTATTATATATTATTTTTATTGTCATCATATATTTAACAGATACTTACATATGTAAGAAAACAATATCCCACATCTTATTAACTTATAAAAATAATTTCTTAACAAATAAAATCCTGATTGTTTTGGCACGAAAATCCTAGTGATTGTGTACAAAAACTTGGTAAGATTTAAGGACGAATGTAATAATATCACTTATTATTTAAATATATTTATAACAAAATGCTCAACCTTTTTTTATTTTTTGATAACATTGCTGGCCCAACCCAACATTATAATTAGAATCAACCCAGCAAAATCGTGTATTTCGAGAAAGTGCAAATGGCCTGTAATTTTTTAGGAAATAAAATAAATGGACCGCATGGACGCTACATTATTTGTTCACCCAGCCTAGCTAATGGCTGTAATTCAAAAAAAAGATCAAATTGACTGTAAATTCTACCGCGCAAAAAAAAGACTGTAAATTCTGAAAAAATGGGTTGAATACGTGCCACATTTTTGGAGGCTGAAATGTGGGCCAATAGGTCAAAGCCAACGTAAGTCGTTGTCAATTTAGTCAAAAAAAGATTCTAACATGTTAGCAGTTGGATTTACATCCAACGACCGGCATCCATCTTCAATCTCTCGTCTTCTTCCTCCAGCGCCGCCGGGACCACCTCCCGCCTCCTGCTGCTAGCAGCTCTGCTTAGCACGCTTCGCTATGAAGCGCTACTCCACCGTTGGCCAGGCCATCCCTCCACCCCTCCACACCTCCTGTTCTTCTCCACCGACTGTCGAGCCACACCGCACTAGAACCAGTTAACCCTCGTACACCTCTCCGTCTGCGACTCTACTCCCACGTCTTCCCATCTCCGGCTCGTTGTTGTCCGGGGCCTCGCTGTCGTCCACCACCTTGGATGCGCTCGGTGCGGCGTGGTCAATGTGGTCAATGAACGACACCATCGGAAGTAGACTGTGCGTTGAGAGGCTGACAGCTGGGTCCACGGCCGCACACAAGGAAATGCCTCCTTATTACGCGCAAAATAATGATTCCTCCACCTGACATCTGGGACCCACCGGAAGGGCCTCTGTATTTCGCGAAAATAACGTGCCCCCCGCTGACATGTCGGACCCACCAGCTATCTTCGCACGCAAGGAAGTGCCTCCTTATTACGCACAAAAAAATGAATATTCCCCCTGCCAGCTGGAACCCAGCATAGTGGGAGGCTGACTTGTGGGCCTACCAAGTTGACAGGGACGGAGGGCTTTGTCAACTTAGTCAACATGAATGATTCTAGCTCCTGTTACCGTACGATGTTCATCCAACGGCCGTAGTGCTTCTTCAACCTCTGGTCTTCTTACTCCAGCCGCCCAAACCAGCGTCGGTCGTGTCGCATGCTCCTGCCTCCTGTGGCCGGCTGTGATGCCGCGGATGCCTCACCGCCCCCTACTACTCCCACCGCTGGCCAGGCCATCCCTCTACTCACCCACACCCCCTGTTATTCTGCGGCGACAGCAGCCTCACACCGCAGCGGAACCAGTGAACCCTCGTACTCCTCTTCGTGTGGGCATCCACTGCTGCGTCTTCCCCGGCTCCGAGTTGTCCCCTTCCTAGTCCTCGCCGTCATCCACCGCCGTGGTGTTCTCGGCGCGGAGTGGTCAACGTGGTCAAGGAACGACTTCCATCAGACGTGGACTGTACGTGGAGAGGCTGACAGCTGGGGCCACGGCCGCAACAAGGAAGTGCCTCCTTATTACGCGCAAAATAATGATTCCTCCACCTGACAGCGGGGACCCACCGGATGAGCCATCGTATTTCATGAAAAAAAAACGTTTCCCCTGACTGCTGGGACCCACCAGCTACATCTTCGCATGCAAGGAAGTGTGTCCGGGCAAAAAAAAGATTCGCCCCCTGACTGCTGGGACCCACCAGCTACATCTTCGCATGCAAGGAAGTGCGTACGGGCAAAAAAATGAATCGCCCCCTGACTGCTGGGACCCACCAGCTACATCTTCGCACGCAAGGAAGTGCGTGACAGTCGGGACCCACCTGGTCGAAGCGTACGTAGTGTTGTCATTCTGGTCGCGAACGTGTACGTACATATATACTGGGGGATGTAGAGGCGCGCACGTGTCGTAGTAGAGGTGCGTACATGTCGTAGTAGAGGCGCGCACGTAGCATGTACATGTACGTACAAAGGCTAGGGTGCAAGAAAGAAAATACATCCACGTATGTGTACATACGGGCGGGGTCTCGAACGCCTACTCGCGCATACGTACGGCCAGGGCTCGTGTACATGGCTGGGTCGGAACGGAGAAACAGCGTCGTCGTCGTGTTCATGGGAGGCAACGGAATGCGTCGTGTTCATGGGGAGGCAACAAAATGCGTCGTGTTCATCGGGAGGCAACGGAACACATGGGAGCCAACCGGCTGGGTCGAAACAAAATGCGTGGTCGTGTTCATCGGGAGGGCTTGGACGGAACAGGCGATGGAAACGAGGCCTGACGTACCACACAACGGAGGAAACGGACCTCCTACGTTCGGAACGGGGTCCTGTTGATCGGGAGGGGTCTGGCGTACCGCAAAACGGAGGAAACAGACCTCCTACGGTCGAAACGGGGGTCCTGTTGATCGGGAGGGGTGTGGCGTACCGCAAAACAGACGAAACGGACCTCCTACGGTCGAAACAGGGGTCATGTTGATCGGGAGGGGTGTGGCGTACCGCAAAACGGACGAAACGGACTTGTGTTGGAGCGCTACGGTCGAAACGGGGGTCTTGTTCATCAGGAGGGGTGTGGCGTACCGCAAAACGGGACTCCACGAGATACTGTTCATCTCCACCGTCGACCTCCTCCAGCCTCCACGGGCTACCGTCGACCTCCTCCAGCCTCCATGGGCTCCTGTTCATCCAGCCTCCACCGCGCGCTACTCCACCGGCTACTGTTCAACCACCCCTCCACGGGCACCCCTCCACCGTCTACTATTCATCCAGCCCTCCACACCACGGGGTCCTATTCAACCACCCCTCCACGGGCACCCCTCCACCGTCTACTGTTCATCCAGCCCTCCACCACACCACGGGGGCCTGTTCATCCAGAGGCAATGCCACCGCTCACTGTTCATCCAACCCCCCCCCACGCAACGCTCACTGTTCATCCCAGAGGCAGCATCGATCGTCTTCAGTTAGCAGCAGTAGCGAAGGAATCACTCGATCGGGTTCAGTTAACAGCCATCAATCGATCGCTTGGGTTCAGTAACGCGTAGCCTGCAGTGCAATCGCTCGGGTTCAGTTAGATCCCAATGCCTCGCTCGGGTTCAGTTAGAGCAAACGCCTCGCACACACGCACGTACGTGTACAAGAGAAACACGCATCGCTCGGCCCCCGACCTCCCACCGTAACCAGTAACTCCCCGAAATTTTCCTCCCCCTCGCTTCTACCACGGTTTTTTCCGTCATGGACGGCCCAAAGAATGTCATGCAGCTGCGTCTCCGGCCCGCCCAGGACGAAAAGCCCATTTTCTGTCATGATTTTTTGTCATAGAAGTATGAGCCCACCACATCTATGATGATACCGGGTTTTGTCACAATTATTGTCATAGAAGTGTCATATGTATGACAGAAAAAAAATTCGTTCGGCCCAAAATGTCACCGATGTGTCTTTTTTTGTAGTGCGGGAGGTAGGCAATCAAGGGCTCGGTCCATGGGGCGATTATGGCCATGATCTCGTGGGCCGAGGGTGTTTCTTCGAGTGCGGATCCCCCGATGATATAGTCATCGGGCTCGATTTCTGGGGTGATGATCTGGGCGGGCTTACTAGTTGTGGTGCCACTATCCCCGCCCTGCCATACCACGGATGGCTTGAAGAGCCTTTCTAGAAAGGTTTTTTTAGGTACTGGGTCGTGCTTGTCGCCCATGCGGGCAAGGACATTCGCGGCTTGGTTACTGTTGCTGGAGACATGATGGAATTCTGGACCCTCGAATCGGGCTGAAATCCTGAGACGACGTTTCTGTATGCCACCATTTTTGGGTCTTTGGCGTCAAATTCACCGTTAACCTAGGAGATGGCGAGGTTTGAATCTCCTCACACCTCTAGTCATCGAACACCCATCGATGTTGCCATCCTAAGGCCGTGCAACAGTGCCTCGTATTCGGCCGCATTATTGGAATCCGTGTACATAATATGTAGAACGTACTGGATATTGTCACTTGTGGGGGATATTAGGATCACCCCAGCCCCCAGTCCGGCTAGCATTTTAGAGCCGTCTAAGTACATCATCCAGTGTGCATATGTATTATATTCCCTAGGGAGTTCGTCTTCGCTCAATTCGGATAGAAAATCGGCCAACACCTGAGATTTAATAGCTCGGCATGGTTTGTATACAATCTCGAAGGGAAGAAGCACTATGGCCCATTTGGCAATGCGGCCCATGGCATCCCTTCTATTGATTATATCATTGAGGGGTACCTCGGATACCACTATCACCAAACACTCTTGAAAGTAGTGTCATAGTTTTCGGGATGCCATAAAGACTGTATATGCTATCTTTTGGTAGTGCTGGTATCGGGATTTGCACGGTGTGAGGACTTCTGACACATAATAGACCGGTTTTTTTAACCTAGAACTTGTGGCACTCTGATTCCTGTTCAACCACAAGCACCGCACTCACCACTTGATTGGTGGCTGATATATACAACAACATAGGCTCACCGATACCTGGTGCGGCCAGGATAGGGTTGTTTGCCAGGAGTGTTTTAATTTCCTCCAGTGCCATGGTTGCTTCATTGGTCCACTCAAACTTTTTTGTTTTTTTGAGGAGCCTGTAGAGAGGCAGTGCCTTTTCGCCAAGGCGGGAGATGAAACGACTTAGAGCCGCCATGCAACCTGCCAGCTTCTGCATGTGTTGGAGCTCCATTGGTATTGCTAGTTGGGACAGGGCCTTGATATTAGTCGGATTGGCCTCAATTCCTCTATGGGAAATAATAAATCCGAGCAATTTGCCTGCGGGGACTCCAAAGATGCATTTGTCTGGGTTAAGCCGTATATCATAAGCTCGTAGATTTTTGAAGGTCAGGCAAAGATCGTCCACGAGCTGATCGACTTTTTTGGTTTTAATGACCACGTCGTCTACGTATTCCTTGACCGTTTTGCCGATTTGGTTTTCCAGGCATGTTTCAATCATGCGTTGGTATGTGGTTCCCGTATTTTTTTGCCCGAAAGGCATCATGTTGAAGCAGAATGACCCATAGGGGGTGATGAACGCGGTTGCAGCTTGGTCAGACTCCTTCATCTTTATTTGGTGATATCCGAAGTATGCATCGAGAAAACATAGTGAGTCGTGTCCGGCAGTGGTGTCGATGATCTGATATATGTGAGGTAAGGGGAAGGGATCCTTGGGGCAGGCCTTGTTTAGGTCCTTGAAGTCAACGCAGAGCCGTCGGGACTTGTCCTTCTTAGGTACCATGACTAGATTTGCTAGCCAATCAGGATGCTTAATTTCACAGATGAATCTGGCCTTCGATAGCTTTGCCAATTCTTCACCCATGGCCTGTCGTTTGGGTTCAGAGAATCGACGCAGTGTCTGGTTGACTGGCTTGAAGCCTTTTATGATGTTCAAGTTGTGCTCCGCCAGCCTCCGTGGGATGCCTGGCATATTCGAAGGGTGCCAAGCGAATATGTTCCAGTTTTCGTGCAAAAAAATGTGTGCAACGCTTCCTCAACTACGGGATCCAACTGTGCTCTGATGGACGCCGTTTTATTCGGGTCTGTCGGGTGTACTTGAAATTCTACTATCACGTCAACTGGTTTAAATGATGTGGATTTTGGCCTTTTACTGAGGACCAAGTCGTTCCTATTGAATGTAGTGCGGAGCGTTGTTAATTCTTTGGCTACGAGGGCCTCAGATAGTGCCGCAAGGGCAAGCGATGTGGTCTTATTTTCAGCTCGGAGGGTTGTGTTCAGATCGCTGGCGAGCGAGATCATGCCATTTGGTCCTGGCATTTTGAGTTTCATGTATCCATAATGCGGTACGGCTTGGAATCTGGCGAATGCCTCATGTCCCAAGAGGGCGTGGTATCCGTTGTGGAAAGGCACAATGTGAAATAGCAAGGGTTCAGATCTATAGTTGTCGGGGGTACTGAATACTACGTCCAAGGTTATGCATCCGGAACAACGCACCTCCCTGCCGGGTATAATTCCTCAGAATGTGGTATGACTGTGCTCGATGCGGGATCTGTTGAGCTGCATTTTGTCGAGCGTGTCCTCATAAATGAGGTTCAGGCCGCTGCCCCCGTCCATCAGTACTGTAGTTAGTCTGAAGCCATCGATTATGGGGTCAAGGACTAGTGCGGCGGGCGCGTGGGTGGGGTGGGACCTTGGCTCGTCCTTCTAATCAAAGGTGATAGGTGTGTCTGCCCATGGCTATGCGGCCGTCACCTGGTAGACTTGGCCGAGCTCTCGAAGAGCCCTTTTCCTTTGGTTGTTCGAGGAGAACGTCTCGTAAACTGTCAGGACGTTGTCGCCGTGGGGTGGAGTTGTTGATCGTCTATAAGGAGGTGTGAGACCGAGGATATCTTCGCCACTTTTGGCCACCTGCCTCACCACCCAACAAGCTCGAAGCCTGTGAGTTGGATTTGCATTAAGCAGGGCTGAGTGTATGGGCTATGGTTTATCCAACAATTCATCCAGGACCGTTCGGGGTCGATTTTTCTTTTTGGTAGGCTCGTGTTCAGGCGACTGTCTTGCATATGCCCGCTTTGCTTGAGCTTTCCTGGGAGGGACTGATTCCTTGTGCATTTGTTGTAGCCTCCGGGTTCTTTTCATGGCGCAGTATTTGCGTACCATGTCCGATAATTCGGCAAAGTTTTGCACACGGCGGCGGGCAAGGGCGTTTAAGATCCCCACATCCCGGCAGTTGAACCGAAAGGCTTCAATTATTTCTTCGTCACGACAGTCCGCTATCTTGTTTTGACCAGGAGAAATTTAGCCCAGTAATGATGGACCGTCTCTTCGAGCTGCTGCTTTACTTATATCAGGTCCCATACGTCTGGTCATCCCGCATCCGGACAATATTCGGCGTGGAGGTGGGTGGTTAAATTTTTGGCACTGCCGTCTGCTGTGAGTCCGGAGCGTTGGCAGCGGCGAGCCGCACCGGGGCTATGTCCGGACCTGATCGCGCAGTGTTCAGGAGCACGTCTGCGTGTGGTTGGGCCGACATAAAGTCAGATCCTATATCGTAGGCTGGGTCCAAACTATTGTCTTGACGGGCGTCCGTCTCCGGGCTAGAGACCCAGGTGTATAATGTCTTCAGCTTCGGAGATTGCGATCTCTCCACCCTGTCTTCGGTGCTAGCAATGAGGTGAGTGATAAGCGGGATGCGGATCTCTCTATTGTTAGGTCTAAGCCCGATCTGGTTGTAGGTCGTAGGCCTGCTGACGGATATTCCCATAGCGATAAGTTCATAACAGATTAATCATGCTCTGGACTCAATATATAATATAATTAGTTTATAATTACACATGTGTAGATTATTTTGAAATGCAAGAGACATAACTTTAGTCATCTTTTCAAACAATATATATAAGTATAATTTATATACTTTATTATATAATGTCTAAAATGGTAAACTTATATTTCATGTACAGAAGATATTGTGAAATATAGCAACTACTGACTACTATGACTTGATAATGTTGATTATCACTTGTTTATATTAAACTTTTTTATTTTTATGACACATTTTTTCCAATGCAATAAATATTTAAATGTTTTCATTACAATTGAAAAACTTAAACACACGGCGGTGATCATATAAATGTTAAAATGCATGTTGTTTCATGTTAGCACTCTAACATTCAGGATTGCTAGAAAAATGTGGGAGTAAACCATTTGTTTCTGGAAGCCATATTTATGTGTTTGTTTTGAAACATCTCCTCTTAAGAACATATTACAGACAATTAAATCGATTAAATGTAATAAAGAAAAAATAGATGCAAAATTATGATATCTAGTTGGAACAACAGCAAAGACTATACCAATTAAGTTTAGATGTGTATTGTATTTATTACTATTTGTGTACCCATAATATCTTGGTAGAGAGCTTTTGCAGGCCTATCAAAGGGGCACCCTTCGGGGAAAAATGCCAACATAATAATTTTGCTAATTGTTTGTACATTTTATGAGATATCTTGGTATAACCAAAATGCATTTTTCTAATTACATCCACAACATTCCAGGCATATCTTGCTCGTTCTTTTTTCACCGGTTTCTTGTTCTAGTCAATAAAAACGTAACAAATATGAGCGAAAAGGAAAGCGGCGATGTAAATGTCAGTTCAGTGGCTAAGCAAAACATATCACAATCGCGCCACACAAAAAAGTAGATGCACGCTGAACTGTATCGACGGGGATGTGCGCTGTTGTAGTACGTTGGCCGCCGTCCAGTCATCAATAATTCGAGCCGAGCCGCACCGCCGAATTTCAACACCGTACGTACGTCTTTGCCGGAGAGAAGAACCCGTCAAACGACAAGACGGGATACATTATGCGTCAATCCATGCCTAATTGATTGGCTCCGCCGTCGCCGTCGGCGGGACAATGATGCGCCAGACGGTTTAATTAGCTTATCGCCGGATCCGGCAGCACGGTAGAGCGATCCTCATCCGCCTTTCGCAAAGCAGCAGCCGCTGCTGAGTGTGTGTGTGTGGGAAAAGAAAGCTGGTGGTGGGCACCTGAGTGCGCTTATCATTTCTAATGGTGATTTGTCGCGTGATACTTGGTTGATGCACCAACTTATGATGGTAAGTGCAGGTCACAGGCTCACAGCGCGCCTGAAGTTCACGAGGAGCCAAGCTGCCAGAGATGACCCCAGCTTTCTTTCTTTTTCGCCGCACTGCGAGGCAGACACACGCGATTCACGTGGCTAGGGAAAATAGTATAGAAATAACCATGGCCTCGGTTTAAAATGGAGAGAATCGTGAAGCCAAGCCAAGTGGGAGCACGTATACTGTGCTGTACCCGCTCCTCAGCCTCACATATTGCGGCCATGTGCTCAACGTTTCGAAGCGCGACCGCGTCCACGAGGCGCCAAAACGACGCGCTTCCCAGAAAAGCCTGACCAGTAGTAGCGCGTACCGTACGTGCTAAACGAGAACCAAAAGCAGCAAAGCGTCCAGCAGGAGCGCACGCCCGATCGCGCCACCCAAAGATCTCTCGCTCTCGCTCTGGGGCCACGTCGTGCCGCCCGCGCCCGACGTGTCCCCCGCCGACGCCGGGGCGGGCGCCGGGGTCACTTCGTACGTACGTGCCGCCCTGCCTACGTGCTCCCCGCCGACGGCGGCGCACCGCCGCGCCGGAAGCTGCCCCGCGCACATGGGGTGCCCGGGCGGGCAGCTGCCGCTGGCCGCGAGGCTCGCGGCCACGCGTGCAACCGGCCCGGTCCCGGTTCGGCGAAGCGATCAGGCCGACGTCGCTTTCGCCCGCGTGGGCCGCGACAGGGACGCGTCCTCCCCCGTGCCGTCGCGCTCCGGCCGCTGTGGCGATCGCGCCGCGGAGCCAATGATGCCCGGTGGCGTGGCGCCGGGCCGGTTCGCCGGTTGCAATCATGCTGTGGGGGGTGGGCTCAGGTGCATGCACGGTAGGCTGCTGTGGGGGAGTACTATGAATCTACGTTAGCACCATGGTCCAGGGCGAGCATCATGGCGCCGCAGTGACCAGTCGGCCAGCCGCTGGGCTGCTTTCAGCTCACTAGAGAGTAATCAACGGATGTTGCGGTTGCACAGCGACGGCTACACTCACACACTGTGCTCCCAAGTATACCTGGGCATATATCGGGCTTCGGGCCGGGCCAAAAAAGACCAGTGCTGAAAACCCAGTCCCAAGCCCGGCCTGTGTCTGAAAAAGCCCCACACGGCCCGGTCGGCCCGACCTAACTAC
Organism: Triticum urartu; assembly: GCF_003073215.2. Classification (NCBI taxonomy): domain Eukaryota; kingdom Viridiplantae; phylum Streptophyta; class Magnoliopsida; order Poales; family Poaceae; genus Triticum; species Triticum urartu. The sequence goes on along the minus strand of NC_053023.1, from coordinate 69,672,288 downwards.
GGCTAAAATCTTGTTTTCTGTAAGCCCGAGCCCGCTTGATCTGCTCGTCGGGCTCAATTTCCAGGCTCGGTCTAGGATTTTTGGTCCGGGCCGGTCTGCCCATGGCCAGGTATCCCAAGTCATGATAAGTACAACCAGAATGTTGGAGAATTTATCAAAGATGCTCAATGAATTGATAAAGTAGAAAATTGTGAACTCCAGATTCAATTCACACAGAGAAGAAAGTACAGAATCATCCTATCATTAACAAAAGAGTTTTAATTGGATATTGTTTCTTTGTGGGTTTTTTTCAAAAATGTTAAAATTCTGATGAGGAGAATTGCCATGCGAAAACAGATAAAATTGCCGTGTTTGTGTATAAGGATTTTGCCATGTTCTACAGTGAAAATTGCAATATAGCATAATAAATCAACAGAAAAATTGCCATACTGCAGTGATTTATTGCCATGCGTTCAGTCGGGATCCGACGTATTTAAGAACGTTGGAGTTTTAACCCTGAAATATGGCGTAAGAATTATATTAAAGTCCTATTTTTAAACAATGCAAAAGATTTGCCATTTCATTGATTAAGGAAGGAGTTTAAACAAGACCCACAAAGTAGGGAAATAAAATCTACTCTCACGACATTACAATACTCCCTTTGTTTTTTTACTCCGCATATTATATTTGTCTGAAGTCAAACTTTGCAAGGTTTGACCAAATTTATAAACATCTGTAATACCTAATAAGCATAATATGAAAATATATTCCATGATGGATCTAATGATATTGATGCCGTATTGTGAATATTAATATTTTTTTGTATAAATCGAATTTTGGAGAGTCTGACTTCAGACAAATCTAATACGGGAAGTAAAAAAGAAATGAATGGTACTCAAATGCTTGGCGACCGCCAAAGACCAAAGAGAGATCTTGTTCTTAATTTTAGAGATAAGGACCATCGAAGGGACGACGATGTTGCCGAAGACCCTAGCTGCCGTGGTAATTTTCCTGACAATACTATAGGGGTGTGTGTGGAGGAGCGTTGTGTCCACCATAAGGGTTTATACAAGTTCAGGACCTTGTCGAGGGATGTGATACCATGCTCTTGTGTTGGTGTTCCTGCCTTTGCACGTAAGAGTGCAACAGAGTGTTCGATCCTCAACCCGATGCCCTCCTCCCAATTTATATAGAGTGCGCCACGGGGAATGTTATAACGGGTTGGTAATAACGATAGCAGTAACGGCCAGGCACGACCGACCATTTCATGGCTTTACTAGTAGTAATGACCATAGTTAACTAGATATTCGGCATTGGGTGATGGTTGTCTTTAACGCATCATGGAGATAGTGGGCGACACCTCCCGTAACCGACTGCGAAAGACCGGCTGATGTTGATCATGCAGATGGCCGACTTGTTACATTCGCCCGACTGGAGGGGACGATGTCCGACTGTAGTCACTTAAACTACTGGAAGACAGGCCCCTCATTTGGTTGCCTCGTGGGTTGTAACCTTCACGGTCCTTTAGTTGGGCCATACATAGTTGTGGGCCTACCCCATAGGCGTCCCCCCATCACTAGCGTTTTGCTCTGACCAAATCTCCCAAGACATAACCAACATCGGGGAGGCAAGCGCCTTAGGAGATCCACGACATATCTGGAGGTTACCATTCGGTCAATCTCCCACCGAAACATTTCTTCGCCAAGTAGTCGGAGTGATGTCATGCATGCCAAGACAAGGGATAATGTTATTCCAGATACGAAGCATGAAGTGACATTGGAAAAGAAGATGGGCCTTTGGTTATTGACCTTGCTTGCAAAGGGGACAGGGGCTGCAGTTGGGCCACCCATGATGAACTAAACAATCAGGTGTCCAAATCCTATTTTGTAGTACCAAGCAAGCAAAAAAATTCCACAATGCCCATGCCTTCCACACCGAATGGACTAAGTTTGAAAATGAGACCCTCGAATTGCGCCTTGTAGGCGAAGAAAGTGGTATACATGCTATCCTTTGTGAACTTCCAAACAATGGTGTCCTCCACATCATTGGCCAGGGTGACGGTCGAGAGCTTCTCCTAGAGACCGGCCAACTGTTATATGTGTGTGAGGGAAACCATTGCTAATGTCAATATTTGCAATCAAAAGGTTTCTTCGTTTCTCGATGTATGAATGAAACTTGACAATGAAATTCATGTTCTACTAAATTCATATCGTGATAATCTAGCCATGTTATATTTTGAAATGTTGTAGCTTTACTACTATGACTTGGGAGCACGGTACAACCTTAAGACATGAACCACTCAAGTACAACTTGTACTGGTGTAAGGCATCTAGTGCCACCCCTCGTTGGTTTTGGAGTATTGACGATAAACTTGGTTGTGGGACTAATGTGTTTGTGAGATTCATGGGAGAACATAGATATAAGTCCCTATTGATTCGGTTTACCCATCAAAGATGACCCCTAAAAATGTATGAAGACATTGAAGATAATGGTGGTTCGCGAGGACATTCGTGCTGAAGATAATGGTACGCGAAGACTTTCACTTGAAGACAACGGAGCACGAAGACGTAGTCTTTTGGTAGTTTCATTTTCTTCTTTCCCGAGTCATAGAAACCACCGAACTGTTAAGTAGGGTCGAGGTAAATAAAGACAGAAAGCTGACGTGATGCCCAACCTAAAATCAAATGTCTTCGAGCGAAGACTATGAGAGAAAACCTCTTCCAGAGTTAGTTGAGTCGGCTTTACTTGGAGCCCAGGTCAAGCTCCGCGTGTGTTTCAAATTCGACCGTTGGGCACGTGCCAGTTGTCCATTGACTCAGGGTCATTTCAGACATATCATGTCGGGTTGCCTCCTGGCTATAAATAGACCACCCCCTCCATCATAAGTTGATGGCTGCTCCGAGTTAATGTGCAACTTTTGTCGTTTGAGAGCAACCCACCTTGAAACCTTTGAGAGAGAATCCTTGCGAGGACAAAACCGAAAACACCTTGAGCCCAAAAGTGATTGAGCATCACTGAAGCCTTTCTGTTCTGCATGAACTGAAGACTTGTTACACTTGAAGACTGCGATCTTCCAATCGGTTAGGCGTCGCGTTTTGAGCATCTAAGAGTCATTATGGATTGCAATGAACAAAGTCTCTGAAGGTTTGGAAGTCTACCTTGAAGACCCACCTGAGTGATTGGGTGAGATCTGTGGGTCTTAGCTCAAGGGGGATAAGGTGAAGACGTGGTCTTCTGAGTTCAATTTCAGTCTCCCTAACCAGACGTACAGTTGTCACATCAATTCAAACTGGTCTAACAAATCATTTGTCTTCACCGAGCAATTGGTTCTATCCCTTCACTCCTTAACTTATTGTTTAGTTTCGTGAAGCCTTTGCATGCGTGTTCTGTTTGAAGACATTGTGTGAAGACATCCCCTCTGATTACATCTTTGTCTTCACACTATCTTCCTTATCTACTCTGTTCTGCCTAGCTGTTATTTGGCTTCGTGCATCACTTCAATTGTTCATTGACATTCATACATGACTAGTGTAGTTTATCTTCCGTTGTATTATGTTTAGTTATTAGTCCCCCCATCCCAAAATGTCTCAAGTTTAGTACAACCTTGTCCTAAAGTTAGTATAAAGTTGAGACACTTATTTTGAGACGGAGGGAGTATTTCACTTCTGCATCTTCGAAGATATTTCCTGTCTCAAATACATTCATAAAAATCACCTATTCACCCCCCCCCCTCTAGTTGATAACTAGCACTTTCAACTAACATCCGAGGGTTCTAAATTAGGAGAAGATTAAAATACACGACAAGTCCTAAAACTATTCGAGGGGTGTCAAGTTAGTCCTATTTGCGCTACATCGGCCTTGACTTTCACGGGTGGTAGGTTGACTATTGCCATGTGGTGACCTTTTGCACAAAACCCTCCAAAAAGTCCTCCCTTCTAAATTTTTTGCCCTCTTGTTTGCACAAAAACCTGTGTGGATGTCGTCAATCTGACCAAGCCATTCATCCCATTCCCAAGATTCTTTCGCATGATCCACTCACTTCCATTCCACATATGAGTCATTGCTGGTCTCACTCTCCCATGCGATGGCATCGAACCCCTCCCCATGAGGTGGAAGTTGCCTTCCTGAAGGGCGTGGTGGAGGAAGCGCGCGCAGGAGGGCGATAGTGGAAACAAGTAGCAGGCAGGCCCTGCCTCACTCCTCCTCCTTCCACCCCGACATGGAAGTCTGGACGGCTCCATCGTCCCCACTTCCTCCCAGCACAAACGGATCCTTCCTGGGCGGCAAAGGAAGACGTGCCAAAGTGGTTCTAGCGCATGCCGCAAGAGCTCATCATTTTCACGAGTTCAGGCTCCGAGGTGGATTGTGGCCTTCAGGGTCGAGAGGAACGCAAGGGAGATAATGTGTGCACGAAGGAGGGCCACAAAATTAGAAGAGATGTCCTTTTCGGGGGGGGGGGGTTGTGCAAAAAAAATTGCCACATGGCAGTAGTCAAATTGCCACTTGTGCAAGTAAAAGTTTATGTAGCACAGATAGGACCGTGGTGACACACTTAGCAAACTTTTATGACCTAGGTATGCATTTTCATAGAATTAGAACTAACTTGACCCCCTTCGGGTAGTTTCAGGACTTGTGTTGTATTTTACTCTTAGGAGAACATCATTGGATCTCAGTTTCATGGATCCTCCCACTTCTTCAACCTTGAGTCACCCTCACTCTTACCAAATTAGTGCTATCGTCCCCACCTACAACCGTCACCAACGTTTTAAATCTCAACAGAAGTTGAAAGAATTTCAGTAATTTTGGTGGGTGCCATTTGGGCGAGATTGAAAACAATTTGAAAACAAATTCCCTATTGATCAAAATCCATTAGAAATAAGTGAATATTGATATGGATCAAATTCCAAAAAAGTAACTTTTAAAATTTCTGAATTCAATATGCTTTGGTCAGGTTCGAAAAATAATTGTTTGCCAAAATGTTAAACCGTGGCGGACACCACTATCACATTGCATCTTACCGCTCCACCCTCACCCAAACTCCATGAGTCGTGCCGCCACCTAGGTCATCATCTCAGGCGCCCGGAACACCAATCCCCACACGGTGAGTCCTTGCATCTGCATTGCCATCGTTTCACGCTCGATGAGCATGAACGGATGAATCGCACAGTCCACAAAATCGCGTGCGATCTCACTAGTTTACAGTCGCTTGAGTCTTACCATAACCGAAGGCTCTTCGATTCCAAGCATTTTGGTAAGATTTTGAAACTCTTAAAAAGAATCCTTTGTTTTTTTATGTGGCGCGATAAAAGGATAAAATCGTGTAAGATTGAAATGGAAGAACATAACATTTGGATTATGCGTTTAAAGAGGCCTTAAATGGCGGTCCCATACAGGATGTGTGGAGTGGGGCATGATTTACCCCCTTCGTTCAAGCGTACGTCTGGTACCTGACGGTACGTTGTGCGGGCAGTGAACGGGAAACAAAGTCATCACGTTTTGCACTGATTGGTTCCGTACGCGCAGGACGCGGCTCCGGGCGATCACAGGAGTCATGTGAGCGCGCCATCACTGCTGCCCGTCCAGCCTTCCAGGCACTGCTAGCTGCTGCCATGCCACCATGTGACGGTGTGGTGCCAACCACCGGCTGGCTTAATAATTCCACAGCCGTTCGTTGCTCTCATAATTCATCGTATCATCGAGGTTACCCTACAGTGCAGGAGCAGTGCGGTTGGATGGGTTCGGGCCGGGCCGACGGGGAAACGGGGCCGTGATATGGAGTGAAGTGGCAGAAGCATGGCTGCTTTGCTGGAGGAGTACTTTGTTTGTCATGAAGTACGTAGGTACGTACGCGGTACGTTCGATTGGGTGGCTGTCGACCGTCGTGCGCGTCGCTTTCGTCTTTTGGGATGGATGGAGACCGGCGACGAGGGGTGGCGAATGAGGGTGCCGACCGGCCGGACGGGACTATGATTGATGGTCGAAGGTGACGCCAGGTTAGATACTATACTCAATCAATCAATCTGCGACGGAATGCGTGTCACTCATGGCAACCGGCCGGCCGGGGAGTGGTTCGAAAGAGGTTGGCGATTCTACCCTGCACATGCACCATCAGAAAACATAGCCCAAAGGCTGCCTGCGCAGTGCGCACGGTGGGTGATCCAGAGGAGATGTTTTCAGGTGAGGATGAGACCGGTGCAACCGCCGGCGTTTGTCAGAGATCGGTGCACCGCAGGCACCTCCGGTGATGATGATGATGATGAGCCCACGCTCCGACGGCAAGACACCAACGACAGTTCTCAGCAAAAGTTTTGGCGAAGCAAGGATGCATGAGAGCTCTGCTGGCTCATTTTGTAGAGGAAGCAGTAAGCTTCACACAGCGACGCCTGCTAAAACCGTCACCGTCGTCACCAGCCAACCGACGAGTTTTTTTACTTTGACGCAGCAAGTCATCACCGTGCACTGAACACCCCGACGGTCGCGGCAGTTCAAAGTCAGCGAAACCATTGCAGACCAGCACCGCCGTCACCACCACCAGCACCATGATGATGAGGCACCTCTGCCGGCCATTCCTTTCGTTCTGAACTCAGGAGTTGGAAGGAACACAGACGGGACACCACCGCTCCCCAAATAGCTGCTGGGCAGAGGAAAAACACAGCGCCTCACCCAAAACCACCCAGAGTGCAGCAATTCACTGCGGCAAGGCACTGAAACTTGATCTGACAACTAGATTTTTACATCTAGGAATGCTGGCAGCCTCGCTAAACCAGAACTGAACCAGCAAGCACCGTAACAGCAGCGTTCTACTACCCTTCTGAATCTGACAGTCACACTGCATGAGCATCTCCCCTAATAAAACCTAAAGGAACCCTATGTATACAAAATAAGATCAAGGATGTTGACATGAATTGCTCCGCGGCATGGCCGGGTTGCGCTTGCATTGGAACGCTGTTAGAAGCACTGGGGAACACTTAAAATGGAACGTCAGGTCGACTGGTCAGTCTGGTGCACCATCTATGGGTGCACTAGGGAGGTCTGGAGAATGGGAAGGCCTCGTGCTCGACAGCGGTAGCAAGTGGTTCGTCTATGTCTCCATCCTGTTCACAAGGAGAATGAACTAGATCAGATACATAGGTGAGTGCCAGCTGGAGAAACAATCTGCTATAGGAAGAACATGCCGTGGATTTACCAGCTTGATGATTTGATATGATATGGATAAATGTTAACCACTGAATCGTCAGAGGAACAACACGAGCTCCCACTGCTTCAACATGATATGGTACTCGTAACTCATTCTTTGGCCTTAATGAGCCCATAATGGTAACAAAAACCATACATGTAAAACTAGCACTACGATATTCCTGCAGCAGTATTTTCATCACTTTTGGCCTGTTGCTAAGAACATGATAGACCCAGCACAGGAGCTTAGTGTGAACCTTTGCTAGACCAAAAAAAAAACATGGGATCTAGTTCTGTGTATCACTATATCATCACAGCAGGAAAGGAAAATTGTTAAATGTTAATTTCTTTTCAGCATGAAACATGTTTACATTCAACACAAACAAATTAGATACGTAAACAAAATTGGAGCCCACCTTGTGCATCATGAGTAAGTGCAGCACAACCAAAAACCAGCCACTTGTACTCAAAGACATCCCAATCAACACATAACCTCATAGTGCAACATGAATCACAAGTTCTGACCAGAAAGCATGGGAAGGAAATGGGGCCCAGATATTTCCTATGTCAGCTCAGCCAAGAATGTTAACCATAATAAACACTTGTGGTGGCATAGTCAATAGCTCCAATGCTGCGCTTGTCAGGTCAGCATATTTCCCTAAGGAAATGGCCAAAATACGATGAATCCACAAACATATATTTTTCCTTTTTGTAGATTATTATTACTGGGTTGCATCACCAATGTAATATCCTATAGCACAAAACTAAGCTGTCAGGTAGCTCAACAACCCAAGCTAATCAGAAGGAATTCTCTACCAAAGCAGCAGCAAGACTGAACAGTACAAGCTCACGGAAAGTCATGCTGGAATGCACTGCTCTTTTGACATATATCCTACAAAGTCAATAAGCTCAGGGGAACCTGAATATCCATCTCCAGTTCAGCAGGAACAATATTATCCACGGAACTACCGTTGGATTGTAAAGCAATAGATTCCTTCACCAAATCACTTTCGGATGTCATGATCATGGCTTCTTTGTTAGATATTCTAGTGTTAAACTGCTCATCTATTAAACCATCTGTATGTGTTACTGCAGTAACTTGGCCATTTTGAGCACTATGAAGCTCTTTTAGATTTTTATGATTACCAAGATCATTCAGACGGTTCTGATCATCAAGCTCTTTTGGGTAGTCATGACTATCAAGCTCTTCCACACTACTATGATTTTCAAGCTCCTTTAGACTGCTATGGCGATCAAGCTTGTCCAGATGGTTGTGATTACCAAGCTCTTTTTTACTGTTAAGATTGTCGAGATCTTTCAGTTTGTCCAGCTCTTTCAGACATTGTGTTTCTCCTGCAGAAAATTTGCTATCTTCAGTACAACCAAGCTCTTCTGGACTGTTCTCATTGAGATCTATCACATTGTTATGATTGCCAAGTTCACTCAGACAGTTACAATCATCAAGCTTTTTCTCACCCCAGTGATTGTCAAGCTCATTCAGATTATTATGATCATGAGGACTCCTCTCAGTGATATGACTGTCAAGCTCTTCCATGTTGTTATGGCTCTCCGGCTCCTTCAACCCATTACAATCATCAAGCTCTTTCTCAGTACTATGACTGTCAAGCTCTTCCATATTGTTATGGCTCTCCGGCTCCTTTAACCCATCACAATCATCAAGCTCTTTCTCAGTGCTGTGACTGTCAAGTTCTTCCATATTGTTATGGCTCTCCAGCTCCTTTAACCCATTACAATCATCAAGCTCTTTCTCAGTGCTATGACTACCTGGCTCTTTCTCAGTGTTATTACTGACTGGCTCTCTCTCAGTGCTATGACTGTCTGACTCTTTCAGATCATTATAATCTTCTAGCACTTCCAAACAAATACTATCAGGAACCTGTTCCTCAATGCTATGACTCTGGAGCTCCCCAATGTTATGAGTGTGAAGCTCTTTCAGATCATTGGAAGTGAACAGATCTTTCGGACAATTGCTGTGCTTGTCCTCTATAGACCTATCAATGGTGTCTTCCCTGTCTGATTGATCCTTAAGAATTGCATTAGCTTGTGCATATGGACAAACAGGAACAGCTCTCAGACGGCATGCATGACACTTGAAGCCTATGAGATTATTGGCATTTTCTATGGTAATAGAATATATATCCCCATGGAACCAATCTGCAGGGAAGAATAAGCGCAATCAGAAATGCATCATTTAAACTATGACAGCTTCCCATGGTATGAGGAGCAATTGAAGTGAATGAAATACACAGCCAAATTCCAAAAACAATTGTTTGTCTTGCTGAGACAAAAGTAATGTTAGCTTAGGAAAGGATATATGTCACATAGCTTAGGACATAATCCATGGGAAAAGAAAGTAATAATTACTGTTCTAGGAGGATCACGACAAATATTGAAGGGTCAACTGTTGCTCACTTGTAAGGGCCAGGGCTAAAATGAATGATAATGAAGAGTTTTTGGCCAATGCAATTGTCAAAGTGAACAATTATAAGTTTGTTTGAAGATCACGGAGATACATAGCATGAAGTAAACCATTTTCTTAACATTACCATCAAAGTAAACATATCTTACCTTCACAATTCTCACAAGCAATATAAATAGCATCTCCACTGTAGCATTTCTTACAAAGACAGCATACTGGACTGGTTTCTGAAATCTTAACATCTTCAGATGGAAAAACAATTCTTGCTTTCCTAAAATTTGTTGCCTGTTCATCAGCTGTGTTCTGTGTCCATCGAAGACCATCTAACCAGTACGAGTAATGCGAAGCTGTCCTCTTCTTCTTACGACAGCTTGCTGTATGCTCGGATTTATCTGAGTTGCCTTTCATGTACTTATCATATAACCTTTTTGATATGCGTTTCACCGGTTCATTCTTGGCTTCATTTGATGGTTGACTGTCAGACATCTTTTGTGATTTATTCTTTGACACACTCAATGGATTCTTTCTAGGCCGGCCAGGCTTGCCATTCTTCTGTCTGGTTTTCTTCTTGAGGTTGATAACTATCTGTTTTCTTCTCCTTAAACTCTTTCGTAGTTGCTTCTTCTGCTTCTTTTTCGGAGAGCTCTTCTTTGATGCTGCCTTTTTCTGTGGAGACACCACCGGCTCGACCTTTTCAGCTAGGCACTTGTTGCAAACATAGACGGTATCCACAGCACCTCTAGGAACGTTGAAATGTTTTCTATGGAAAAGTGCTGCATAGAACAAGAGAATATTGCAGCTGAGTCCCAGTATAACTCCAAGCATCAATATTAGAAGTAAAAGGCCAAACTTAATACTTGATGATGGATCACCTAAAAAATTCCTAACAATTGAACTTTTTTTTCATCATATGACATACATAAGGCCCCGCAAAAAATAAAACGCATATCCCATACACACACAACAAAATAAGGGCTATATATTTTCTTCGACAGTCTTAAGGACTATAATGATACATATGTAACAAGAAAAAAAAATCTGCATATTTGCAATTTGTAAATACCTTCACAATATTTGCAGTTCACAGCTTCCCTGTTCAGAAGACAAAAAGAGGGAGAGAGTCAAATAACTAGCCAAAAAAAATGTACCATTCAACAAAACAGAGAATATATTGGCAACACTGAGAACAAGCTGCAGAAGCTACTGAAATGTACTTCCAGTTTCAGTTCAATTTTTTTTTCAAGCAAAGTATATGACCTTGCAGGAGAAGTCAAAATGCTAAAAGCTGATTCCTATACCAATAACTTTTGCCAAAGTATTTGCTAAATATAATCAGCAATTTCAACTGTGTAGCTTGTACAGGAATATCAACATCGGCTAGATTGGCAATGGTTGTACATACCGCAAAAGTTGGTACACACTCAGGGAGGGAGGGAGATAATCACCTAGACTTCAGAAATCAAATACTAATAACAGGCATAGCAAAACCCAGTCATGCAAGAAATTTCTTACTTCCTCTGTAAAGAAATATAAGAGCGTTTAGATCACTAAAGTAGTGATCTAAACGCTCATATTCCTTTATGGAGGGAGTACTTTCTTTAGATATTGCCAGATAAACACAATACAGTACTATCTGAACAATTATATCCAAAAGGTAGGGATGAATAGTTAGGCAAGTGTAACTGACTCAGCATACCTAATCAGCAAGACATGCAAAGAACAAGAACCATGGCAAAATCCATACTATAATACATAAGTGTGGATAAGAAAAAAGAACTGACACTTTTGCAATGAAATTTTAATGACTTGCTTGCTTTACTTAAATGAATAAATGAACATTTGGCTTAATTACATACCTGGCAGTTACTGTTTTGAAACACTGACCGCAAAGCCTGCTGGGAAGTTTTTGTGCTTTCTCTAGGAGGTTTTGTGCTTCCTCTAGTTTTTGTGCTTCCTCCAGTTTTTGTGCTTTCTCCAGGAGGTCATCAAACACTGATCTTGATCTTTTTGGCTTTTCGGGACTGAAGTCGCTCATCTTAGAAAGATCATCGGTGTCTTTCTTCTTTCTACGTGAGCGGTCATTGGTGTCTTTCTTCTTTTTAGGTGAGCTGTCCTCGCTGTCTTTCTTTTTAAGTGAGCGATTTATTGCTTTGGCTTCATATGCCCTCAAAAGACTCAACGGGACATGACTTTCACTCAACCAGTACCTGTTCCTCTCGCTAGAGGGCTCCTCAAATTTTACTCCATGTTTAGCAACAACAGGAGGAATATTCTCCCTCTTTCCAAAATCAAGTAGATATTCCACATTCGTTGCTTCTATACGTTTTCTGCGAATTATAACTTTCTTGAAAAACCTTGCTATTTTCTGGGTTTCCTTTGTTGCAATTGCAGAAGAGAGAGTGCTCAATATCTCAGGCCACTTGATATTCAATTCAAGCTCTTTAATCTGAAGGTACATAAAGAACAATTCAGTGGCCCAATTTTATTGATACTTCCCAAAAGAAAGAGAATATATTACCTGCAAAATGAGCTGGGACACATTTTGTGCCATTTCCACAGCAGCTCGCCAAGCTATGTATTTGGACCTCCTGGCAAATTGTGAACCATCGGGATACACTATGGTGGGAATTTTCTTGCGTCCCGCTGAGACATACAAGGTCACAAAGGTTTAATACATCGGAAAATAGTGTATCTGGAAACTGACAGAAGATTGGAGATACAACCTTGCCGAGCAGATTTGCAGGCCAATGACTGAGGCAACCTCTTCCAGTGAAACACTTGACGGGACAATGTTCCGCCCCTCCACCAATAAACACCAACATCACGGAGGTCGACTTTGAGCTCAATAGCAAGTGGCTTCCTCCCTGGCTTTCTAGCAATTGCATAACCTGCAGACTTATTAGATGTACGGACCAAGATATGGGCTGCAGACCCAACAACTTCAACAGAGTCTGCTGGTTTTTGCCATTCTCCTGAGAAGGCAACACGTCGCAGACTGGACTCTAACTGCAGAGTATTGGGAGATAATCATGTGAGAGTTTGGTACATGCAGATTAAATAATAAAGCCTTTAATAAGGACAAAGCATTCAAAAAGTTATACCATGAGAAGAGGCTGCTTCAGTGATGATACATCTGAAGCCATAAGAACTGCCTTACGCCAATACATGCTATATTGTGGATTTTGCCATGGACCAGACAGCAAACCATTCAGGCGTTTTTCAATTGACAACATGCTATGTGTAGCAAGGACAATATGACTTTCCTTGTTCTTTTCTGACAAAGGACCAACAGCACATGGCTTAGGACTCTCCATACACTTAACGTCAGTAAATCTGAAAATGCAATCACTACCACCACTGATTTGGCAGGAGTTGCACCAGCCACATTTTTCCTTTAGGAGCTCCACAGATAACTTTTGATCAGTCAGTGCAAAAACATTAACATATTTCTTACATATTGTTTTTAGCCGAAAAGAAACTGCATCCGGGCCATGCTTCTTTCCTTCCTCATTCTCTGAAAGCTTGTGCTTTAACTCTTCAGCAGCCGATGCTGCTATTTGACCGAAACTGTAGTAGTTTATATACATAGCATTCCCAGAACTTAGACAGCAGTTACTTGCTTCTTTTTTAGGTGATGCATCTTTCTGGTTCTCTGCAGACAAACCATTAACATGCAAGCCAACATCATCTTGCTTAGAATTGCAGCTATCCTTGTTGGCACCAGATGCATTAGGTTGTGAAGTTTGATTGGGCTTCTCATTAGCAGTAGTTTCATTGCCGTTTTGAGAAATTGTCGCACGTCTCAGGGTATAACTCTGGTGTGAGGCATCCTGATCTGAATTTGAGGTGCAAATTTTCCCGGTATCCAATTGTTGAGAGCCATGCTTTTCTATGGTACACTGCTGTTCATGCTCACTAGATTGTTTCAGTGATGACTGCCTGCGGTCTGTTTCATGGTCCGAGGTACTACATTCCTTGCTGTTCTCATATCGCCCGTTAATATTAGATGTTTCAGTTGCAATACCCCGAAACAAAGAGATCACATTTAGGATCGGATTGTAAGACGGATGACATGGAGTTAACACTGTAATAAGGGAATGAAGATCCATCTGGCCATAATAATGACATGGAGAGTCTACATCACATGAATCAACCCTGCAAGTTCATAAGGTCATTTATTTATTAGTGCAAAATTCAACCATTTAACTGGAGTGCAAACATATAGGATCAATTTCTAAAGAAAAACAAATCATCGCATTTATGCAATATATGTATCTCATTTTTCTGCGAAGCCTTGATCGGAGCCTACAAAATGAAATAAACTCAATCTTGCAAAACCAGAGTATTGCAGTTATTCCCTTGCTTTATCCCCAAAACTGTATAGTTAATTGACCTATTATTATAATAAAGAATAAAATGAGAACCCATATCAGCACGAAAGCACGGCTGAAAAAACTACAAGCAACAGCGATATTCATCGACACGATGAGAACTCACTGGCACATAAAGCACAGGGGGGTCTGTGGCCAACAAAAGAAATTAGTGTGATGATCTTTGTGGAGAAATAAACAGCACAAATTAAGCAGATGAAGTGCAAAGGAATGGGAACTAGATGTACAGTGAAACATAAACCGCATGTGGGAATGTAATTGCGACACAAAAGTCTAACAATTGATGGATGATGTCATGGTACAATCAACACAGAATGGTACTCAAGCATACAACTATGACAAATACTTTGACTAGTCATTAGGAAGCCTAAACAATGACAGCAGAGTAAAGGAACTCTCAGAAAGATATACACATAAGAAGACCAAAGGAGGAAGTCTAAACTGACTTACACCAAAAGATAGCCGCAGGTGCCAAAGTATAGTCGTCCATGTGGATCACTTCCCAGAACCTCTGCTCCTCTGACAAGCTTTGCCATATTTCTGGACCCGTTGTACTTCTGCATCGAACACTCAGGACAATGCCATTCTCCTTCAGGCAATAGGTCCTCCACCACCCCCACACATTTTGAGTGAAAAGCTGAAGGACAGCCATCGCAGCATAACAGGTTGCCATCCATACCACACAGATAACATTCGTCACTGTTACCATCATCCATATCGTCAGAGCCTTCTGGAGGCTGAGAAGAATCTGCTAGGGCCACAACAGAAGAACCTCTCTTTTTTCTTCTTGAACCAGTAGCTCTACAGCCCTCATCATTTCCATCTAACTCAGACATCCTTGAACCAAGTTCTGAACGTATAGCCTCAATCTCAATAACATCGTCACAGAGTGAGCGCAGCAGCTCGAGTTTTACTGTTGCTGGCTGCCAATAGTACTCTGTATCTAACAGCTTTAGATCTGTAAGCTTCATACCATACCTCAGTTCTGAACCACGAGTCAGTAAGTATTCGGCAAGATAGATTGGCCAAGTTGCTAGGTCTAAGAGTTCCCAGTTAAGATTCCTATGCAATTAGCAGTAGATAATTAAAAGACGAGTCTCTCATGACCTAAAACTAGTAAGCCTGTATAAAATAGGGAATCAAAGACTCTTACCTAATACAGTGTATTGCCGGAGGGTCTCCTTCATGGGCCAGATCTTCTAAGTGGTTCTTCAGAGAGCGGAGCAAAGCAAAATGCACCCAGTCTATCAAGGGGTTCACGTGCTTACACCGCAGCGCCGCGACAAATGTCTCCAGTGCAAACGGGCTTAGGAAAAGCTGCTTGCTAAATGATCTCAAGCAGGAGTAGACTTGAAAGACATCCATAACAGGGAGGCCTTCCAAATCCAGGCCCTGTGACGAAGGTGGCAGGTTCGGCTTTTGCAGCGGCCTATCCAGCGCAGCATCCTCTAAATCCCTCGCGACTGCGCGAGACCGACCACTCCCATTTGCACGCTGACGCTTCCTCCCAGATTGCTGCGGCGTAGCAGCAATCAGAGCCGGAGCCACATCCTCGGCGGATGAAGTCTCGGCAGCCTCTGCAGCAACAGCTACATTAGCGGCCGCCTCCATTTCAGCCGCCAATGCCGCCGCCTTCGCTTGTCTCGCGCTCCGACGAACTGGGCTAGGGCCAATCTTCCGCTTCTTCCCCGCCGTCTCCGCCATCGCCTCCCCATTTTCCCCACCCGCTCCTCCCCCCTTCGCCGGCGTTGCAAGCACAGGCAGAGGCCCGTTTGCCAGCCCATCTCCATCTACGGTCTCGGCCACCACAGAAACGTTCCCCTGCGGGGACTCCCCGTCCCCCCGCCTCCGCTTCTTAGGCCGCTTCCCGGCGGAACCCCCGGGAGTCTCCGGCTGCGGCGGCATGGGCGCGCCCACGAGGATGGAGCCCATCTCGTCCGCGTCGATCTCCTCGGAGTCGCCGTCCTCGTAGAGCACGCGGAAGTACCCGGCCTCGGCGTCGTACGACTCAACCACGCCGGAGAAGACCCCGAACCCCGGGAAGGCCTTCCTCACCGCCCTCCCCACCAGGTCCGCCATGCCGAAGCCGCCGCCGCGGAGGAGCCCCGCCGCCGGCGGAGGCTCCGCGGATCCCTAGGGTTTGCGGCGCGGAGGGGCCGCGGCGGATCAGGGCGGATCCCTAGGGTTCGGGGCGGATCGGCGGGGTGGATTCGGGGCTCCGGCGGTGCGGGGTTTGGGTCGGGCGTGAGGAATTCTGGTTCGCGTCGGGGGAGGAGGTGGGGGGGATGGAGGGGAAGCAGGCGTGTGGTTATATTATGGTTTTGGCGTTCATACTCGGGGCCTTTCAGTGTGTGTGAGCAGCGGCGATGGTGCGTGCGGGCAGGGCGTTTTTGGGAGGGAAATGGAGACCGGCTCCGAACAAAAGCACTCTTCTCCCTTCGATTTGAAATGAAATGTTGGGTGCCATGGTGCCATCTCCTACTTGGCTTGAGGAAGACATTGTAGGATGAACCTTTCAGTGGCTGAGGTTTGGGTGGGATCAAACCTTTTTCTACGAAATTCATTCCTGATTCTTGCGTTGCAAACACAAACACAGAGTTGGATCGAAGTGAAACATGGTGCCGATGGTACTTAGATAAAGTTTGTGCATCTAATGTTCGTTGGTTCAAGAAGAGGGGCGAGGGGGAGGGGGAGGGGTGAAACATCATGCTTTGATGCGAACAATATCTCCTACTTGATGAAGAAGACGGTTAGTGGTAAGCCATTAATAAACTTGTGCCGACCACCATGCCGGAACGTTAACGGAGACAAACCCATCGAGCAATGCTTGCTTGAACCCCTATATGTGATCCCTTCCCGGTCCCACGTCCCCAGTCACTGGTATAATTTTTTTGTGAATTTCGCCCATTCTTTTTCCAGGCTTTTGTGCATTCTTTTGCAAAGTCAGGACGGTTTGACGTGGGATGCTCGGAAATTCAGGGGGGTAGGGAAGGGG
The DNA here is from genome assembly GCF_003073215.2 of Triticum urartu. Classification (NCBI taxonomy): domain Eukaryota; kingdom Viridiplantae; phylum Streptophyta; class Magnoliopsida; order Poales; family Poaceae; genus Triticum; species Triticum urartu. The sequence continues at coordinate 69,655,307 of NC_053023.1, read as the reverse complement.
AGGGATTCAAGTAGTTTTTTTCGTTTGATTTGAAATGAAATGTTGGGTGCCACAGTTTCATGTTCTTTTTGGCTAGGAAGATATTGTAGGGTGAACGTTTCATTAACTGAGGTTTGGATTTTGCAGGATTGAACTTTTTTCTCTGAAATTCATGTGTGATTCTTGGATTACAAACAAACAATGAGTTGGATTGTATTCATGATAGTTAGCCAAAGTTTTTGCATCTAATGTTCATCGGCTCAAGAGGAGGGGCGAGGGGGGGGAGACATCATGCTTTGATGCAAAACTTGTGCCTACCACCGTGTCGGGGTGGTAAGAGGGACAAACCTGATGGGTAGTGCTCGCCCATACCCCTCCATGTGATCCCTTCTCAGTCCCATGTCTCATGCCATGGTACAAAAAATTGCTCATCGTCGCCCCCCTCGAGTTTAGTAATAGCAAAAAATAACACTTGGGTCTTGAGTAACCACATTGAACACTTTTTGCCTACTTGCCAGGTTCTTTGTTTGTGGCACCAATATCCATCCCATCGACCTGAAACCTAACACATAGGCTTGTGGAGCCTCGATGTCTCTACAACTTATTTTGACCTTTAGAGGTCCTTCCACAACCCAATCGCCATTGCTTAGCCTCGCCTCTCTAATACTTTTTTGATCTCCTGGTGCCCTTATGCAACTCATAGGACATACCTTCAACATCGTCTATAGGTAAAACTAAGGACGACATGACAAGGCCAAGGCACCCGAACATCCATATGATCGTAAAACGGTGACATATATGTAACACGACTAAAATGAAGTTGATAAATATAATACGCCGACCTTAAAAAATAGCACACCCAGTGAGTGCAATTTGTAATCAATATATGTCTAGAATCTTCAATGTGCCTTCTCTGGTGATTACTTCCAAAACAACACATACATATTTTCTAAAAAAATGTCTTTTTTGTTACTGTATAACTTGGATTCCTTTTTGTGCTTCTTCTACAATGGTTTAAGCATTGCTGTAAGTTTCTAGCCAATAGCAAGAAGATACAGTTAGCTCTGCACTAGGAAAGACCCAATCAACATTAACTGTCTTCTCTGACCTAGTTGCCATCCCTAAATCGCTCCTTTCTTCATATCTCTACCTCCTCCCTCCGGCAAGGTCGATGCCCCCCTCCTCCGTCTGCTACTCCGCCAACGGGGTGTGGGGATCCCCGGTTTTGCGTGTTCGATGCATAAATTAGGGTTATATATTGGTTTGGTGTTGACGTCTTTTGGGTGGAGGTGGCGGCATCACGTCGCACCAACTTCAAACCCATCTTAGCAGCATGGTCGACGATGTTGAGAAGCATGTGAGCCAGTGTCATCGTCGATCATGTGCTTTGGCGTTGCGTGGTATTGGTTTGATTACCGACTTGTTGCCGACGTCCTCGTCTTGTGTAGGTTGTTCCCACCCGTGGACGATCGCGGGCCAGGTCACTAGTTCCCCCGCGTGACGCTAGCCTGATTCGGCTTCTTCCACCCAAACCTCGTCATACGTGGCGGGTAGCTACTATGGCAACATCAACAAGGAGTTTTCGTCTACAGGTCTGTGTGGGCGACCAGTTTAGCTAAATGCCAGTCGAGTGATTTTGAAATAGGGTCAATCAATTTTCGAGAGTTGCCGGAGTGAGCCAGAGGTAAGGAAGGAGAAGGAAGGGCTCGCCGAAAGGCTAATCCTAGTATCTATCTTAGGGTTCAGGGTGGGGGCGGTGGTGGACGGTGTTGAAGGGGGCGGTGATGCACTTCGCCGGTGAAAAAACCTCAACGCCGGCGGCCATAGAGGGATGGCCGGGGGCAGCGGCTAGACCGGCGGTGGGGGCGGTTCTGGGGAGGGCGTGGGCGGCGAGGCTGCGCGGTAGCGCTGCCGGCCACTGGTGGTGGTCGCAGGCGGTTCGGCCGGCGGTCCGGAAGGCGGACTGGAGAAGAAGAGACGAAGGTAGAAGAAAGGTTGGGAGCCATTGGATGTGGATCTGACGATTCGAAATGATCGACTGACCCAACTCGAAAAAAAACAGTCGACTGATTTCTAGTCTAACCTGTGGGCAACACAATTGTTGCTCTTCTGTAGCAATGTGATGATGACCAAGCGAGCAGCGCCGGATTCAATTCAGAACGATTTTCTTCTAGGCTAAGATATGCTTGTTTTATCAAGGGTTTTTTTTGTCGAAAAGGGAACAACTGCCCTTGTTGTGGATATTTCTTTTGGACTAGTTTTTCTAAATGAATATAATCCAGATTATTATTAGTGTCAAAAAGAAAGAAAAAAGGCGATATAGTCAGGAGAGGGAATTGTTGTTAGCCGTATTAGGGTAGGTTTGGCGTGGTGTAGTAGCCGTTGCAAATTCAGCAGCAGTACAGACTACATAGTTGTGTTAGGGTAGGCCCAACATGGTGTAGTACGGTAGTAGCCGTTGCAAATTCAAAATCAGTATAGATTATACAGTATACAGAGTGAAAAGACTGGAGACGGAATTCAGCTTAATCCTGGCATTCAGACTTGGGATCCTTGTCTCGTTAACGTGATGTGTCCGAAGCACACCAGTTAACTTTGCACGTTGGTGACAACCACTTTGACCCTCTAAACGCTGGCGATTATTGTATTGTACTACTATTGTCACCTGTTTGTATATGCCTGATCGGGCATGTTAAGCGAACGGGAGAAGATGGACATCATACCCACAGTGCACTCTTTTATTTTCCTTTTTTAGATGTAGCGTACTTTTAGTGCTTCCACACACATCCCTTCCAAGTTTACAGGGACGTGTTTGGTTACCTGTATCGTTTTTAGACATTTTGCATATTTGTCTTAATTGTGTCTGGTTGAGCTAATGCAGACAAAAAACCAACATTTGCATGTTGATCAGTTGTCTGCATCCCTGATGTCTACTACACAACCTTTTTTTGTAGACGTTGTTGGGTCTCCAAGTGCGGAATTTGTAGGACAGTAATAAATTTTCCTCAAGTGGATGACCTAAGGTTTATCAATCCGTAGGAGGCGTAGGATGAACATGGTCTCTCAAGCAACCTTGCAACCAAATAACAAAGAGTCTCTGGTGTCCCCAACACACCCAATATAATGGTAAATTGTATAGGTACACTAGTTCGGTGAAGAGATGGTGATACAAGTGGTATATGGATGGTAGATAAAGATTTTTGTAATCTGAAAATATAAAAATAGTAAGATAACTAATGATAAAAGTGAGCACAAACGGTATTGCAATGCGTTGAAACAAGGCCTAGGGTTCATACTTTCACTAGTGCAAATTCTCTCAACAATAATAACATAATTGGATAACATAACTATCCCTCAGCATGCAACAAAGAGTCACACCAAAGTCACTAATATCGGAGAACAAACGAAGAGATTATGGTAGGGTACGGAACCATCTCAAAGTTATTCTTTCTGATCAATCTATTCAAGAGTCCATAGTAAAATAACACGAAGCTATTCTTTCCGTTCAATCTATCATAGAGTTCGTACTAGAATAACACCTTAAGACACAAATCAACCAAAACCCTAATGTCACCTAGATACTCCAATGTCACCTCAAGTATCCGTGGGTATGATTATACGATATGCATCACACAATTTCAGATTCATCTATTCAACCAACACAAAGAACTTCAAAGAGTGCCCCAAAGTTTCTACCGGAGAGTCAAGACGAAAACGTGTGCCAACCCCTATGCATAGGTTCATGGGCGGAACCCGCAAGTTGATCACCAAAACATACATCAAGTGGATCAATAGAATACCCCATTGTCACCACAAGTATCCCACGCAAGACATACATCAAGTGTTCTCAAATCCTTAAAGGCTCAATCCGATAAGATAACTTCAAAGGGAAAACTCAATCCATTACAAAGATAGTAGAGGGGGAGAAATATCATAAGATCCAACTATAATAGCAAAGCTCGCGATACATTAAGATCGTACCACCTCAAGAACACGATAGAGAGAGAGATCAAACACATAGCTACTGGTACATACCCTCATCCCCGAGGGAGAACTACTCCCTCCTCGTCATGGAGAGCACCGGGATGATGAAGATGGCCACCGGAGAGGGATTCCCCCTCTGGCAGGGTGCCGGAACGGGTCTAGATTGGTTTTCGATGGCTACGGGGGCTTCTGGCAGTGGAACTCCCGATCTATTCTGCTCCCCGAAGTTTTTAGGGTATATGGATATATATAGGAGGAAGAAGTACGTCGGTGGATCTCCTGGCTGTCCACGAGGCAGGGTGTAAGTGCATCTAGTGCCACCCCTAGTTGGTTTTGGAGTATTGATGACAAACCTGGTTGAGGGACTAATGTGTTTGTGAGAATTGCAGGATAACACAGGTAGAAGTCCGTCATTGATTCGGTTTTCCTACCAAAGATGACCCCTAAAAATGTATGAAGACATTGAAGTCAAAGGTGGTATGTGAAGACATTCATATTGAAGACTATGACAAGAGAAGACATCGCGTGAAGACTATGGAGCGCGAAGACTTAGTTGTTTCGTCGTTCTTTTTCGCCTTTGTTGAGTCATAGGAACCACCGTACTGTTAAGTGGGGTCCAAGTGAATCAGTCAGAATGACTAAAGTGATGCTTAACCAAAATCTTATGTCTTTGAGCGAAGACAATGAGGGCGAATCTTATCCAGAGCTGGATAAGTCAGCTTTGCTTGTAGCCCAAGTAAAGTTGCCGTGTGTGTTTGAAATCTGACCGTTGGTAACACATGTCAGTTTCTTAGTGACCCAGGGTCATTTCGGACAAATCATGTCGGGTTGCCTAGTGGCTATAAATAGCCCACCCCCTACACCATAAATTTGTTGGCTGCTCAGAGTTAGTGTACGGCTTTTGTCGTTTGAGAGCAACCCACCTCAAAGCCTTTGAGAGAGATTTCCTTGCGAGGACAAAGCCCTAAACACTCAGAGCCAAAGAGTGTTAGGCATCACTGAAGTCTTCCTGTCTGTGTGATCTGAAGACTTATTGCACTTGAGGACTGTGAATCCTCCAGCCGGTTAGGCGTCACGTTCTGAGCATCCAAGAGTCATTGTGGATTGCCGGTGAACAAAGTATGTGAAGGTTTGGAAGTCTACCTTGAAGACTTACTAGAGTGATTGGGCGAGGACTGGGTGTCCTTAGCTCAAGGGGAATAAGGTGAAGACGCGGTCTTCTGAGTTGAATCTCAGCCTCCCTAACCAGACGTACAGTTGTCACAGCAACTGGAACTGGTCCAACAAATCATTGTCTTCAACGAGCCACTGGTTCTATTCTTCCCATCTCTTTATTTGCAGATTGGTCCTTGTGAAGTCATTGCCTGTTTGCATTATCTATTTGTCTTCATTGTGTGACTGCTTGTTCTATTTGGCTTCGTACTATCTTCCATCCTGATCTATACTGCCTGGCTGCTATTAGTCTTTGTGCTTTCATCTCATTGAATACTTGACTATGGCTTGCTTAGTGTAGTCTACCTTCCGCTGCATGGTAATAGGTTTGTTTCTATCGTTTGTCTTCGAAACTTCCATGTTTTGAAGACTTTCATAAAAATGGCCTATTCACCCCCTAGCACTTTCAATTGGTATCAGAGCAAGGTACTCCCTTGTTCTGTGTGATTCGGTTTAACCACCTGGAGTTTTAGCTATGTCGACTGCAGGGATAATCAAAGTCTCTGCTGCGTGCCCAGTCTTCGATGGAACTGAATATCCCTACTGGAAGAATAAGATGCGCATGCATCTGGAAGCCATTGACGTCGACCTCTGGTATGTCGTCAAGAATGGCGTTCCCAAGGCTGGTGAAGGTGTCACCGCTGCTGATGTCAAGAAGTTCGTTCAACTGGATTCCACTGCCAAGAACATCATCTGTGGTCATCTGACCAAAGGACAGTATGACCGTGTGAGCGCTCTGGAAACATCCAAGCTAGTCTGGGACTGGCTCTCCAAGGTCAACGAAGGCGTCTCAACCCAGAGAGATCAAAGAATCAGTATCCTTCGCAACCTCTTCAACCGCTTCAAGAGAAACGACAATGAGAATGTTCAGCTCATGTTTGATCGACTCACTGACATCACAAATGAGCTTCAAGCCCTCGGCGCTACTGAGATCACCAAGCATGAAGTCGTCAAGACACTCCTGAGATCACTTGACAGCTCATTTGACACCCTAGCCCCGATGATTCAAGAACGCCCTGACTTCAAGACACTCGATCCGTCTGACATACTTGAAAGGCTCAACACACATGAGTTTCAGCTTTCTGAGAAAAGAGACATCTACGGTCCCAACTATGGGCGAACTCGTGCTTTGAAGGCAAAAGCTATTTCCTCATCTGAAGAAGAATCTGATTGCAGTTCTGATGATCCTGAAGACATTGGAAAGGAGCTTGCTATGCTTGTGAAGAAGTTCCAGAAATTCACTAAGAAGAAAGGCTTCAGAAAGTCCTCACGATCTAGCTCAAGGAATGATGAAGTTTCTACTCATGACTACAAGAAGAGAACATGCCACAAGTGCAAGAAACCTGGCCACTACATCTCTGAGTGTCCGCAATGGGACAATGAGAACAACAACAAGAAGAAGAGCAAGGAATATGATTCTGACGACAAGAAGAAGAAGAAATACTCAAAAAGTCTTCTTCCAAGTCTTCATCAAAGTCTTCATCACACAAGAAGAGCTCATCTGGCAAGGCTCGTGCATTTGTTGGCAAGGAAATGGATTCAGAGGAGGAGTCTGCTTCTGAGGGGCCGGAGGAGGAGTCTGAGGAGGAGTCCGATTCTGGCATTGCAAGTCTGGCTACAGCCTACGTTTCCAAGTCCATCTTCAACATTGAAGGCAATGACTTCATCACCGACGCCGATGCTAATGACCAGGACACCTTCTCTCCCACCTACCGCTTCATGGCACGCGGTGCCAAGGTAAACTCATGCACTACTCACTATCAAACATCCAGTGAAGATGACTCTGATTGTGGTTCCAAACCCAGCTACAAAACACTTGCTAAAATTGCAACTGAACAACAGAAAGCTATGGAACATATTCAAAAACTGTTAGACAAAAGTGATGACCTATTAGACGCTGAAATGACTCGATCTCAGTCCTTAATTGAAGACATAAAAAATCTTCATGTTAAGTATGAGGAACTTGAAAGTCGTCATGAAACGCTCTCAACAACCCATGAAAAGCTTTCGTATGATTATCTTCAAAGGAAGCAAGATCTTGAGAAATTGAGAGCGGCTCATGAAGATCTTCAAAAGGAAAACGAGTCACTTCGCGCCAAACATATCAGTCCTGCTCAGGAAGGATTTGAACCACCATGTCTTAAATGCATTGAGCGTGATAACGCTACTTCTATTGTTGGATGTTCTACTGCTGCTACTGTTGCAATATCTTCAACTGTTGATGTGGTAACTAACCCCTCTGCTGAGGACGCTACTGCTATTGCTGATGAAAATGCTAGGTTGAAGACATTGCTTGAAATAGGGATGTACAAAAGTCTCAAAGGGCATCAGACACTATGTGATGTCCTCAAAAGGCAGATCCTGAACCGAAACCCTAGGAAAGAGGGTGTTGGGTTCGAAAGGAAAATGAATGCTGATGGCTCTTACTGAAAATCTGAGCAGTATCCCAAAACCACATGGGTTGCTGCAAAGGAACCTTCAGTGGATCCATCCACCCTATCTGGCTTCACTTGTGCTAATCTCATTGTTATTGATGAATCCTTTGATGCAAACTATAAACTGTTTAAGAATCAGAATGGTGAAGTGTTTGCCAAGTATATTGGTACTAACTGCAGGTATGGGCCACCTATGAAGAAAGTCTGGGTGCCGAAAAAGTGTCTGGAAAATCTTCCTGTGTATGTCGTCATGACACCACAAGTGAAGAAGACAAACCCCAGACCGCGGGCATCATATGGTCCAAAGGCTTCATACAGACAGAGGACTCACCTGAGTCGCACTAACGCAAATGTTTTGCAGGGAAACCATACTCAGGCCTATGAATATGAGCGCATTTCATCAAACTGCCATGTTCATAAGACCAAGAACTACTCTGCTTATTCTTATGAGTACTATTGCCCTCCTGCAAGACTATTTGCTAGGGCTTCAAAGCCAAAGTTCTCAGATGCTGCACTTAGACTCATTGCTTCGAAGCCACCCTTGAAGATGTGGGTGGCTAAGAAAGCTTAACTCTCTTTTGCAGGGAAGGGTCTCCAGCCGAAAATCAAATTCGTCTGAAGCTATTGCTGGGGACCTTAAACATCTTGTAGGGCGCAAGATCAAATGCCCAAATGGTCTTATTATGTATTTTGTTCCTGAGTCGCTTGCTACTTGCCCCATCAGTCCTAACCTCAATCTAAGCTTTCATAATCCACTTGCTCGTCAAATGTTTATGCTTCACAATTCTCTTCGTGAAGCCTATCCCCCTAATTGCACTGTAGGGTATGACACCAGCTGCTTCAGAATGGATTATTGATAGTGGATGTAGTAATCACATGATTGGCAAGCGAAGTCTTCTCATGGACTCAACTTTACGTCCATCTGACAAGAGTCACATCACATTTGCTGATACTGGTAAAAGCAAGGTATTGGGTCTAGGTAGAGTTGCAATCTCAAGGGATCAACACATGGATAAAGTGATGCTTGTTGAATCCCTTGGTTTCAACTTAATGTCTGTCTCAATGCTTTGCGATTTAAACATGATTGTGATATTTGGAAAATATCGTTGCCTTGTTCTAATGGAATCTGACAAGTCTCTAGTCTTTGAAGGGTATCGGAAAGATGATTTGTACGTGGTAGATTTCTCAGCAGGACCACAGCTTGCCGTATGTCTTCTAGCAAAAGCTTCAGAATGCTGGCTCTGGCATCGGAGGCTATGGCATGCTGGCATGAGGAACTTGCACACTCTTGCAAAGAAGAAGCATGTCATAGGCATCGAGGGCGTCCACTACAAAAAAAGACACATCTGTGACATTTTGGGCCGAACGAAATTTTTCCTGTCATACATATGACACTTCTATGACGATAATTGTGACAAAACCCGGTATCATCATAGATGTGGTGGGCTCCTACTTCTATGACGAAAAATCATGACAGAAAATGGGCTTTTTGTCTTGGGCGGGCCGGAGACGCAGCTGCATGACATTCTTTGGGCCGTCCATGACGGAAAAAACCATGGTAGAAGCGAGGGCGAGGAAAATTTCGGGGAGTTCCCGGTTACGGTGGGAGGTCGGGGGCCGAGAGATGCACGTTTCTCTCGTACACGTACGTGCGTGTGTGCGAGGCGTTGGCTCTAACTGAACCCGAGCGAGGCATTGGGCTCTAACTGAACCCGAGTGATTGCACTACAGGCTACGCGTTACTGAACCCGAGCGATCGATCGATGGCTGTTAACTGAACCCGATCGAGCGATTCCTTCGCTACTGCTGCTAACTGAAGCCGATCAATGCTGCCTCTGGATGAACAATGAGCGTTGGGGGGGGGGTTGGATGAACAGTTCCCGGTGGGGGGGGATGAACAGGACCCCGTGGTGTTGCCTCTGGATGAACAGGACCCCGATCGATCGAGTCGGTTAGGGCTGGATGGACAGGACCCCGTAGAGGGCTGGATGAATAGGACCAGCCCGTGGAGGGCAGGATGAACAGTAGACGGTGGAGGGCAGGATGAACAGTAGCCCGTGGAGGGGTGGTTGAACAGGAGCCCATGGAGAGGGCTGGTTGAATGTAGCCGGTGGAGTAGCGCGCGGTGGAGGCTGGATGAACATGAGCCCATGGATGAACAGTCGCAGGTGGAGGCTGGAGGAGGTCGACGGTGGATGAACAGTAACTCGTGGAGGCTGGAGGGGGTCGACGATGGAGATGAACAGTATCTCGTGGAGTCCCGTTTTGCGGTACGCCACACTCCTCCCGATGAACAGGACCCCCATTTCGACCGTAGCGCTCCAACACAAGTCCGTTTCGTCCGTTTTGCGATACGCCACACCCCTCCCGATCAACAGGACCCCGTTTCGACCGTAGGAGGTCCATTTTCTCCGTTTTGCGGTACGCCAGACCACTCCCGATCAACAGGACCCCGTTCCGAACGTAGGAGGTCCGTTTCCTCCGTTGTGCGGTACGCCAGGCCTCGTTTCCATCGCCTGTTCCGTCCAAGCCCTCCCGATGAACACGACCACGCATTTCGTTCCGACCCAGCCGATTGTCTCCCACGCGTTCCGTTGCCTCTCCATGAACACAACGCATTCCGTTGCCTCCCCATGAACACAACACATTCCGTTGCCTCCTCATGAACACGACGACAACGCTGTTTCTCCGTTCCGACCCAGCCATGTACACGAGCCCTGGCCGTACGTATGCGCGAGTAGGCGTTCGAGACCCCGCCCGTATGTACACATACGTGGCCGTATTTTCTTTCTTGCACCCTGGCCGCTGTACGTACGTGTACATGCTACGTGTGCGCCTCTACTACGACATGTGTGCGCCTCTACATCGACCAGTATGTACGTACACGTTCGCGACCAGAATGACAACACTACGTACGCTTCGACCAGGTGGGTCCCGACTGTCAGGCACTTCCTTGCCTGCGAAGATGTAGCCGGTGGTTCCCAGCAGTCAGGGGGCGAATCGTTTTTTTACCCGGACGCACTACCTTGCATGCGAAGATGTAGCTGGTGGGTCCGAGCAGTCAGGGGGAAACGTTTTTTCGCGAAATACGGTGGCCCGTCCGATGGGTCCCGCTGTCAGGTGGAGGAATAATTATTTTGCACGTAATAAGGAGGCACTTCCTTGCTGCGGCCGTGGACCCAGCTGTCAGCCTCTTCACGTACAGTCCACGTCCGATGGAAACCGTTCCTTGACCACGTTGACCACGCCGTGCCGAGAGCACCAGGGCGGTGGACGACGGCGAGGCCTAGGAAGGGGACGACGCGGAGCCGGGAAAGACGCGGCAGTGGATGCCTACGCGTAGAGGAGTACGAGGGTTCACTGGTTCGCTGCGGTATGAGGCTGCTATCGCCGCAGAATAATAGGGGGTGTGGGTGAGTAGAGGGATGGCCTGGCCAATGGTGGGAGTAGTAGAGGGCGGTGAGGCCTCCGCTGCATCACAGCCGGCCATGGGAGGCAGGAGCACGAGGCACGACCGACGCTGGTTTGGGCGGCTGGAGCAAGAAGATGAGAGGTTGAAGAAGCACTACGGCCGTTGGATGGACATCGTACGGTCACTGGAGCTAGAATCGTGCATATTGACTAAGTTCCCCGTCAACTTAGTAGGCCCACAAGTCAGCCTGCCACTATACTGGGTCCCAGCTAACAGGGGGAGTATTCGTTTTTTGTGCGTAATAAGGAGGCACTTCCTTGTGTGCGAAGATATAGCTGGTGGGTCCGAGCTGTCAGTGGCGGTAACGTTTTTTCGCGAAATACAGAGGCCCTTTCGGTGGGTCCCCGATGTCAGGTGGAGGAATCATTATTTTGCGCGTAATAAGGAGGCATTTCCTTGCGTGCGGCCGTGGACCCAGCTGTCGGCCTCTCCACGTAAAGTCCACTTCAGATGCATGTCGGTCGTTGACCATGTTGACCAGGCCGCGCCGAGAGCGCCAGGACGGTGGACGACGGCGAGGCCTAGGAAGGGAATGACACGGAGGCAGGGAAGACTCGACAGTTGTTTCCCACGCGGAGGGGAGTACGACTGTACGAGGGTTTACTGGTTCGTCTGCCGTCGCTGGAGAATAACAGCAGGTGTGGCTGAGTAGAGGGATGGCTAGGCCAGCGATGGGAGTACGGTGGGGCGGTGAGGCCTGTGCGGCAGCAGAGCCGGCCGCGGGGAGGAGGGAGTAGGCAGTCCCGCCGGCGCCTGTTTGAGCGGCTGGAGCAGGAAGAGCAGAGATTGAAAAAGCACGACGGCCGTTGGATGGCCATCCAACAGTCACTGCTTGTGCGTCAACCTTTTTTTAGGAAAGCCTCAAATCTGTGGAAAACAGCATACAACCCATCTGCCATTATTTCTAATAATTTACAGCCCATTTGCTAATTATTAAGGTTTTTTGGAGCCCATATTCTTTTTGTTAGCATTACAGCCCATATTGTGGCCACAGTTAAAAAATTATACGGAATTTTGCATATTTCGGTGCGGTCCGAACTGTTTTTAATTCCGAAATTTCGACTCACATTCAAACTGATTTTAAAAATAAATGTATATCAATATAAAATCCAACAAATTCTCCACGCATGAAAATTAATGTAATTTCAAATCTCGAAATGAAAAAAAGATATTTGAAACTAATTGCCGTTTTGATGTGTTTTAAAAATGTACAACCCATTTCTCATTACTGATGGGCCATTTTCTCGGCCAGCCGAATGAAATCTCTCCTCATCTTGAAAGATTTGCAGCCCAACAGGCCTGACAAAGCGACTTACTTGGCAAATCACAAAAAAATTAGGCTGTGGCCATGGACCCAGTTGTCAGCCTCTCCACGTACAGTACTGTTCCGATGGAATGTCGTTGACCATGTTGACCACGCCGCGCCGAGAGCACCAAGGCGGTGAACGACGGCGAGGCCTAGGAAGGGGACGACGCGGAGCCAGGGAAGATGCGGTAGTGGATGCCCACGCGGAGAGGAGTACGAGGGTTCACTGGTTCGGCTGCGGCGTGAGGCTGCCGTCGCCGCAGGGCGTGGCTAGCGGTGGGAGTAGTAGGGGGCGATGAGGCCTCATCGACAGCACAGCCGGCCACTGGAGGCAAGAGCAGGTGGTCTCCCCGGCGCTGGTTTGGGCGGCTGGTGCAAGAAGAGCAGCGATTGAAGAAGCAGCAGGACCGTTCGATTCAAATCCAACGGTTACTGCTGCTAGAATCGTTTGTTGACTAAGTTGACAAGCCCTGCGTACGCGTCAACTTAGTAGGCCCACAGGTCAGCCTCCGAATTGGTGCACCCCAGATGTCAGTGGGAGGAATAATTTTCTTCGCGTAATAAGGAGGCAGTTGATTGCGTGCGGCCAGGCCAACGGAGGGAGTAGGGTGGGCCGGGGAAGCCTGCGCGACATCACAGCGGGCCACAAGAGGAGGGAGCAGGCAGTCCCGCCGGCGCTAGTTTAGGCGGCTGGAGCAGGAAGACCAGAGAATTAAGAAGCACGTCGGCCGTTGGATGGACATCCAACACTAACTGCTGCTAGAATCGTGTGTTCAGTGACAAAGCATTGCGTAAACAAGTCAGCCTCGAAATCTGTGGCGTGTATAGCCCATTTGCTATTATTTTTATAATTTTTACTCATTTTCTAATTCATATGGAATTTAGTACAACCCGTTTTCCATTTTTAGAATTGCTGGCCATTTTCTGGTCAGTACCAGGGTCAAAAAATTAACTAAATATGTGGGAAATTTTGAAAATTCGCAAATTTTTGCTGGGGAACGAAATATTCTTAATCCAAAAATTAATAGCCATACTAAAACAAATTTAAAAATAAATTAGTACTATGTCATGTTAAATCCAATGAAATATGTATAAGATATCAGTGAAGAACAAAAACAAAAAAGAAACTTATATCCCATTTGCTATAATTTTTTTGGAATTTTCAACCCCTTTTGATATTACTTTTAACAAACATTGACCATACTCTTAAGCCAGGCCGGAATGCATCTCTCCTCGTCTTGAAAGATTTGCAGCCCAGTAATTCGGAGAAAACAAATAGGCCTAGCTTGGGTATTCTTCAAAAAGAAATACTGGGCTACCTATTTTCCCAAAGAACTGGTGCATCAGCATTTAGCTTTATTTATTTACTTATTTATGTTTAGGGGACCATGAGCATGTACTTGAGCCGGATTCATGTGAGAGCCTCCCTTCCAGTTAATTATGGGCTTCTCTATTGGGCCTTCATCAGTGGGCTGCATGTTATCAACAAGTGGAAAATGTGTTCCGAGTTAAGAAAAATGTGTTCCGTATGATAAATAGTATGCGCTACGTACGGTACGGGGCACTAAAGGATCGAACCGTGCAACGACTTCCAAAACATTGTGTTTGTCGTTCTAACAACACATTTATTCAACCAACAGATGAAATATACTACTGATTATACATTGAAAACAGCAGTAACAGCAACCAGGGCTGGGGGTGCAACAGAAGCAGTAAGCAGGCCAGAAGAGTGAAGACGCAGCTCTCTCTTCCAAACCAAACATCAGTCATCATTACAAAAGGGATACCAAAAAAGAACAAGTGTATGCATCAAACTAAATAAAGATCCTACTACACCAAGTGTACGCATCTAACTAACTGGCTCAGTTAGACGTTACTATTTATTAAGCTGTGGAGATTGGCTGACGGCTTGAACCAGATGGGTGCCTGACGGGGGAAACTCCAGCCAGCAGGTCGAAGTCTGATACTTGCGACCCTCTCTACTACTTTGGGCTGCAGAGCGTGGTGGCACATATCAGGGTATGGTGCATGCAGAGACGCATGGTACGTTGTGTACACACAGTTTTGCCTGATGAACGAAACCGCGCTGCCTTCATGATCCTTGCCGTCGGTTATCTCCTGGTTAATCGGATAATTCAGTCTGAAAAACAGAGAGCGTGTACCAAGGCTACTTACCAGCCTCCAGTCAAAAATTCCTAAAGGCCCAGAGAAGCTGGGATCCTGCTCAAAGACCTTGCAGTGACTGTGATTGTATTCCGCGAAACAACACGTCCGGTACATGCAAACGATCATCAATCTTTCGCCATCGTCTGATTGAGCCATGAACCACCTGCAACTGCCATGCCGCTTTTCTTTGAAAGGTTCTGGGATTAGGAAGGGTAGGGACACCAGGCGGCCTACAACATCATATCAAGTTGGAGTCAAATAAAAAAGGACTCTTGGTTTAGTCAATCTTAAGAACAACATGTTATGAGCATGAATATTTTTTCAAAAAATGTTGACAGTAATATAAGCAAGCCATCATGATATCATAGGAAAGTAACATACTGCTGTAACAGCCGTTTGTAGTGATGACTGGAGTAGGCCAGCAATTTGTCCAGCCATAGAAGGAGCCGACAACGTAAATGAAGCCCTTGTGTTCAATGGCATCAGAGAACCATGGAGGATGTATGATCCTGCGATGGACGTGCAGATTTATCCACTTACCGCAGTGACCTGTCAGATAGGCGAGACCGCGGTTGAAGAATGCAATTAGCCTGAAGTCTTTATAATTCGCAGATCTTGTGGGCACTTGGCAGATTACAACCTTGAGCAAATCAAACTTGGTATCATGTTGGCTACTATAAGATTCCGAGTATTCTGGGCCGCAGTGCCAAAGCAGTGCAGTGTTAATCGAAGGAAGGGGGATCAATCGCCGGGTGTAGACCTCCACGAGCATCCAGCTGCCGCGACCATCGACGAGCACCATCCAAGACGTGTTCATGCCGACCCAGTACATACTGTTAATGTAGTTGAGGCTGACAGGGATCGGATCGCAGTCAAGGGGGTTGATGCTCGCCACCCTATGATCGTTATGCTGCGTGACACGCTGTTTCTGAAGATCAGGCGGCATCAGCAAGCAAGGAGCTGGCTTAAAAAGCTCTGGCTTGAGGGCTTTGAGTAAACAGTACAACCCCGACGAGCACGCGGCGAGCGGCATGGTACTGAGATTGTCCACACGCGATACAATGAGCTTGATTACCTCTGTGGGGAGCGAATTCCAGCCACTCTTTCGGCAGACGCTGCTCGGTTCTGCCATTGTTAGTGCTTGGGTTTCAGACGAGGGGGGGAGGTGCCTTAGCGGGGATGGAAGATTGGACGAGATTATGTGCGGAC
Organism: Triticum urartu; assembly: GCF_003073215.2. Classification (NCBI taxonomy): domain Eukaryota; kingdom Viridiplantae; phylum Streptophyta; class Magnoliopsida; order Poales; family Poaceae; genus Triticum; species Triticum urartu. The sequence goes on along the minus strand of NC_053023.1, from coordinate 69,639,544 downwards.
AAAGATGGAGAAGCGAATATGTGTTGCGGGAAGTGGACAGGTGATGATGACTACAGCACGCCGCTTGACTTACGAGACACATACCAGCAGTGTAGGGTCATGTCGATGCCAGACAACTTGCTTGAGTGATCACAGTACTGGTACTCCCTACAATGCTATGCCCTAATGAAAGTGCAACTACCCCTAGGTGGTTTTGGTAATTCATAACAACATATAGCTCATTGAGCTAATGCTATTCCAAGATGATTATTTCAGGAAAGCTCAATGATTGGCATGGCATGGATGTGAAAGTCGAACCCTCAAAATGCTAAGGACAAAGGATTGGCTCAAGCTCAAAAGCTCAAGACTCTTCATTTTATATTTTAGTGATCCAAGATCACATTGAGTCTTTAGGAAAAGCCAATACTATCAAGGAGGGATGAGGTGTTGCTTAATGAGCCTCTTGCTTCATGTGCTTAGTGATATGCTCCAAAAACCCTCAACTACTTTCCCATATCCACATATGACCTAAACCCTAAGCCAAACTCGGTCCTATCGATTCTTTCTATCCGGCGCCACCGAGTTTCATTTGTCATAAGCCACTGCCAAACCCTAGCAATTCGGTTCTACCGATAGGGATCTCGGTCTCACCGAGATGGGATTGCAAACTCTCTGTTTCCCTTTCGTAACTTTTCGGTCTCACCGAAGAGCGAATCGATCCCACCGAGATTGTAATATAAATTCAGTGTTTCCTTTTTGTAACTTTTCGGTCTCACCGAAAGAGCAAATCGGTCCCACCGAGTTTGCCTGACCAACTCTCTGGTTAGCTTATTACCAAACTCGGTCTCACTGAGTTTGTGTAATCGGTCTCACCGAGATTATGTTATGCCCAAACCCTAACCATATCGGTCCTACCGAGTTGCATGTCAGTCCCACCGAAAATCTCTAACGGTCACTAGGTTTACCTTTTCGGTCCGACCGAGTTTGTTGATTCGATCCCACCGAGATTGGAAAACTGTGTGTAACGGTTGGATTTTGTGTGGAGGCTATATATACCCCTCCACCTCCTCTTCATTCGAGGAGAGAGCCATCAGAACACATACACAATTCCAACTCATATGTTCTGAGAGAGAACCACCTACTCATGTGTTGAGACCAAGATATTCCATTCCTACCATATGAATCTTGATCTCTAGCCTCCCCAAGTTGCTTTCCACTCAAATCTTCTTTCCACAAAATCCAAATCCTATGAGAGAGAGTTGAGTGTTGGGGAGACTATCATTTGAAGCACAAGAGCAAGGAGTTCATTACCTACACACCATTTGTTACTTCTTGGAGAGTGGTGTCTCCTAGATTGGCTAGGTGTCACTTGGGAGCCTCCGACAAGATTGTGGAGTTGAACCAAGGAGTTTGTAAGGGCAAGGAGATCGCCTACTTCGTGAAGATCTACCGCTAGTGAGGCAAGTCCTTCGTGGGCGATGGCCATGGTGGGATAGACAAGGTTGCTTCTTCGTGGACCCTTTGTGGGTGGTTGCTTCTTCGTGGACCCTTCGTGGGTGGAGCCCTCCGTGGACTCGCGCAACCATTACCCTTCGTGGGTGGCGCCCTCCGTGGACTCGCGCAACCGTTACCCTTCGTGGTTTGAAGTCTCCATCAACGTGGATGTAGGATAGCACCACCTATCCGAACCACGGGAAAAACATCCGTGTCTCCAATTGCGTTTGAATTCTCCAAACCCTTCCCTTTACATTCTTACAAGTTGCATGCTTTACTTTCCGCTGCCAATATACTCTTTGCATGCTTGCTTGAATTGTGTGATGATTTCTTGACTTGTCCTACAATAGCTAAAATCTGCCAAGAACTAAAATTGGGAAAAGGTTAAGTTTTTATTTGGTCAAGTAGTCTAATCACCCCCCTCTAGACATACTTTCGATCCTACAAGTGGTATCAGAGCTTTGGTCTCCATTTGCTTTGATCTCCATAGCTTTTGGTGGTCATAGCCTTGGTTTCACAACCTAGGAGAGTATGGCGTCTAGCGAGGGAAATTATCACCGTAGAGGTCCTTACTTTGATGGTACTAATTTTGCTAGTTGGAAGCATAAAATGAAAATGCATATTCTTGGACATAACCCCGCCGTTTGGGCTATTGTGTGTGTTGGTTTGCAAGGTGACTTCTTTGAAGGGAAAGAACCAAACCATGAAGCTACCGCGGATGAGTTGAAGTTGTTGCAATACAATGCTCAAGCTTGTGATATTCTCTTCAACGGATTTTGCCCCGAAGAATTCAACAAAATCAGCCGTCTTGAGAATGCAAAGGAAATTTGGGACACTTTGATTGATATGCACGAAGGTACCGACTCCGTCAAGGAATCCAAGTTGGATGTGCTTCAAAGTCAACTTGACAAGTTCAAAATGAAGGATGGTGAAGGTGTCGCTGAAATGTACTCTAGGCTTGCTCTCATCACAAATGAGATTGCCGGCTTAGGAAGTGAAGAGATGACCGATAGATTCATCATCAAGAAGATTCTAAGAGCCTTGGATGGAAAATATGATACCGTGTGCACATTGATCCAAATGATGCCCAATTACAAAGATCTCAAGCCAACGGAGGTGATTGGAAGAATTGTTGCTCATGAGATGTCACTTAAGAATAAAGAGGAACTTCACAACAAATCAAGTGGTGCCTACAAAGCCTCATGTGAAGCCCCTACATCATCAAGTGAGAAACAAAACTTCAATGAAGAATTGAGCTTAATGGTGAAGAACTTCAACAAGTTCTACAAAAGTAGAAGCAAAGATAGAAGCTTGAAGTCAAGGTCCTACAATGACAAAAGATCTTCTAGTCGAGAGCGAAACTGCTACAGTTGTGGAAGACCCGGACACTATTCCAATGAGTGTACGGCTCCCTACAAGAGAAGAGAAGATTCTCCAAAAAGAAGAAGCAAAGAATCACCACCAAGAGAGAGAAGGAGTAAAGATGATCGTTATGAACGAAGGTACTCACGGAGAAGCAAGGATTCGGAAAGGAAGGAAAAATCATCAAGGAGCTACACAAAACGAAGACATCAAGCTCATGTTGGTGAATGGGTATCCGGCTCCGACTCTGATAGCCACTCCGAGAGAAGTTATCACTCCGACTCCGAAGATACTCAATATGAAGGTGTTGCCGGTCTAGCACTTGTGTCAACCAACTCCTATGACATATTTGACTCACCAAATGAAGGAATTGGAAGATGCTTCATGGCCAAAGGTCCTAAGGTAACACACCCCGAGTATGTTGATTTCAATAGTGATGAAGATGACTTGTTAGGTGATGATTTGCTTGTTTACAACTCTAGTGATGAATACTATGATGAAACGTCAATTAATCATGCTAATCAAGATAAAACGAATGACAATGATAAGGAGAAGATTGAGGCTCTAACTAAAGAACTAAACACTCTTAAGTTAGCTCATGAAACTATCTTCGAAGATCATCGAGAACTTTTAAGAGCTCATGAGAAATTACGCTTCGAAAAGCTCAATCTTGAGCAAGAGCATGAGTTCTTAAAAGCAATCAATGATGATCTCCGCAAGAAAAGTTCTTCTTACATTGCCAAGCGTTTACTCTTATCCACTTATATGCCTCAAGTCAAGTCTAGTAACAAGAACAAGAAAGTTTCTTCCTCTAGCAGTAACAATGATCATGCTAAATCCAATATTGTTGCTTCTAGTAGTTCTCTTGATTCCACTAATGATTCTCTTAGCCAAGTTACACTTGAGCAAGAAAATAGCTTATTGAAGGGAATTATAGAGAAAGGAGTGTACAAAAGCCTTGCCGGGAGTAAGCAATTCGAGGAAATTGTGCGCAAGCAAGGAATGCACCGGAAGAATCAAGGTGTTGGTTTTGAACAAAAGTTCAATGCCAATGGAGTTGAGTGGGAAGAAGATCAATACCCCAAGACAAAGTTTGTTCCTCAACAAGAGAAGTATGATACTTCTTTCAAGGGGACACAAGCTCAAGATGATCTTCCACCACAAGACTACAAGCAAAAAGGAAAGGACAAGCTTCAAGAGGAAATTGATGCATTTGAAGAAGCTCCTAAGACCTCAGTCAAGTGGATTCCCAAGACTACTTCAAGTTCCACTTCATCAAGTACGACTACAACTCCAAGGATTCCCATCAAGATGGTGTGGATCCAAAAGAAGAAGAACTAGAGAGTTTTTGAGGGTGACTCCGCCAACATACTTCACTCTTATCATTTTGGCAAGAACAAGTGCAATCAACTTCCACATCTTGCACTAGTTCAAGGAGTCAAAAACCCTCTTGTTGGTAAGACAAGGGACAAGGTAACCTAAAAGTTTTCATGGACATCATCTTGTGTGTGCATCACTCTATGTCTATGGATATCCTTGTTTGTTCCTTGTGGGACTAACCCATGTAGGTATTGAAAGTGCAATTCACTCAAATGGATAGCTCCAAGTGATCTACATCAACATTGAGCATCCACATCTTCAACATCTACATGAAGTCATCATCGACAAAACCCGAGGTTAGTTCATCCCTCTAAGGGGGGATATCACATCTAGGGGGAGCTTTACTCTAAGACTTGAGCTAAAGCAACTCTAAAGATGTGAACACAACAATGCTTTATGTAAAAGTGGTAACCCCACTTGATCTTAAACGATGAGTATGACCTATGATCAAGTGTTCTCACTTGACTCCTAAGTCAATATACTCATATATAGATGACCCCGTCATCGCAAATTGCTTGATAGATGCTAGAATTGGTTGTGCATGCCTTGTCACATATTTCATTTGCCATCTTATTGTGTGAGCATGCTGGTTACATATTTTACTCATTCGAGGACATCCACTTGTTGTTTTGATTGTTTGGTTTTATTTCCTTTTGCCAAGTGGATGGACAAGAATGCCTAAGAACCTCCTCTAGCTATCTATGCTTTTCTCGTCTCAAACTCTATTCATGCTACATCACAAAATTTGATCAAGTCAGATTCGAACCACTCTGTGTGAGGAGCGCTCGGAGTCCCCGATTCGTCATAGACTTAAACTTCCAAAACCTCTTTATGATTCTCGGTCTGACCGATACCCCACTTTCGGTCCTACCGAGATCATTAAGTTGATCTAGGTTTTCGATCTCGGTGCAACCGATTTGAACCATTCGGTCACACCGAGTTGCAACAACTATATACAGTTTTGCATCTCGGTGCCACCGAGTTGTTCCAATCGGTCACACCGACAGGGTCGGGCTATATATAGTCACGGGCAAAAATTTGGAAATTTCTCCGAACCCCTTCGCCCGTGCGATAGCCTGCTCTGCCAACTTGGTCTCCGGATCGTCTCCTCGCCGCCATCCGCCTCCAGTCGCTGGTCTCCATCGCCGTCAAAGGAATTCAACCCCGCCGTTGCCGCCGTAGCGAGTCTCCGCCGAACTAGGGTATGGACTCGATCTTTGTGCTATTCCCCAATCCGATTCTTAGCACATTGTGATCATCATGATTCTTGCCACGTTTGATAAACTTCTATCCAGTCAATGAACTCGTAGATTAGGTTTGATTCAAAAATTCTAGGTTTAGGTTTCCGCCGAAACCATCTCGGACCCACCGAGTTGAAAAACTCGGTCCCACCGATTTGGCTTATGCCATTGCACAAGTGAGACTCGGTCTGACCGAGAATTACTTATCGGTGTGACCGATTTTGGAACTTTGTGAAACCCTAGCAGTCTCGGTGCCACCGAACTGTGACTCGGTCTAACCGAGTTCACTAGTTTAGGTTCCAAAAACTGCTTCAGTATCACCGAGTTTGAAAATCGGTAGATCCGAGATGATTTCAGTGGGAAACTAAAAATAAGTTTTTGAATTATTCTTTTGCAAAAATCTCTGCATTTTGTGATGCTCATCCACTCTACCTCATCTATAAACTATTCACAGGGTCAGCAGTCAGCTTGTTCATCATGTCAGATCAGAGTGATAGCCAGAACATGTCAGAAGAGCAAGTGCAGATGAGTGAGGGCACTAGTCCCTCAAGTTCTTCAGATGATGGCAGCAGAAGTACTCCTAGCAATCTGCCAAAAGCTACCACCAGATAGAGGAAGAAGAGAACCTCAGAATCAGAGGATGAGGATTATGTGGCAGAAGAGGAAGCAACTTCCAAGAGAGTTGAGCCAGCACAGGGCACAAAGCCAGGATTGAAAATCAAAAGGCCAGCAGGTAGGCAGCCTATGCCAAAGGCCAGAGCCTCAACTCAGATTCCTGAAAAGCCTGCAACCACAGAGCCAGTTGCTGCTGAAGGAAAGAAAAGGAAGGAAAGGGTCAAGAAGACCGTAGCCAGAGTGCTTGGAAAGGCTTCCATCATGGAAGAAGAGGAAGAAGAAGAGGTTGCTGCACCAGCACCTAAGGCACCCAAGCTAATGGGTGATGCTATCAAATCAGGGGCTACTGCATCTAAGCCCAAGGAAGCACCCAAGGCTGCATCAAAGGTCAAGACAGCTCCAAAGAGAAATACGAGGAGCATACCTGCAACTGAAAAGAACAAGGCCCCAGTGCCTGACATTGCTGAAGAAGAAGAAGGTCAAGTGCTCAGAAAGCTCAAGCCCAAGATCCCAGACCATAGTGATGCTCATCCTGTGGCTGAGGACATGAAGCTCAGGAGAGACTCAGGGCTCAGGAAGTGGAGAGAAGCAGATCCGTATGCTTCAAGGAGAAGGACTGCTGTTGACTACAGGTTCCACACTAAGGAACAGCAGGACTTTTATGAGACAGTGCTGCTTGATAAGAAGCCCATTGTTTGTGACATGAGATGGGTCGACCGGACCTACATGAAGGAAAATGAGGAACACTATCCTGGTGTGATTGACAGCTTTAGTGCTTGTGGAGTTGTAGACTTTGTTGGGCAGAAGCTCACAAAGTGGAACGAGGAACTTATTATGCAATTCTACTCCACAACACATTTCTACCCAGATGGAAAGATCACATGGATGTCTGAAGGTACGAGGTACCAATCTACTGTTGCTGAGTGGGCCCAGCTCATCAATGCCCCAGAGGAGCATGAGGATGACTTGGATATCTATGCCAAGAAGAAGATGGACCACAACTCTATGTCCAATATGTACAAGGAAATTCCAAACGAGGCACTTGATACTTTCAAGTTTGGGTCTGTGCATCATCTTCTGTCAGGGCTGCCAACCATTAACTGGATCCTTAGGCACACCTTGTTGCCCAAGTCAGGTGATCACAAGATGATCAGAGGCCATGCAATCAATTTGCTTCATGTATTTGATGTGCCTCAGAAATTCAAGGTCATGAGCCTCATAGTAGAGACTATCAAGAGGACTGCAGCAGATCAGAAGAGGAGCTGTGGTTATGCCCCTCAGATCCAGGAGCTCATTAACTCCAAGATGGGCACGGGGATATACCTTTTGGATAAGGAACATCTGCCCATTCATCCAGATTTTGAAGATAATCAGGTTGTCATGCATGAGAATGAACCATCGTCCGTTCAAGCACAAGCCAAGAAGGAGAAGGCAAGGAAGGAGAAAGCTGCCAAGATGCCAACTCAAGAGGAGGCATCTGAGTATTTCTTGAAAACCAAACAAGAGCAGCTTGGTTACTTGATTGCATCCACACTGAGGATTGAGCAAGGACTGGCCACCCTCACTCAGAATCAGCAAAGCTTAGAGAGAATCATGGAACAAAAGTTCTATGACTTGGATGTCAAAGTAACAGAGATTCAGTCTGCAGTGGAACAACTTCAGGATGACATGTAGGAGAGGAGAGGCAAGACTACAACTGATGCATTTGCCAGAGTGCCAAGAGCTCAGAGATCACATGCAGTGCCAGTTGCTGACACCAGAGCCACCACTTCTGCACCAGCTACAGCCTCAGTTCCACCAGCTCCAGCGTCTACTTCAGCCTCAACCCCGACCACGTCTACAGAAGGCTTCGTCCTTGGAGTGCTCCGGACTCCACCACCACCTGAAGATCAAGCCTGAGTGTCGACTTAGCACTATGCATTTTCTAGGAACTTTTTGGTAACTTGTTGCCAAAGGGGGAGAAAAATGTATAGATCATAGGCTTCGAGAGAGAGAGTGTTGCTTTTTTCTCTCTTGCTTTATTTGGTGGTTTTTTGAACTTTGTTTGCTTTTGAGTGCTTGGGATACTATGCCGTTATCTGTGAGACATTGATGATCATGTGTTTGATCATAAGCTACACTTTATGTTTGCTTAATATTATCATCTTATCTATCTTATGTGATCATTCACTATTCTTGGTGATGAGTGCATGTATTTCATTCTTATCATTTTAAGCGCTCCACCAAGATGTATGTGACATGGAAGAGTAACCCATGACTCTAACTCTTTGTGCATTTGCAGTCCAAAGCAAATTTTAAATATGCACAAATTTAGGGGGAGCTCTTACTTGTCACATACTTCTCAAAGCGACGATATATTTCATGCTTATTATCATTTGTCGAAGCTTTGATCTATATGTTGTCATCAATTACCAAAAAGGGGGAGATTGAAAGTGCAACTATCCCTAGGTGGTTTTGGTAATTCATAACAACATATAGCTCATTGAGCTAATGCTATTCCAAGATGATTATTTCAGGAAAGCTCAATGATTGGCATGGCATGGATGTGAAAGTGGAACCCTCAAAATGCTAAGGACAAAGGATTGGCTCAAGCTCAAAAGCTCAAGACTCTTCATTTTATATTTTAGTGATCCAAGATCACATTGAGTCTTTAGGAAAAGCCAATACTATCAAGGAGGGATTAGGTGTTGCTTAATGAGCCTCTTGCTTCATGTGCTTAGTGATATGCTCCAAAAACCCTCAACTACTTTCCCATATCCACATATGACCTAAACCCTAAGCCAAACTCGGTCCTATCAATTCTTTCTATCCGGCGCCACCGAGTTTCATTTGTCATAAGCCACTGCCAAACCCTAGCAATTCGGTTCTACCGATAGGGATCTCGGTCTCACCGAGATGGGATTGCAAACTCTCTGTTTCCCTTTCGTAACTTTTCGGTCTCACCGAAAGAGCGAATCGGTCCCACCGAGATTGCAATGTAAATTCAGTGTTTCCTTTTTGTAACTTTTCGGTCTCACCGAAAGAGCAAATCGGTCCCACCGAGTTTGCCTGACCAACTCTCTGGTTAGCTTATTACCAAACTCGGTCTCACTGAGTTTGTGTAATCGGTCTCACCGAGATTATGTTATGCCCAAACCCTAACCATATCGGTCCTACCGAGTTGCATGTCAGTCCCACCGAAAATCTCTAACGGTCACTAGGTTTACACTTTTCGGTCCGACCGAGTTTGTTGATTCGGTCCCACCGAGATTGGAAAACTATGTGTAACGGTTGGATTTTGTGTGGAGGCTATATATACCCCTCCACCTCCTCTTCACTCGTGGAGAGAGCCATCAGAACACATACACCATTCCAACTCATATGTTCTGAGAGAGAACCACCTACTCATGTGTTGAGACCAAGATATTCCATTCCTACCATATGAATCTTGATCTCTAGCCTTCCCCAAGTTGCTTTCCACTCAAATCTTCTTTCCACCAAATCCAAATCCTATGAGAGAGAGTTGAGTGTTGGGGAGACTATCATTTGAAGCACAAGAGCAAGGAGTTCATTACCAACACACCATTTGTTACTTCTTGGAGAGTGGTGTCTCCTAGATTGGCTAGGTGTCACTTGGGAGCCTCCGACAAGATTGTGGAGTTGAACCAAGGAGTTTGTAAGGGCAAGGAGATCGCCTACTTCGTGAAGATCTACCGCTAGTGAGGCAAGTCCTTCGTGGGCGATGGCCATGGTGGGATAAGACAAGGTTGCTTCTTCGTGGACCCTTTGTGGGTGGTTGCTTCTTCGTGGACCCTTCGTGGGTGGAGCCCTCCGTGGACTCGCGCAACCATTACCCTTCGTGGGTGGAGCCCTCCGTGGACTCGCGCAACCGTTACCCTTCATGGTTTGAAGTCTCCATCAACGTGGATGTAGGATAGCACCACCTATCCGAACCACGGGAAAAACATCCGTGTCTCCAATTGCGTTTGAATTCTCCAAACCCTTCCCTTTACATTCTTGCAAGTTGCATGATTTACTTTCCGCTGCCAATATACTCCTTGCATGCTTGCTTGAATTGTGTGATGATTGCTTGACTTGTCCTACAATAGCTAAAATCTGCCAAGAACTAAAATTGGGAAAAGGTTAAGTTTTTATTTGGTCAAGTAGTCTAATCACCCCCCCTCTAGACATACTTTCGATCCTACACCTAACTTGCTTGAGTGGAGTAGTAGAGTAGGACTCTACTCTACTACTAGCACCGGAGGAGTAGTATATTCTAATCTAAAATAGTTACAAACTTCAATGCTCGAGCGTGGAACGAGTACGAACCGTGCTCAAAGACCGTGTCTACGTGGTGTTTGGACATGGGCGACAACCTCAACGCCAACGGTGCTGCTCCCGTTGCACCGTATGTGTTTCTGTCCTTCCTGTTTGAAATCGTGGTAGAATTCATGTTTCTACTCTGTATCCTACTACTATGCTAGTCCACATGATTAGTTATGAACGACGACTTCTTCCACGACCTCGCAACCTCATCCTCGACGACATGGGCGACAACGTCAACACCGGCAACCAGTGAGATACAGGGTGTAGGAAGCGGTTTGGGAATTTGCATGCCTTTCCAACCAGTGAGATACTCCGTACAAAGTACGACAGAGAAATAACCACAGAGAAGCAAGCTAAAAGTAAACAATCAAACAAGCATTTTTGCATTTGTTTTGCATTGAATCGTTTCACAAGCTTGACTAGTGCTGTTTTTCTACTTTTACAAAACCGCATCATAATGTTAAAACGTGCATTTGCACGTACATAAGTAATAGTAGTACTCCCTCCGTCTAGGTGTATAAGTCTTCCCTCCTTCTTGGTCACGGTGCACAACCGAAGATGACTTATTGACTTGGACGGAGGGAGTAGCACAGTCTGCAAGCATATATCAAGAGAGACGTGTAGTGCGATAGTATATAGTAAAGTTTGTGCTATATGCACGTACTTGCAAAATGCGTACGAATACACAAGGTTTCCAAACTTTCCCTTTTACATACTTAATTAAGGACGCTAAAAATTCCTGAACTCTCGGGATTTATCATTTGCGTTCCAAAACTAATGAGATCGCCTTACAAAACAAAAATTATACTCCTCCTAAAAGCCACGACGCTCGCAGGAGTGCTTGCGGCGCGCCACGAGTGCCCTGGTGCGCGACCGTTTCCCAGCGCGCCGACACAACGCCTCTTCCTCAGCCTCGCAACTCGCGAGGTGCTGATTGGCGGCTTGCCGGCGGGCGAGCGCGATCTCACTAGTGTGGTGATCCGGCGCCAACAGGTACTCCTCCTCGCTGGAAGCGTGCACCCGGTCTACGTACCGCCAAGCGTAGATGAGGCGCTTGGGCCCGACTGCACTCAGGGCGTCGGCACGGGCGTCCTCCGCCACCCTCACGGCCCTCACACGAGCCTTCTACCAAAGAGCTAATTGCCTGACTCTCCCGGACGCGACATAGGCCTCCCAGACAGCTTGTTCCGCGGTGCGCTTCTCTTCCTCGGCCTTCTTCTCCGCCTCTATTTTGGCGCGCTCTGCTGGAGGCAAATCCTCCCACAAGGCGACATCCATTTCTTTCCAAAGCTCCTCAAGACTGGGGGGCTCGGCGGGCGGCGCGGCGTTTTCCTCGTAGCAGGGAGCCGACGCGTCCTCCGATGTGCGTGCTGGTGAGATTGGGAACGCCGACGCGTCCACCTCGACGCGTCACGGCGAGGAGCGGAACGCCGACGCGTCCTCCTCGACTAGTGGCGACGAGGAACGGAACAGTGACGCGTCGCGTCGCGGTGAGGAGCGGAACGCCGATGCGTCCTCCTCGACTAGTGGCGGCGAGGAACGGAATGGTGACGCGTTGCGTAGCGGAACACCGATGCGTCCTCCTCGACTAGTGGTGGCGATGAATGGAACGGCGACGCGTGACCGTCCGCGCGGTGCAGCGAGGGGCTCCTAGGGCTTGGGAGGGGCGATGCCATGGTGGTCGACGTGAGAGGGAGGGGAAGGAGATAGCGATGAACGTGAATGTGAGGGGGAGGAGATAGCGATGTCGTGGGAGGCGAAGTATTTATAGCGAGCAATGGCACACCTACATAAGATATGGACTGAGCTGCACCGACTTAACTGCCGGTCCAGTTGCGTCACTGGCATGTGGGCCAGACCCCTGTTGGGTCCATATGTCAGTGACCGAATGCACCTGCAGTTAAGTAATAGCTATGTGGGCATATTTGTTGGAGTAAATTATGGGGGAGCGAAGGGGTGGAAATATTGCTGGTCACAATGGATTGGACGAGCGTGGGGGGAGGAGAGTCATGCATGCAGATTTTTTCACACGGGGTGGAGTGGTGGGACCGTCGAAGGGAGAAGGAGAGTTTGGCAGGCATATTGTTTCCACACATGGAGAGGAAAAGATTTGGAGACGAACGGGCTTCCTACAGGTATGGGTAACGGTGCATAATAAGTCATCTTGCATGCCGGGCTAGGTATAGTCTCAAGTCATTAAAAACAAACACGCCCCACACATGTTCATATTTCAAGGTGCACTAAATTATTGCATGCGATGATTAAGGCTGGCCATAATGGTGGTATCTTAGCTGGTATCATGCACACGGGAATGGAAAACATGCTGATGTGGCAAAGAATTAAAGAAGAGAGGGGGGTTAGAGTAACTAGTGTTCATGCATGCATTGGTAAACACATTTTTTTGTGGAGAACGACAACACTAGTTGAGTACTTTTGCAGACTTCAAAAACTATTCCACAATGTGTCAACATTCACAATGTCAAATCAATATTTTTACACTCATTATAAAACGTAGTTCTTATACTCATTATAATCAGTACTCCCTCCGTCTAGGTGAGCAAGTCATCTTAGATTGTGCAGTGTGACAAAGGAGGAGGGGAAAACGAGAGATCTTAATGTTTATTTGCTAATTAATAGCATTGCATGCAATGAACTAACCACTGCATGTCGTGTTTGGTAGTCTCAAGTCATTAAAAGCATGCACACCCACATCTCCTATTGGTTGATATGTCAAGAAACAAGAAACGAGGTAGAAGTTAATGCACCGCACCTAAGTGTTTTGGGAGTATTGTAGATATTGGTATTTTTAGTATAAATTTGGTCGTGGGATTTCATTGATGCCTGTCAAAGCGTTGACAGTTCTGCTATGCGTGACATGAAGATGAAAGCGTTGAGCATCTCGAAGTTGATCAACAATCTTCAATTGTCAAAGATTAGCCGTTCGGCCAATAAGGTGGCACAACAAGTCAAGACCATGCTACCAGTGCGAGCACAACAAGTCAAGACCATGTGTAAATTAATTATATTTTAGTCATTTTTTGTGTTCTAAAATGCCTGCCGGCTCGCGGAAGGACATGTTGCTGGCACACGCGCGGATTCAATGAAGGTAGGCGGGGCAGTCTTAAGCTGGTTGCACGCGGCGAGGAGGCGTGCTCAGCCGGGCCTGCAGCGAGTGCGGCCCTCTTGGCCGGCGCGCCGGTTCAATGCCTGCGCTATGAGAGGTCGCATCCGTGTCAGAGCAATCACTCCCTCCAGTCCTTTTTTGTTTGGGTATAACAAAATCTCGTTTTCCATTCACATTTTACAAGTAAAGTTCGTGGACAAACTTTGACCCAAAGTACGATGGGGACTAGTAAACCAGAATGGAGGTAGTAGTTTTTTTAATCGAAGAAGGGTTTCCCCTTCCGATTTTCATTAAGGAAAACCAGCATCTAAATCTAAACCATAGTATTTGCCCTAGAACTACCAGGTTCAACATCTCGCAACATAAACCCATACAACCTCCATCGCAAAAAACAAACAAACCATACAACCATACGCCAAGGAGGTACGTAGTACTATGAATTCCATTTTCGCTCCATACCAATCGTTCTAAAAACTACTTACTACTTATAACGCGCCATTGACAATCGGAACTCTTAACCCCGCTAAAAAACGATATTTTAAATGTGGTTACTCGATCTGTGGCAACTGGCGAGCCACCGCGCTCCAAGTCATTCACCTGTGGTCCCGACCATCAACTCCTACGGATCAAATTATCGCGTGAGCTGACTATTCCTACAAAGGTGCTCCACCACGTACCCGGTACTCGTGAATGCAGCAATCATGCCCCTAGGGTTTTAGGGTTTATTTGTTAACGTCGCCTTTACGTAACACTCATGTGTGAGAGACAACGAGAGGCCGACTGCGTGCGTGCGCCTCTTCTCTTCGTATATGTACTCCACCGTTTGTCTGCTGTCCAAAAAATTGTAATAACTACTAACAATGTGCTAATGCGTTGCCACACGATCAAAGTAGATTAATATAGTGGCGAAGCTAGATGAAGACTACGCCTGGGGCTGTGTTATGTTGAGTGATAAACTTCTATGATTTTCTATGCTTTGCATGAAGAAATTACAAAGGAAGTTGTTTCTAGGCCTGGGGCTATAGCCCTAGCTGCCCCAGGCCTATCTTCGCCACTGGATTAATACATATTCACCGATTTGATAGAAAAAAGTCTAGCTTTGAAATACGTATATCACTAAAAATATGTTATGTTTCACTCAAAATATATTCCTTTGGCGGTTTTGATGAGATAAGGGAGGAATGTTGTTGGTTTCAAGATTCGAGAAGTGGTATATGTCTAATTTCTACTCTTGCTAGCAAGATGCCCGTGCGTTGCACGGAACATCAAGATCTTGTGGGAGAAAAGGATGAACGAGGGAAGGCCTTATCTGCAAATGTGGTGAAGAGTGCGGGTAAATTGCCATATTTTCCTTCCTATCCGTCAGATATAAATCAGACGACCTACATTGCAGGACGGCAGGCCCACCATCATCACCAACTCTATTTTTTATCCCTACTCTTATAATAAGCATTGTCAGTGATGATCGTGTGCCTGCCATCCTGCAATATAGGCCGTCCGATCTATATCTGACGGATAGGAAGGAAACTATGGCAATTTTGCAAAAAGATACCCACACCCCTGTCCACATTTGCAAATAAGGCCTTCCCTCGTTCATCCTTTTCCCCACAAGATAAACTACTCATACAAATGCATCTTGATGTTCCGTGCAACGCATGGGCATCTTGCTAGTTGTTGCAAAAAGCCCATGTGTGTGTGAGAGAGAGGGCGAGTGGAGGAGGACGAGTGCATGTGTGACAAAGACACAAGGAGTGTGTGTGCGATAGGTATCAGCTTAAAATGAGGCGATAGTGTGTGTGCACGATCGAGAGGGCGTGTCTCAAGAAGGGAAGAAAAATCTACATAGATACAAGGAGCGGGAGAGAGACATGTATGCGATGGTGGAAGCACGAGTGTGCGGGTGTATAAACCTATCTAGAGGCTAGCTAGTCGATAAATGTTTGTGAGAGAAATACGAGTCGGGGTGCGCACGCGAGAGTTTTGTGTGTGTGGGTGTGTGAGAGAGACGGTAGTCGGGAAGGGGAGTGGAAGCAGGAGTTGTGCGTGTGTGTCTGTGAGAGAGAGAGAGGAGACGGTAGTCAGGGTTGTCTGACCGGTAAAAAAATGAATAATGTCAGTCTGGGACGGAGACGAAAAGGAGACTGCAATAAATGTTGTGTCTACAGGAGAGATAGAGAGAGTAATTTTAGTGGTATGAGTCATATGTAGAGACATATAGGGTGTGTGAGAGAATCCCATAGAGAGAAAGACAAAGTGAAAGATGAATGGAGACTGTGTGTTTGGCAGTGAAAAAGAAAGCTTAGGTACCGAGTGATACCAGAGAACAGTAGAGACGTGAGAGATAATGAAAACCGTGTGATTTATAATGATAGGGAGAGTGTGACACTTCTCAAGGGAGATGTCGAGAGACCATGTTTGCGAGGATAGGAGCAACATGAAGTGAGCGTGCGGGTGAGCTGGAGAAAAGAGAGTGATAGCTACCTGAAGGAGCATGCATGCGAGAGAGATGGGCGTGAAAGGAGTGAACAAAAAAGGGATTCAAATATTTGAATTCGAGATGATGATACATGTAATCCATACTCGAACCAAAATTGATCTATCAAACATGCATACTCATATGAATTCATGCACATCTATGTTATTTAATATGTAGATATTACTGATCCATACATTTTAGTAGAACATAATTTGGTTAAATCTTTTCGAATTCAACCTTAAGATTTCGAGATCGTTGTATTTGTAAATCATATTATACATATAAAGAAGCAGAATTCTTTGTTGTGCTTTTGAAAGTATATATATAAAAAAGATGTATATAGAATGTAATTCCAATTGAAAATGGATCCTGCTCGAAAAAAATAGAATACAAACGGGATTCGAATTGAGTTGGCACGGTAAACGTGCACTCTGCAAAATTTGAACAAAGCGGGGAAAGTCGCAGTAGCTGCCCGAAACCAAAATCTGTGAGATGGAAATCACTACTGCCTATTCCTATATGCTGGATTTCTATAGGTTTCGATAGGGGTAGGTTTGTAATTTCACCCAAACGTGACGTAACCGCCTCTCACCCGGATTCATACACGGTTGGCACCAAAACACAGTGTGTCCTCGGCCGAAATCGACTCCCTCCCCAATTCATACTCATACACGGTGGGCGCCAAAAACAAACTCTCGTCGGCAAATATTCGGTGTATGCGAGATTACCGTCCTATCCCCAACCGACTAGTGTTGCTGTGATGTAGTAGAAATTTGAAACGGGGGCTAAGTTTGTAAATTTCCTCGCATTTGAGACAAGCGCGCCCTGAATACATGGTTCCCCCTTTCCTCTCGACCCCCCTTTTCCCCATTCGTACTCCGTGGGCGCCAAAACACCCTCTCCACCCCACCCTCCTTCGTCCGCCGCCATCCGCCACCCCATCCACCGCCGTCCTCCTCCACCATGCCGGAGCTGATACCCCGATGCCGCCGTCCATTACAAGAGATCGACCTCTCTCATCCACGGCTTTGGACCGGGATCCTTGCATCGTCCTCTCGCTTCATCCCCGACGTCGTCCACCTTGCCGGCGCCGCTCCTACGACCGTCTCGTCCACCGCTCCCCGCGGCCACCGTCTATCCTCCTAGATCTGCTTCCACGCCGCCGATAGCCATCGCTACCGCAGCACCGTCAAATTCTCAGCAGATGCGTACACGGCGCCGCACCAGAGGCGGTACTCTTTCGTATCTGCTCAACTTATTTATCGCAGCAAGAAAATAGATCGCCACTGCTTTACTCTGATTTCTTGTCTTGGTTGCGAAGTTGCCTTTGTCCGGTTTGCACCTTCAGATCCGCCATGGCACGCTCAACACCATACTCGCAATGCTTATGATTTCCCCTTTTATATTCCACACTAGTTAAATCACAGTAGACTAAATTTCAAAATTGGGTCAGTCGATTTTTCAGAGCTCGCCGGAGTTCGCCGGTGCGATCGAAGGGGCTCGGGTGGGGATGGTGGTTGTGGGGGGCGGTGGTGGGGCCTCGTCGAACGAAGAAAACTCGACACGGGTGGGGGTGGGGGTGGCGGAGGAACACAAGCGGCGAGGCCGGTGGTTTGGCCGGCGGCCCGTGCGGTTTTCTGTATGGGAAGCACAGTATGTTCCTTGTCAGGAAGGGGAGCAGGGACATCTGCAGTCAACAGCTGATAGAGCTGGCCTGTACGTGATCGACAGGCTTTCAATTACTAGCGGCAATACAACACCGTAATTTCCAGCTAGTTCCACTTTCTCGATTTATATATCCTGGTTATGGTGTACCCCTGTTATGTACACTATGATCTGCCTAGTTGCTGTGTGCTCTTGTTATCATGGTTTGTCAATAAACTCTCTATACAGTATATTATGAACCTATCATCTGCCAGCTATCCTTACTTTTGGAGCCTATTTTTTTGTGTACTTGTGCCAGATTATATAAATGCACGCACCATATTACAGCACACATGAGCTCTCTCATCAGAATCCAGTGATAGCACACAAGTATTTACAGGGGCACCCCTATATTAGAATATCATCTGCATTACAAAGATAATCTCACAACTATTTATGTTTTCATGGTTCTCAGATATTATACGTAATTACAATGAATATCAGAATCCACGCATCAGAAGAATATTGTGAAACACTGCAATGACTTACAAAATTGGCAGCAAGGCATTGAGTGCCATTCTAGAAGCAATGAAACTCGTACACTCCCCACCTGTTGATTCTTGTTCAGAATATCATCCTAATGACTATTCTAACCTCGAGGAGTCAAAGGCAGATGGCCTGTCCTGTTCACCCATCAAGGTGCCTGTTCTAATTTGGCAAGGTTTTATTAATTGCGCGTATCTTGCATATGTTGTCTTGCATTTCTTCTACTGTCGGATTTCGGGTTCCAGCAGACCCTTGAGGTTCGAACACTGGGGTGCATGCGGAGATCTCTCCCCTACCGATCTACGTCCAATCTCCTCGCGTGATCTAAGCTGGAAACAATGAACACCACAAGGGACACAAGGTTTATACTGGTTTGGGCCACCGTTGTGGTGTATACCCTACTCCAGTGTGTGGTGTGGTGGATTGCCTCAGGGGCTGATGATGAACAGTACAAAGAAAGAACAACCTCGCGAGAGGTGTTCTTGAGCTAGTGCGATGAACTGCTAGGGTGAGTTCAGTCGCCTCTCTCTCTATCTCTCTTTTCCGGTCCCTTCCTGTCTGCCCTCTACTCTGTGGTGGCTAGCTCTATTTATAGAGGCCCTGGGCCTCTCCCCAATAATGAGCGAGAAGGGCGCCAACAATTGGCCATTTGAAGGGGAACATCTAGTACAAGTTATCCTGACCAAAGGTGGTCTTCGGCTGCCAAAAGCACTGGTGATGACGCCGTCTTGGGCTCCACGGTGACCTCCGTCCTGCCGCTCTGCTGGTCTTGGTCTCGTTGCACCGGAATGGTAACCTTTGCCCGATGCCTTGGTCTGTGCTTGCCCCCTTTGCACCAAAGGGGAAACAAGGACACAGCGCAGGCCGGCGCCCGCCTGGCGCCCGCCTGGTCTCGATCGTCATGGCTTGCGTCACAGGCTCCTCGCGAGGTACCCCTGCCTTGATCTCTCCGCCTCCTCGCGAGCCTGCCTGATGAGGTTGCCTCTGAGGAAGCTTCATGTCGTCCGCCCCGCGAGGCTTGGCCCCTCACGAGGGTCTTGAGCTTGAGCTGATGAAGATGGGCCGCACTGGTCCCCCACTTGAGCCACGCCACAGGCCGCAGGCAGGCAAGTCTGGGGACCCCCGTTCCCAGAACACCGATAGTAGCCCCCGGGCCCAAGGCGCTCCCGGGCTTGGCCTAGCAGGGAAGCGAAGGGGCGAGCGCGAAGCGCCGCGGGCCCCAATAGCCTGCGGGCTTGGGCGCCGTGTGGCGATTGATTGGATGTGGGCGACTGCGCTTCCCCATGACGCCTCGGCGACCGCACGACTTGACAAGTCCTTGCATGCAGAGAAACCGGTCATGATTACCTGCGATCGTGGTGCTCGGCGGTTGGCCTCCTCCGGCTATAAGTACAGGGCTGTGCGAGCCCCTTCTGTCCATCCCTTCTTGCTGCTCATTTCCTTCTTCTTCCTCGTTCTTGCTCCTCCTTACGCCAATGGCACCAATCCGCCGGTTTTCTGCAGAAGAGAAGGGAAAGCCCCCCGAGAGGGTCCTGACCCACTTCCGCCGAAGAAGCGGCCGGTCCTCTACCACCGAGATGAGGGTGCTCAGCCGGAGGCACCGAGGCCCTGGTACGAGCGACCGCCGCCTGGGTATCCGCTACCCTTGCATGCCCGCGTCGTAGGCCCTGGGGGAGAAGGCGTCGAGCGACATCGACGATGCTGACGTCAATGCCGGCGAGTCACGGTGGAGCGCGTCGTTCCTCCTGGAGTCCACGCCGAACGCTCCTCTCGCGAGCTTGTGCTCCACGCCGCCATGCCTCCAAGCTCTTGGATTCGCCTTCCTCCCTCCTTCGCCTTCGAGATGCCGCCGAGTGGGGCTCTGGAGCTTTGGCTGCAGCACGCTGACTGCGGCACCCTTGCGACCGGAGCGGAGGTCACGGTCGTTGCTCCGGGCAAGGTCTTCATGACCCGGGGCTGGGGCAAAATCGCCCGGGTCTGCCGGACGGTAGGTGCCCTCGTAATTCATCTTGAATACGACGGCGCCTCCCTGATGTTCTTCAAGGTCTTCGACGCTGAAGGGCGCCGGCTGGAGTGCTGCCCCAGGGAGAGCGGCAGGGGCAACAAACTGGCGAGGACCTGGCCCGCCCATCGGCCCTCCAGCAGCTCCTCAGGAAGCAGCGGAGGAGCTGGGGAATTCAGTGGCTCCCCCGAGCTCCTCGCGACTCCGGAGATGAGCGACAACAGCTACGAGCCCCCGATCTCGCACCGTGCTCGAAGCGGGGCAGCTGCGTCTAGCCGTCGATGCCACTAATCTGGATGGAGTTGGCATTGACGTTGGGCAGCCCACTGTTGATGATGGCGTACCTTGCGGCGGTGCAGGCGATTAGCGTTCCTTAGGATTAGTACTCTTGTTCCCTGCGAGGAATCGAAGCAACACCCCGCGGGGGTATGTAAGGCGTCTGCCATGTCTTTTATGAATATTATATCCTTAATTTGAATCAATGCGAGGTGCTTGTCCTGTCTCGGCTTGGCTCCCCCTTTCTATCCTCGTGAGGACTTGGCGCTCTACACTGACAGGTCCCAGTCCCCAGGCGGGCCTCAGCCGTCGTTGGTATGCCAGGTCGCGATGCCGTGGTCAAGGCCAGGAGGTGAGCGGCCCGAGGTCCGGTAAGAGCCCCCGAGTCGTGATGCTCGAGAGGTCCCCTTTAGCGCTCAAGCAGCCCTCGCTGGGCGAGAAAGGAAGGCAACGTCGCCATGACAGAGCCGCATTGGGCGAGGGTTTGGTGCTGCGTTGGTCCAACTCTTGTAAGGGCGTGACTTATCTCTTGAGTTTGGTGTAGTTCCTCGACGAAGCGCCTGGCCCGAGCGGTGGCAGCTGAGGCGCTGCTGGATTAGGTCCTCATGAGCTTCTTCCCTCTCCCCAGCACTTTCCTCAATGCTCTACGTCCTCAGGTCCCGGCCCTCGAGCGAGCTCAGCCGCCGCTGGTATGACAGGTCGCGATGCCGTGGGTCAAGGCCAGGGGGTGAGGGCTGGAGAGCCAGTAGGAGCCCATGAGTCATGATGCTCAGGCTCCCCCCTTTTAACGTGCAAGCGGTCCGTGCCGGAGAGAGGGAGAGGCAGCTCACGATGTCCCTAGCGTTGCTCCTGGAGTAGGTCCTGCACACCAATCATAAAGAGAAACAAGACCTGTTGTTACGGTTGCCAGCCAACCTTTGGTCGCTCCGGGGAGTTATTGGGGCACTGAGGGCCTGGTGAGGTGGCGCCTTGCAGGGCTACCATGGCCAGAGCTCGACCACTCAGATTTATCGGCGTTGCAGGGACGGACCCATGCGCACATGCTGTGCCAGAGCGAGCGGCTCCATAGGTAGGCGTCAATCGAGCAGGCGATTAGGTCGGATATGTTAAGCACGCAGGAGGAAATTCATTTTAAGTAGACGCAGGAAAAGCAAATGCCGCTGGGCCAGGCCCGAGCAGCTCGGGGATGATGCAGCCCGAGGGGCGCCCCCAACAAGGTAAGTAAAGAGCAGAAGCAAAACGGATACATACCGCAGGGACGGACCCACGTGACCTGGGAATGATGCGGCCCTGTGGGCGCTCCCAGCTAAAAATGGAGCTTAGAAAGATGTCACCTGGTGTCGTTGAAGTTGAAGTGATGTTGAAGAAGCGGGCGATGCGCGATGAATGCGTCAACCCTCACGAGCCCCCAGGCCCAGGAGCCTCGGGAGGCTCCGGGGGCACAGGTGGGTCTCCGAGAACCATCTCCATCTCGGCCAGGACCGCACAATGCCTGACCTCCTGAGCCTCCAGAATGCTCCTCAGCAGGCGCTGATGAGCGGCGACCATGTTCGGCAGGCCGAAAGGCATGCGAACGTAGCTGTGAGGGGGACCCTCACAACGCCCCACGCGTGAAGGACAGAGGCGCTCCAGAGACACGGCTCGGTTGAGCCCTGGCACGTCAACGCAGACGCACAACCCACCATCCTCGCCTGGATGTGGGGTTACGGTGGGCAGGCGGCGGCTGCCGTGCATGACTCTCGATTCCTGTAGCTCCTGGGTGTTTCTTGCGACGAACTCCTGAGGGTTTGGTTTTCCTTGCCTTGTACCTTCCTGAGGGAAACGTGCCTGGAAGTACCCCTCCAAGTGGTGCCTGAGCGCCTCCCTCGCGACCTCGGCAAGGTCGGTGGCTCTCCAAGAAAGAGCCCCCGAGCCCTGCCTGAGGAGGGCGCCGGGCGCGTCTTCCTATGCGAGAGAGGGTGGCGCTCCCTGATTGGGCGCAGATCCAGACGCAACACCTCCGGAGGCGCCTGCCTCCTTATGGCTTGGGCTAGGCGAAACCTTCTTCTTCTTAAGGGTCGTCTCGGGAGGTCTTCCGTTTCTGCGGTTCGGGTCTTCGATTGCTGCGGCTTGGAAAGCGTGCTCGAGTGAACACACTGCGTCCCTTTCTTCACAGGGTATGGTGATGACTCCGCCGCTTCCTGGCATCTTGAGGATATTGTACCCATGGTGAGTCACTGCCATGAACTTGGCCAGGGCCGGGTACCCGAGAATGGCGTTGTATGGCAGACGGATGTGGGCGACGTTGAAGTCGATGAGCTCGGTGCGGTAATTGTTGCGCTGCCCGAAGGTGACTGGAAGGCGAACCTGCCCTATTGGAATAGTGGAACCATCAGTGATTCCTGAGAATGGCTTGGTTGGCTGAAGCTGATCGTACGACACTTGGAGACTGTCGAACGTCTTGACGGACAGGACGTTGAGTCCTGCTTCGCCGTCAATGAGGGTCCTGGTGACCTGCACGTTGCTGATGACTGGGGAGCAAAGCATCGGGAGGACCCCGGCCGTTGCCACGCACTTGAGCTGATCCGCTGAGCTGAACGTGATAGCGCATGCAGACCACCTGAGAGGGCGCGTGGCCTCAAGCTTGGGAAGGACTGCATTCACCTCGTGAGCAAACTGCATGAAGATGCGCTATGAGGCTGGGGCCTGCGCGCCACCCAAGATGCAAGCGATTGCACGCGGCTCCTGAAAGCCCCCAGCCCCCTCGTCTTTATGTTGGTCTTCGTTCCTCCTTGGCGGTGGCGGCAGAGGAGGAAGGCCTGCGTTGCCGTACGGGCAATCCTCACGAGGCTGATCTCTCCAGCCTCCCTCGCGAGGCTGGTCCTGCCAGCGATCCTCACGAGGTCGGTCACGCCACCCTTGGCGAGGGCCACGGTCTTCCCATCGTCCACCACCTCTTCCTCCTCCTCGGCCATAGCCCCTGTCGTTGCGCTCGTGGCGTCGGCCGACACGTCCGTCTCTCATGGCCCTGAGCTCTTGACATTCGTTGGTGTTGTGGATGTGGAGGTAGTGGTACACGCGGTACCGGCTGCCCTTGGATGACTCAGGCTGATCTCTGCCTCGCTTGGTGTCTGGTTCCGCTGCAAGCACGGCAGCTCCCTTGCGCTTCACGTCCTTGGCCTTGGGTTTCTTCTCTTCTGGGTCGGCAGCCGGGAGTTCGAGGAGGGAAAGGCGCCCTTCCTCAGCCCTGGCGCACTTGGTCGCCAAGTTGAACAGCTCCAGGGATGTGCACAGGTCTTCATGGATTCCTAGCTCCTCCTTCATCTTGATGTCGCGTACGCCATCGGAGAAGGCCGAGATGATGGCTTCTTTAGTCACCTTGGGGATCTTGAGGCGAGCGTTGTTGAAGCGCTGGATGTATTTCTGCAGGGTTTCCCCTTGCTGCTGCTTGATGCGGCGCAGATCGCTCATGGCCGGGGGCCGGTCGCGAGTGCCCTGGAAGTTGGCGATGAAGCGAGTGCGCATCTCGTCCCAGGAGGAGATTGTGCCAGGAGCCAGGTTCAGGAGCCAGGTGCGGGCCCCGTCCTTGAGTGCCATGGGGAACCAGTTCACCATGACCCTTTCGTCTCCGTTGGCGGCTTCGATGCATAGCTCGTAGAGCTGTAGGAACTCCGCGGGGTCCGTCGTGCCATCGTAGCGAGGGGGCAGGTCAGGCTTGAATTTGCCTGGCCATGCGACACCGCGTAGCTCGGGGGTGAGGGCGCGACAGCCTGTCGTGGCCACCGGTGCCTTTTGCTGGTGCTGGGCTTGTTCCTGGGGATTACCGCGCGCCGCCGCTTGGAGCAGCGCGGGGTCTCGGCGTGGAGGTGCAGGGACGCGATCTTGGCGCGCCGGCGCTGGGAGCGCGTGAGCACCTTCTTGGGGACGAGGGATCTCTTGGCAGCTCATTTCTTGCTGCGCAGGCGCCGGACGCGGAGGGTCTCGCCCTGGGGCCGCGCGCCTTGGAGCCAGGGCGCCTTCTTGGGGAGGAAGTGGTGGAGGTGCCTCCTGATCCCCGCCTCCCGCGCGGAATGGAGGGCGAGGCAACGAGAGGGACGGCAAGGGGGAGCCCCCTGCGGCGCTGACGAGCTCGGTGAAGCGGGCGAGCCAGTCCTCGTAGAGGTCGTCGACGGGTCGGTAGTGCAAGAGCTCTCTTGCCAGGAGCAGCGCGACGTGCGCGTCCGTGGGGGCACGACGGGCGTTGGACGACGAAGCGGCTGGAGTCAGCGACGGTGTGGCGGTGCGGCCTTCCCGCCGTACCGAAGGATGCTAGGACGAGGCCTGCTGCTCGTTCCCCGCCGGGCTAGTGGCGGCGTTGGCGGCGGGCGACGGGGAACGACGAGGGCGTCCGCCGACGGGTGCCGTCTGGGCGACGCGGGTGGCGAGAGCAGCCCGGCGCTCGGCGCGAGCCTGGCGAGCGTCAGCCATGGACACGACGGAAGATCATACACGAACAACGGAAGAAAGATTCCGACGCCCTCCCTACCTGGTGCGCAAAATGTCAGATTTCAGGTTCCGGCAGACCCTTGAGGTTCGAACACTGGGGTGCGCACGGAGATCTCTCCCCTACCGATCTACGTCCAATCTCCTCGCGTGATCTAAGCTGGAAACAACGAACAACACAAGGGACACAAGGTTTATACTAGTTCGGGCCACCATTGTGGTGTATACCCTACTCCAGTGTGTGGTGTGGTGGATTGCCTCAGGGGATGATGATGAACAGTACAAAGGAAGAACAGCCTCGCGAGAGGTGTTCTTGAGCTGGTGCGATGAACTGCTAGGGTGAGTTCAGTCGCCTCTCTCTCTCTCTCTATCTCTCTTTTCCGGTCCCTTTCTGTCTGCCCTCTACTCTGTGGTGGCTAGCTCTATTTATAGAGGCCCTGGACCTCTCCCCAAATAATGAGCGGGAAGGGCGCCAACAATTGGCCATTTTGAAGAGGAACATCTAGTACAAGTTATCCTGACCAAAGGTGGTCTTCGGCTGCCAAAAGTACTGGTGATGACGCCGTCTTGGGCTCCACGGTGACCTCCATCCTGCTGCTCTGCTTGTCTTGGTCTCGTTGCACCAGAATGGTAATCTTTGCCCGATGCCTTGGCCTGTGCTTGCCCCCTTTGCACCAAAGGGGAAACAAGGACACTGCGCAGGCCGGCGCCCGCCTGGTCTCGATCGTCATGGCTTGCGTCATGGGCTCCTCGTGAGGTACCCCTGCCTTGATCTCTCTGCCTCCTCACGAGCCTGCTTGATGAGTCTGCCTCTGAGGAAGCTTCCTGTCATCCGCCACGCGAGGCTTGGCCCCTCGCGAGGGTCTTGAGCTTGAGCTGATGAAGATGGGCCGCGCTGGGCCCCCACTTGAGCCACGCCGCAGGCCACAGGCAGGCAAGTCTGGGGGACCCCCGTTTCTAGAACGCCGACATCTACTTTGTTGCACCGCCATCTGCTTAGTTCACTCATCATATATGTCGAGATGCCATGCCATCCATTATCAATACATATTCCATCTGTCATCATACCATGTTTTTTTCACTCAAATGCTGTTCTTGTGCATCAGACATCAAAAAGGAAGAGGGTGATTGCCGAACCGGAAGGAGCACCAGCAAAGTCCTTGAAAAACGTGGTGGTGCCGGAGAAATCAAACAGCACCCCACTTATATTGGCTGTACAACCAGTGACACAAAACGTAGGACCGACTCCAGCAGACTGTACCCATACTTCACTGGCCACACCACTAGCCCCACCACACAGGACCTGCACTCCAGCAAAAGGTATACCGATTTCATTTGCCATAGCACCAGCTGTACCACAGAAAAATCCCACTCCAGAAAAAAATACAACAAGTCCACCGGCCGAAGACCTATCCCAACTGCAGACACGGCCAATTCCTGCAGATTGGAACCCCATTCCATTTATTCCCAGTTTAAAAGACAATGCTTTCAATGTTGTTAGGGACTACATGCATATATTCCCATCATGGGAAGATTATTGTGAAGACAAACACCATTTTCACATCTTCCTGTCCAACTTACGTGTAAGTGCTATTATTCATGGTTATTATTTTCCTGTTTTCTGCTGATTGAACACATTAATGATTTACATTACATTGTTGTAACTAGGCGAGGGTCAATCTGGATAGTCATGACGAGCAAAGCTTGCTTGTGCTTTTCAAGGAAGCATTGCAGCAGTATCGGTGTTACCTGAGAAAATCACACTTTGATGGCAAGTCTATAAACGAATTTCCGGTGAAGTCTCCTGTGCTAAATTTAGAAGACATTGAATGGAAAAACCTTGTTATGCACTGATCTCGTTCACAGGATGAGGTACTGTCTATGAAATCACATGACAATTTGAACTTCTACTTTTCCGCATGTGCCTTACGGATCTTTTTTGCAGGAAATCTGCTCGAAGAAGAATTCCAGTTCGACAAGAACGAAAGGATATCGCAAATATGCTGCCCACTGCTTTGCTCTTGTTAGTACATGTTGTCCTGTATCACTGTACTTGCATACATACATGGTTCCTTATGTGACAGCAGTATGCATGATAGCTTGCTTATCAATTGTTCGCTCCAAATTATCTGATCTATATGAATGGTTACATTAGTGTAGAATATATCCAATGCCAATGTTTTTTTAGCTCTGCATTGTTCTTGTAAGTACATGATGTCCTTTATCAGTATACTTATAATGACAGGTAGTTGTTCATGTACCATCACTCTGCAGCTTATTTTCCTTTGCCCTCCATTTTCTACACATCAGATCTATATTTACTCTTACCATAAGGTTGGTACTGAAGAAGTTTAGCTGTGCATTGCTCTTGGCTGTACCTTTTGCCTGTATCAATGCACTTACATGTATAGCTACTTGGTTATGTAGCATCACTCTTCATCTTATCTTAAATATTCTCCATTTTTTCGTATATTATCACATCTATATTTACTCTTAAGAAAATGTAGAATAAAGGCAATGCTTTTGAAAAGATTCTGTGGTAAACTTTTTGAATTGCCCCCCATCAGCATGGACAAGGCCTTTATAGAGCCTGTCTTCACCAATAATGTAAGTTTGTCCATCTCAAGCCTTCAAACTTTGTTGTATATATTTGGTTAGGCATGACTGCAGCAGCTGTTTATTTTTGGTGTTTTCATCAAATTGCTTGTTTAAAGTTTATTATATGTAGTTCATAAACAAAAGTTCATCCTTTCTCAATTTAAGTTTTCAGTTGTACAACTAAGTTCCTTCTTCATACCATGTAAATTAAACTATACAGAGCAAGTGATCTTCTTTTGCACTGCATGTATGCTTCTGTTCTTCATCTGTAATCTAGTGGTGTGGTGAACCTACCCACTACAGCACAATGTCATATTCTCCAATGTCTTAACTATGAAAAATGTCATATCATTCTACTATTATTTAAACCGTCTCTTTATTTGCCAATCTGAAATGGTATAAATTGACAGCACACTAACCATTGATACTTATGAGTTCTTGATCTGTAATCCAGTGGTGTCGTGAAGCTGCCAACTCCTTCACAATGTCATTTCCTGCCATGTCTTGACCTGAACAATACCATATTGTGTTAATGCAAATTTAAACTATGTCACTTTATTCGTCAGTAAGAAATGCGATGAATTGTCAGCACTGATACTTTTATGTGCAAAACCTGTCATCTGTCTGCTTGTTTATCTTTCAGAGTGAGGAAGATATAAGTGTTGAACAAGCGCAGTCTCATCATCTTACTCAGCTTCTTGCGCTGCAGCTCCCCAGCAGGGCTAACCTTTCTTGAACTCTATTGAAGTGCTGTCGGTTTTGTATATTATTTTGTTGGCGTGTTTATTTGCACTGGTGGCAATCTTTGATGCCCAGTGTATGTAATCTGTTGTCTGCTTGTGCTTTATTATCATAGTGGCGAACTTTGATGCCCAGTGGATGTAATATGCCATAATTTCTTTATTGTATAGTATAGGTTTTTTCTTATTCACGGTGCTGCAGTTATTTTACTGTATATATATATCCTGTCTTCGCAGTAAACCGGCCAAACCGTAAAATTATGGTACATAATCAAGCCGTCATGCAATCACGATGTAGGCTGGGCCTGAAACGTGCCGATCAGGTCACGGGCTGGCAGCAGCCCGAAATGAACCCCGGCCCATGATTATGCGAATCAAATCACGGGCTTTTAACAGGCCGAAAAATTGTCTCAGTCCTTGTTTGGCCCAATCAGGTATCGGCTGCGAGCAGGCCGGATGCAAACCGGGCCGTAGTTAGGCCCAACTATATGACAGGCTTTTAACAGGCTGAAATTAATATAGGGCCGAAATGTTAAATGGTCCCTTAACAGGCCAAAACTAATATCAGGCCGAATTACTAAGTGGGCCTTTAGCAAGTGGGCCCAAAAGCATAGTGTCCAGTTGACGGGCCGAATCTTATATGGGCCATAATTAGGCCCAAAACCTCTTAAAGGGCCAGACCTGATCTGGGCCGTAATTTGGCCCAGAACGTGTAGGCTTTTAACGGGCCGGATCTCATATGGGTCACTATTAGGCCCGGAGCGTGGCAGGCCATTAATAGACCGGATCAAATATGGGCCGGCATTTGGCCCAAAACATGGCAGCCAGTTAACGGGCCGGCCTACTAGGGTCCTCAAAATCTTGTGGGCCTACAGCTGGGCCGGCCCATTAATGTCGGCGAAATCTCATGGGCCTTTAGTTGGGCCGGCCCATTATGATCCGCAAGAATTTTGTGGGCCTTTACCTAGGCCGGCCCATTATGGCCCGCGAAATCTTGTGGGCCTTTAGCTGGGCCAGCCCATTATGGTCCACAAAATCTCATGGGCCTTTAGCTGGGCTGGCCCATTATGGTCCGCAAAATCTTGTGGGCCTTTAGTTGGGCCGGCCCATTTAAACTTGTTGGGCCGTGCCATGTGTCGACGTATCATAGGCGCCTTCTGTCCAGTGAGTGGATGACATCTGTCCAGACGATGAGCCGACACGTGTTTCCTCTAGCCAATGATGATTTTACACGTGGAAAATCCCCATTGGTCGGGGCTGTTAACGGGTTATCGGATCCAAAACCCGACCCGATAGCTTAACGGTGTTCCGTTATGGTGGATGCCACGTGTCGGTCACCCTTGACGAAAGCACTTCTGTGACGCGCGATTTATCGTCATGGAAGTGGACACTTCCATGATGATAATTTTGGTAATGTCATGGAACACTTCTACGATAGCACAGGTATGACTATCTTGATTCTGTCATAAATTTGACATGGATGTACATGCATGACAAAAAAGCAACCTACTGTGACAAACACGTATCATCACGGAAGTGTATTTTTCTTTAGTGGTCAAGTACAAGAAGGATCACTTATGCGGTGCCTATGAAGCTGGAAAGATGACGATGGCCAAGCATCCCTCGAAGACAATCATGACAACGACTCAACCCTTCGTACGGCTACACATGGACCTCTTCGGTCCCACTCACTACTCAATTCTTACTACTACTGCTTGTCTCTATGGCTTTGTCATTGTTGATGATTATTCAAGATATACATGGGTGCATATAATCCTCTACAAGACTGAAGTGCAGGATGTCTTCAGACGCTTCGCCAATCGAGCCATGAACAACTATGGCGTTAAGATCAAGCACATCAGAAGTGACAATGGCACTGAATTCAAGAACACTGGCCTCGACACTTATCTTGATACTTTGGGCATCACTCATGAGTTCTCAGCTCCGTACACGCCGCAGCAGAATGGCGTCGTGGAACGCAAGAACAGAACACTTATTGAGATGCCCGGACGATGCTCGATGAATACAAGACTCCAAGAAAGTTCTGGCCTGAAGCCATTGATACTGCATGCCATATCATCAACCGTGTTTATCTTCACAAGCTTCTGAACAAAACATCCTATGAGCTCCTCACTGGTAAGAAGCCAAATGTCAGTTACTTCAGAGTATTTGGAGCCAGATGCTGGATCAAGGATCCACATCACACTTCAAAATTTGCACCGAAAGCACATGAAGGTTTTATGCTTGGATACGGAAAGGATTCGCACTCCTACAGAGTCTTCAACCTCTTTCACTATAAAATGGTTGAAACTGTGGATGTGCGGTTCGATGAGACTAACGGCTCGCAAAGAGAGCACCTGCCAAATGTGCTAGATGAAGTTCCATCCAGTGAATCCAAAGCTTATGGGAACTGGAGAAATCATACCGTCTGAAGCTCAGCCTAGAGAGGAACTCATCATCTCTGCACCTGATCAACCTGAAGACAACGCTCAGCCTGAAGACAATCCTTCTAACGATGACAATGATCAGTAAGAGCAAAATCTTCATCCTGTTCATCATCGTGTTGCAAATGAAGTACAGATTGAGAAAATAATTGATAGCATCAATGCACCTGGTCCACTCACTCGTTCAAGGGCAACACAACTAGCAAATTTCCGTGGACACTTCGCATTCGTCTCAATATCTGAACCCAAGAAAGTTGGTGAAGCCTTCATGGAGCCTGAATGGATTCAAGCAATGCAAGAAGAGCTTCAACAATTTGAGCTGAATAATGTATGGGAACTGGTCAAGCGTCCTGATCCTCGTAAGCACAATATCATAGGCACTAAATGGATATATGGCAACAAGCAAGATGAGCATGGTCAAGTTGTCAGAAACAAAGCTCGTCTCATTGCTCAAGGATACACTCAACTTGAAGGAATTGATTTCGATGAAACATTTGCTCCTGTGGCTAGGCTTGAAGCTATACGCATACTGCTGGCCTATGCAAATCATCATAACATTCTTCTGTATCAAATGGATGTGAATAGCGCTTTTATCAATGGCAAGATTGAAGAAGAAGTGTATGTTGCACAACCGCCTGGCTTTGAAGATCCAAAACATCCTGACATGGTTTATAAGCTCAACAAGGCACTGTATGGCCTCAAACAAGCCCCTCGTGCTTGGTATGACACACTCAAGGACTTCCTGAAGAGCAAAGGCTTCAAACCTGGTTCTTTGGATCCCACACTCTTCACGAAGACATATGATGGTGAACTGTTTGTGTGCCAAATATATGTAGATGACATTATCTTCGGCTGCACCAACCAGAAATACAGTGATGAGTTTGGATATATGATGCAAGAGCAATATCAGATGTCCATGATGGGTGAGCTGAAGTTCTTCCTTGGTCTTCAAATACGACAGCAACGCAACGGCATCTTCATATCTGAAGAGAAATACCTCAAAGATTGCCTGAAGAAGTTTGGAATGCAAGACTGCAAAGGTTACACGACGCCAATGCTAGCTAAACACCATCTGGGTCCCAATGACAATGGTAAAGAGTTTGATCAAAAGGTACACCGCTCCATGATTGGTTCTTTGCTTTATTTGTGTGCATCTAGGTCAGATATCATGCTTAGTGTTTGCATGTGTGCCCGATTCCAAGCGGCACCAAAGGAATCGCATCACTTAGCTGTGAAAGCGAATTCTTCGATATTTGGCTCACACCCCAACATTAGGATTATGGTATCCAAAGGGCTCAGAGTTTGATCTTGTTGGATTCTCGGATGCTGATTATGCTGGTGACAAGGTGGATCGCAAGTCTACATCAGGCACATGTCACTTTCTGGGACGATCACTTGTATGTTGATCTTCAAAAAAGCAGAACTGTGTATCTCTCTCCACTATTGAATCTGAATACATTGCTGCTGGATCTTGCTGCGCTCAGCTTCTATGGATGAAGCAAACACTCAAAGACTATGGCATTCATCTGAAGCAAGTGCCACTCTACTGCGACAACGAAAGCGCCATCAAGATTGCTAACAACCCAGTTCAGCACTCGAAGACAAAGCACATTGAAATTCGTCATCACTTTCTCAGAGCTCATGTCATGAAGGAAGATATTGATATCATATACGTCAACACTGAAGAGCAACTAGCAGATATCTTCACAAAGCCCTTGGAAGAGCAACTGGCAGATATCTTCACAAAGCCCTTAAATATCTCGGAATCCTCAAATGTCCTGTGATCAGGCACACATCCTAACACTTATGCATGTTGATGACTTAGATGTGCAACACACGAAGTAAGGTATATCTTCAATCAATGAAGACTTACATTCTGAGTGTGAATACATTAACGTGGAATTTGACTTCGGAGCGCCACGATAATTGTGCGCCGTGTCTAGGTCTAATACTTCCTATACGGTGGGTAACGCCACCACCAAATTCTTCCTTTAGAAGTGTTTTTCTCATGGCGTTACGTTTGCAAGTCTTCGCATTTTGTTTGTCTTCAATGTTAACATGGCCTCATGTTTATCTTCAATGTACTGATTTGATTTCCGTCCTCTACAGCATTCACTTATAGCTATGTCTTCACATTGAATCTTTTGAACAAAGTGAATGTGATCGGACCCTAACCTTTATATGCTTTCGTGTTAAGTCTATCTATCCAAATCATATGCATTCTATTGAAACTGTCAGAACGTCTTCTCTGCATCCTTGTTAGCAGAAGACACAGAGACAAACATTAATCTGTTTTCAATGCTCAATCCTTTTTGCCTGAAACCCGAAGAAGTGGGAACGACCACTCGACAATCCAGACGTGCGTGGGAACGTGGAACAACCTCCAATGTGTTGCATGATCGCCACGTGTCCTTCAGATGTGAACCACTAGGGGCACCTGCGTAATAACGCGGTGCTGTCATTGTCTCTATAAATACACGCCTCACCCCAGTCATTATCTCTTCTTCCACTCCCGCACAAACCCTAGCGCCACCGCTAGCACTCGGCGACGCCGGCGACGAAGCGCTTAGCTGCCGCGACCTCACCGACGCCGTCCTCACGCCGGCGGCGGACATCGTCTTCTCCGCCGTCGCCGTAGGTGTCCTTCATCGCCAAGTTAGGGCACGGAAGATCGAACTGCTCAGCCTCCTTGACGAGGACATGTATTGGGGGTAGGGTAACAGGCCTGACCTAAAGACACTACCCATGGACACCGTACACTTTGTACTGAGCCCCTGGGCCAGATCGCCGTCCAGATGTACCGCAACTTGAAAGTCACTCGGACTGCAACAACCACGTGGAGCACGGCACTCCACTCGACGAGATCATTCCACTCGACCGTGTAACTCACTCGGATATGCGAAGACCAATAGTCAGCATGACGGTTTTGTGGTGGGCAGACTATATGGCATTGATACTCCACCGTGTAACATAAGGGGTGAGGGGGTGGCGCACTCTATATAAGCCACCCCCACCACTAGACTCGGGGGCTCTTTTCTGCCACCCCTCTCTCTTTCTAATCATTAGTCTCAGGACATAGCTCAGGCATGGAGACCCGCTCTCCCCTTTCTCTCTCTCTCTCAAACACATATTGTAATCTCTGGATACATACTCAGATAAAACAAAGCCTCTCCGGAGCACGAGACGTAGGGCTGTTATCTCCATCGTGAGAGGCCCAAACTCTCTAAAACCATCGTGTCACCCATATGCATCTCGATAGATCATGCTCCGTTACCCCATACCTTATTATTGTCGGAATCATTCCTACGACAGTTGGCGCCCACCGTGGGGCATGGCGTCTATCGAACCATGGTGCAAATGGTTTTTTCTTCAATCTTCAACAGTGGATCAACTACCATCACCAGAGAAATTGGCGCTCTGGTCATCGCGTCATTCGTAGAAACAAAAGGATCAGGGAAGTATCCATTCAATCTAGTATTTTTACAATACATTATCTAGCCATGAGTTTATCATGAAGCAGAGGAGAAGAGAAGAGGACGAGTTGCTCCTCATCTTTCTTGCCTTCTCAACGGATCATTATCAATGGCAACTGCTGCAAACGGCCACCGGCGCGGTCCGCCGCGTCGTCTCCGGCCTCGTCTACGACTCCACCACCGAGCTCCTACACACAAGCACCGGCGCAGTCCGCCATGTCGTTTCCGCCCTCATCTACGGCGTCGACGGCGGCCCCTCACGCACGGCACGCCGCAACAACGACTGCAGAAACGGTCCGGATCTTCCCGGTGACCACGACCAGCGACCCGACTTAGCGAGAAGACAAGGCATCCGTTGTCCGCGCCCGGTCGTAATCTTTCTCTCTTCCTTTAATTAATACTTATTCATACCCATCCATGCATGCATAGTTTTTTTCCTCAATCCTCTCGGTTGCAAGTTCATTGGATCGGTTAGGCATCCGTGCCATTAACTGCGTACATAATGCGGCAGCCAAAGCATGCCGTAACTGCGACCAGCGCTGAACGCATCCATGCGTACGTAGTCTTTTTTCGTTGATCCTCTCTGTTGCATGTTCACCAAATCGGTTACGCTCCCACGCCATTAACTGCGTACTTAACGCAGCAGCCGATGCATGCATGTCGTGAATGCAGCTAGTGGTGAATGGGGGCTTAATTTGTGGCATGCATAACCGAAACATGCAGTCCGGTGCAGCCATAATTGCATGCTAATACCATTTGCTGTTACTAGTACTCTTCAAAAGCACACATAATTAGTACTCCATGTTACAGTATTAATCTGTTGCCTGAATGTTCGGGTAACATGCAGGATTCACTGGGATAGGGCTGGCCGTACCTCCACATGCAGCGCATCTGTCCGTTGTAACCGCCACGGTCAGGCTCATCATGCCTGCCAGCGCTGCCAAGTCAGTCGACGTGATGCTCCATGCCGAGTGCAAAACACTGTGGACATGGTCCTGTAGACGAATCACTGTAGATATTGTACTGTGTAGAGTGGGTATTGTTCATGTCACTCCTGGCCGCTGGATCATGATCTGACAGAGGGAAGAGGGGGCCAAGGCACCATACTGTTCATGGATGACATGCCCCTGTCATGTCACTGGATCCCAATCCATCGGGGACCACGATGTCAGCAAGATCCACATCCCGAGCTTCTCTCCAGCGCCCGCCGACAGCCTCGTTCACGTCAAGGCTTCAAGTCCATCGCCTCGGAAAATTACTACACTCGGCAGCAACTCCCTCCAATCGGCATGGTCACTCGGATGGAACTAGGACACTCGGACCAAACCAGATCACTGGCAATTGGACGTTCGTGCGCTGCCACTCGGCCACCCGTACATCATCATTCAATTGGACATGTCCTCAGTCCTCCTGCATGAGGTCACGAAGCTGCTCGCGTCATCATCAACTTACCTGACCCGGCCGCTTCGCGCGTCGCCACTCGATTGGTCACCTCATAACCATTCGGCCGCCCCGCGCGTCGCCATCGGTTGGTCACCTCATCACCACTCGGCCGCCCCGCGCGTCGCCACTCGGTTGGTAACCTCATAACCATTCAGTCGCCCCGCGCGTCGCCATCGGTTGGTCACCTCACCACCACTCGGCCGCCCCGCGCGTCACCACTCGGTTGGTCACCTCATTACCACTCGGCCGCCCCGCGCGTCATCATTCGATTGGTCACCTCATCACCACTCGGCTGCTCCGCGCGTCGCCACTCGGTTGGTCACCTCATAACCATTCGGCCGCCCCGCGCGTTGCCATCGGTTGGTCACCTCATCACCACTTGGCCGCCCCGTGCGTCGCCACCCGGTTGGTCATCTCATAACCATTTGGCCGCCCCGCGCGTCGCCATCGGTTGGTAACCTCATAACCATTCGGTCGCCCCGCGCATCGCCATCGGTTGGTCACCTCATCACCATTCGGCCGCCCCGCGCGTCGCCACTCGGTTGGTCACCTCATCACCACTCGGCCGCCCCGCGCGTCGTCACTCGGTTGGTCACCTCATCATCACTCGGCCGCTCCGCACGTCGCCACTCGGTTGGTCACCTCATAACCATTCGGCCGCCCCGCGCGTCGCCATCGGTTGGTCACCTCATCACCACTCGGCCGCCCCGCGCGTCGCCACTCGGTTGGTCACCTCATAACCATTCGGCCGCCCCGCGCGTCGTCATCGGTTGGTCACCTCATCACCACTCGGCCGCCCCGCGCGTCGCCACTCGGTTGGTCACCTCATAACCATTCGGCCGCCCCGCGCGTCGTCATCGGTTGGTCACCTCATCACCACTCGGCCGCCCCGCGCGTCGCCACTCGGTTGGTCACCTCATCACCACTCGGCCGCCCCGCGCGTCGCCACTCGGTTGGTAACCTCATAACCATTCGGCCGCCCCGCGCGTCGCCATCGGTTGGTAACCTCATAACCATTCGGCCGCCCCGCGCGTCGCCATCGGTTGGTCACCTCATCACCACTCGGCCGCCCCGCGCGTCGCCACTCGGTTGGTCACCTCATCACCACTCGGCCGCCCCGCACGTCGCCACTCGGTTGGTCACCTCATAACCATTCGGCCGCCCCGCGCATCGCCATCGGTTGGTCACCTCATCACCATTCGGCCGCCCCACGCGTCATCATCGGTTGGTCACCTCATCACCATTCGGCTGCCCCGCGCGTCGCCATCGGTTGGTCACCGCATCACCACTCGGCCGCCCCGCGCGTCGCCACTCGGTTGGTCACCTCATCACCACTCGTCATCCCCCAGTGGGTGACTTAGCTGCAAATCTTTTTCTCCTAAGTTCAAGAAATCCTACCGAGTGATGAGTCAGCCTCCCACTCGGGGGCTTAGCTGCGAATCTGTTTCGCCTAAGTTCGAAAAATCCTATCGAGTGGAGAGCAAACCTCCCACTCAGGGGCTTAGCTGCAGTCCAGTACTCGCCTAAGTTTGAAAAAAATCCTACCGAGTGGAGAGCAAACCTCCCACTCGGGGGCTTAGCTGCAGTCCACTACTCGCCTAAGTTTGAAAAAATCCTACCGAGTGGAGAGCAAACCTCCCACTCGGGGGCTTAGCTGCAGTCCAGTACTCGCCTAAGTTTGAGAAAATCCTACCGAGTGGAGAGCAAACCTCCCACTCGGGGGCTTAGCTGCAGTCCAGTACTCGCCTAAGTTTGAAAAAATCCTACCTAGTGGAGAGCAAACCTCCCACTCAGGGCTTAGCTGCAGTCCAGTACTCGCCTAAGTTTGAGAAAATCCTACCGAGTGGAGAGCAAACCTCCCACTCGGGGGCTTAGCTGCAGTCCAGTACTCGCCAAAGTGTTTGAAATCCTACCGAGTGGAGAGCAAGCCTCCCACTCGGAGGCTTAGCTGCAGTCCAAGGACTCGCCTAAGTAGACAAAATCCGACTGAGACAAGAGCAAACCTCTAACTCAAGGAGCTGCATCACAAGTATAATGTGTGCTCCATCCCTATCCGCAAGGACACCGAGACGAAGGTCGACTGTCACCATCGCCTCGTCACCACTCGGCCACTCACGCGCCTTCAGATAGCTAAGTCATTTTACATTCTGTTATTTCCGTCTTCCCGAGTGTCCCGTAATTCACACATCACATTCACTCGGAGGCCACGCCACCGAGTGTACCTCTACGCTCGGCTGCTTATTTTCACATACTTGCTTAGTACTGGTTATGTGACTCCCGAGTCCAACTTCCATTTTTTCGCATACATCATTCACGAACACCATGTGTCATTCTTCATTTCGAGTTTGCATCGGTCCTCCGGGGCCGCAACTTAGTCGAAACACTACACTTCCGTTTTATTTGAGCCAATATTCCAATAAGTTCAGTCGGATCCGTCGCTTCGACAAGTTCGAACGGATCCTTCGCTCTTTCAGACTCTTGCTAGTTAACCAGCAAGCCCCTTGCACTCCCAGCGGGTGTCTATGGGTGTTATTCGCTCAAATCATTTGAGCACACACCGAATTTCCTCGAGAAATTATTTCGTTGGCTTGTGCCATTTTTTTACACTAGTTACGCGATCACTCGACGGCCCTATGCGCCAACTTCATCGCTGCTCGGACTCGGTCACCGTACCGGTCCCAGCACACCACAACCCCGACCTTGTCATTCTGTTGACTTCAAATACATCCGACCAACCCCTCTGTGGAATCCTCTTCCTCGTATCAATGATATAGACCTCGTCAGGCATAAGACAAATAAATCCCTTTTATAATTAAACTGCACCCTTCACTCCTTGCGAGTTTGCCTCTTTCGAGCATCACTCGGAAGCTTCTCCTCATCTTTACCCGAGTCTGACTCGATGAATTACAAATTATCCATTCAAAACTATATTTCTCATATTCCGGCATGTCTGTTGTCGAAGCCTATAGTACGCTCGGGGGCTACGCCGCGCTCGGGAGCTGCAGCTCATTCGGAATGATACTCTCCTAAGTGGTTGAGTACTTCATCACCAGTCAGACCCTTCACTTCAACAAGTACATTTGATCCGTCACTTTGACAAATTACATAATCACCCAGACACTCTGCGCGCCATCTTCGTTCCTACTCAGACTCAGTTGTCGCGCCGGTCTTGTTGCGTCGCAGCCACACTACACCGACCTCGTCGCTACATCAGCTTCGAAAGCATCTGGCTAACTCCTTCAAGGACCATTTTTGCCACTTGGCTGAACACTTAGTCTTTCACTCGGCCACCTCGCATAGCATCACTTGGCCGCCCCGTGCGTCGCCACTCGGTTGTGCCCGTCTTCACCACTCGGCCGCCCCGCGCGTCGCCACTCAGTTGTGCACATCTTCACCACTCGGCCGCCCCGCACGTCGCCACTCGGATCTGCACGTCTTCACCACTCGGCTGCCCCGCGCGTCGCCACTCGATTGTACACGTCCTCACCTCTACACCCCCAACACTGGAACAACTAAGTTACTCATATGTTCAAACCTCATATCACACTCTGTAGCAAGCTTACCTTTTTCGAGCATCACTCGAGGGCTTCGCACAGGCCTGGGCCATGTCGCCCTCATGGGTTACGCCCATTTGGTCAACCTATTGATCACATCAGGAATATTCTTCTGACCATACATGCTCAGTCCGCCAAAAATCTATAAGGGTAGTACTGTCCACTCGGACGATCGCCCAAATCATTACCTGAAGTCATCTTTAAGACTGCAAAGGGTGAAAACAACGCTCCTCTACGGATACACTTGACCCTTATCCTAGGCTCGAAGGCGTCAGTTTCCCAAACTTGGACTCAGAGATGGCATGTGCTGGTGTTCCCCCGGGATAATGAGTGACCTCTCTCCGGAGAGTCAGCCCACACACTAGCCTCGCCACTCGGGTTTCATAGCACATCCATGTCAGACCACTAGTCTATCTCCTCCGGGAGACATATGAGTGCCACCAAGTTTTTCCTTGCAGTCAACATACCCCGATCAGTTGGGAAGCATGTCCACTCGGACAAATACCCATTTCATGCAAAAGGGTGAAAATGAAGCTCCTCTACGGATACAATGTACTCTTGCAAATACCCCTTTCACACAAAATCCAACGGTCAATATAAGAAGTACTACTGGAACGATTACTCCCTGGAGTGTCCGACTTTTTTCTACAGTTGGCAGTTTTAAACCCGAATTCGTTCACCGTGGCGAGAGCACGAAGATTCACCTGCTTGATCGAGTTCCAGGCTGAATTTATTTACCGTGCCGAGTGCACGAAGTTCAGTCCGACTAACTCAGCTCCAGGCTGAGCTTATTTATCATGTCAAGTGCCTGAAGATGCATCCGACTGACTCAATTTCAGACTAAAAATATATTTACCGTGTCGACTGCGTGGAGGTTTACCAGGAGACTTAAACCCTCTTCCATGCTCATCTACTCTGATAGAGGCTCGGGGACTACAGCCAGTGGGTGCACTCAGCGTGCCCCCACTAGAAGAGAACTCAGAAAGAAACATTTTGCTCGATGCAAAACAAGCTCCAGAATCACTCGACCTCCGAGTCAGAGAAGAACAAGTTCGATCAGTACCAG
The DNA here is from genome assembly GCF_003073215.2 of Triticum urartu. Lineage (NCBI taxonomy): Eukaryota > Viridiplantae > Streptophyta > Magnoliopsida > Poales > Poaceae > Triticum > Triticum urartu. The sequence continues at coordinate 69,599,321 of NC_053023.1, read as the reverse complement.
CTAAGAAGATTTTTAGTTCTCTCAGACCCCCGCCGACTGCCTGCAGTCGACGGCGATCTCGGGGACTACACCCAGTGGGTGCACTCAGCGTGCCCCCACTGGAGTAATCTCCACTCGGTATGGCCTGACCAGTCCGAGTGATGAACAACAACAAAAAAGACAGGCTCTAAGACTCCCGCCGACTGCCCGCAGTCGACGACAGTCTCGGGGACTACACCCAGTGGGTGCACTCAGCGTGCCCCCACTGGAGTAATCTCCACTCGGTACGGCCTGACCAGTCCGAGTGATGAACAACAACAAAAAAGGCAGGCTCTAAGACTCCCGCCGACTGCCCGCAGTCGACGACAGTCTCGGGGACTACACCCAGTGGGTGCACTCAGCGTGCCCCCACTGGAATGGTATCCACTCGGAACGGTCCGTCCGGTCCGAGTGACGGCCAAACAACAAAAAAGACACGTTCCAGGCATGAAGAAATTCCGAGTAATCAGTTACTCGACGCAGGACCAGCTCCAACTCACTCAAATTTTTTTTTGCTATAAGGTGAGTTTAACGGTCCTCCGCGGACCCGTTTGAGCTCATTTCACTCGGACACCATGCAGTCTGGAATCCGTCAAGGCAACACGCGGAGATAAGACCGCCGGGTGACCAAAGGGAGTTCATAAGTGCCTCCTTAGCACTCAACTCATCTGGGAATTCACCTCAACTCGACCCGCTCAACCTCGACCGATTCGGGGGCTAATGACGAGGACATGTATTGGGGGTAGGGTAACAGGCCTGACCTAAAGACACTACCGATGGACACCATACACTTTGTACTGGGCCCCTGGGCCAGATCGCCATCCAGATGTACCGCAACTTGAAAGTCACTCGGACTGCAACAACCATGCGGAGCACGACACTCCACTCGACAAGATCATTCCACTCGACCGTGTAACTCACTCGGATATGCGAAGACCAATAGTCAGCATGACGGTTTTGTGGTGGGCAGACATTATGGCATTGATGCTCCACCGTGTAACATAAGGGGTGAGGGGGTGGCGCACTCTATATAAGCCACCCCCACCACTAGACTCGGGGGCTCTTTTCTGCCACCCCTCTCTCTTTCTAACCATTAGTCTCAGGACATAGCTCAGGCATGGAGACCCGCTCTCCCCTTTCTCTCTCTCTCTCTCTCAAACACATATTGTAATCTCCGGATACATACTCAGATAAAACAAAGCCTCTCCGGAGCACGAGACGTAGGGCTGTTATCTCCACCGTGAGAGGCCCGAACTCGCTAAAACCACCGTGTCACCTATATGCATCTCGATAGATCATGCTCCGTTACCCTATAACTTATTATTGTCGGAATCATTCCTACGACACTCCTCTCCCACTCCGTCTAGCAGTTCCTCGTGTGGTAAATAAAACCTCCTTTTTACAGTCTTTTTGATCCGATAGATTCATCCTTTTCAACCACAAGTGGTTTCTATTCCCACAAGTTGGATCTATCTCATTCTGCATCTCATAGCATGCCTAGTATGTTCACTTATGCTCCACAAAGTAGTTAGACTCCTCACTTGTACTTATTCGTGGATTTGTACAAATCTGGAACCAACTCTCTACATATGAGTGAATGTCTTCGCACTATGAGGTCAATGTCTTCTAAACTGATTTATCTTCAAAATCTTCTGAGAATGCATATGACCTCTTCCCCTTCCCTCGCACCTTTAATGCTGTCACAGGTACATGTCCGTGGGAGAATCCCTTGGTTCTCATAGTCTGCATTCATTTGCAGAGTTCTTACAATATCAATGGACTTGCCCGAAGATCTCTATGAACTATATAAAACTAACCCCGAAGAAAGCTATAGTCAGCGCAAGACACGAATCGAATGGATTCGAAGATATTGGGCAGAACAATGGTACAAGTACAGGTTCGTGACCCAGGAATATGCTAAGAAGAATGCCATCAAGCGACACTCGGGAGACATCTTATACAAAAACCTACCACCCAGGTCCAGAGATGAAGCCATTGAACAAGGCTTCTATCCTTGCATGGTCCGTGGACCACAGCCTGCAGATGCAGACCCATCTTCATTGCTATGGTGTCGTGACGACAATCTGTTCAAGCGCAACTTCCAGTTTGCCAAAAACTCAGCCAAAGAAAACAAGAAGTCACGGGGATTAGACTTCAATCCAGGCCCCTCTGCTCCTCGGGCCGATGGCACACGTGAAGCTGAACCCAATCTTGTTGGGCCCTTGTACAACCTAGAAGGTCTCATCACTCATATTATGGTTCAAGGGACAGCCGAGGATGAACCTGCAGACGACGCTGATTCTGACGAAGCGCTTGCACCACTGAAGCCAAAGAAGTTGAAGAAACCTAAAGCTTCGAAGCCTTCCCCTGCACCAAAGGTTTCACGGGAGAAGCCTCTGGCCACTGCACCTGCTGAAGCCAGTGTGCAGTCTGAAGATTTTTCACGCATCTCCAAGCCCGCCAAAGTGAAGAAGCCCATGCAACCCACTGGTCAAGCACTGACCCCTGCTGCTGTTTTGCGAAACGAAAATGATGCCATTGATTTGTCCAGTGACGACGATCTTGGCGATGACGCTCTTGAGCAGTTGATCAAGAGCAAGCAAGAGGCGGAAATCTTCAATGATCTTCCTCTCTTTGATGTGGAAATCTTAAACAAGTTCATTGATGAGTGGTTCAACATCCCAAATGTCAGCTTTGATGATCTTCAGCTTCCAATTGGCCTCAGCATCGCCTTCCACGGAGCCATTGCTCCAGAGTTGGCTCTAGCTCAGAAAATTGTTGAGCTGAAGCATAAGATCGATTATGAAAAGGCTCAGTTCAAGAAGCACATGGCCAAGCTCAATGTTGAAGACATTCAAAACTTCAAGGTCATGATGCATGAGCTCAAGGAAGCATTCCACAAGAAACACGAAGAAGCCAAAGTTTCTCGTGAGCGCCAGTTGATAGTTCATGAGCCTGCTTCCACAGAGGCTCCTGAGGCTGAAGACAATCCAGCCGTTGACCCCACCGCAGCTGAATACATTGGTCCTCACGACAGTGTTGAAGATGATGAAGTCCTTCCTCAGATTGAGCACAATTTGGTATCATCGCCTGTGCTCACGCTCAACGAGCTCATCAGCATTGGTCGTCCTCTGACGCCAACTGCTCAGGATGCATCGTGGGCTGATCACCCACAACAACAAGACACCCCAAGTGCTCCCCAACCACAAGATGACAATGACTTTGAGGCCCAGTCAACTCCATCTCCACAGGCGTCGCCAGCGTTCCGCAGGCTTCGCAAAGGATCAAGGCCCCAAGTCACTCCAACTGTGAATGTCTCTGAGTCTGAAGCCAAAATGACTGAAGATATTCCGGCTGCATCAGCCGATGAAGAAGAAGAACCACGTGATGAAGAAAGAGTTGCTACACCACCAACCATTCCTGAAGTTGTTCTCAAGGAGAACGTGTCTGACCCTCCAGCTCCTGAAGTGGAGGTTACCAATACTGAGGCAGCCACCAACATCAACACTGAAGCCAATGACGTTGTCATGGCTGAAGCCAATGTGACACCTGAAGCTAATGTGGTGCCAGAAGTGCAACCACCTGAAGCAAATGTGGCCCCTAAAGCCAATGCCGCACCAGATGAAATCATTCCTCCTAAAGCTCCTGTGCCCCTTGCATCCCATGTCAACGAAAATGCCAATGCTCCTGTACCCCCTCCAAGACCTCATATTGTTGAGCTGGCATTTGATCATGGTCAGCCTGTTATGGTCCGTTGGCCCATTCTGGTTCCTCCACCTACTGTGGGTCCACAACTTGACTATTATGTCTGAAGGAAATATGCCCTAGAGGCAATAATAAAGTTATTATTTATTTCCTTATATCATGATAAATGTTTATTATTCATGCTACAATTGTATTAACCAGAAACATAATACATGTGTGAATACATAGACAAACAGTATGTCACTAGTATGCCTCTATTTGACTAGCTCGTTGAATCAAAGATGGTTATGTTTCCTAACCATAGACATGAGTTGTCATTTGATTAACGGGATCACATCATTAGGAGAATGATGTGATTGACTTGACCCATTCCGTTAGCATAGCACTTGATCGTTTAGTTTGTTGCTATTGCTTTCTTCATGACTTATACATGTTCCTATGACTATGAGATTATGCAACTCCCGTTTACCGGAGGAACACTTTGTGTGCCACCAAATGTCACAACATAACTGGGTGATTATAAAGGTTCTCTACAGGTGTCTCCGAAGGTACTTGTTGGGTTGGCGTATTTCGAGATTAGGATTTGTCACTCCGATTGTCGGAGAGGTATCTCTGGGCCCTCTCGGTAATGCACATCACCTAAGCCTTGCAAGCATTGCAACTAATGAGTTAGTTGCGAGATGATGTATTACGGAACGAGTAAAGAAACTTGCCGGTAACGAGATTGAACTAGGTATTGAGATACCGACGATCGAATCTCGGGCAAGTAACATACCGATGACAAAGGGAACAACGTATGTTGTTATGCGGTCTGACCGATAAAGATCTTCGTAGAATATGTAGGAGCCAATATGAGCATCCAGGTTCCGCTATTGGTTATTGACCAGAGACGTGTCTCGGTCATGTCTACATAGTTCTCGAATCCGTAGGGTCTGCACGCTTAATGCTACGATGACGGTTATATTATGAGTTTATATGTTTTGATGTACCGAAGGAGTTCGGAGTCCCAGATGAGATCGGGGACATGACGAGGAGTCTTGAAATGGTCGAGACGTAAAGATCAATATATTGGACGACTATATTCGGACATCGGAAAGGTTCCGAGTGATTCGGGTATTTTTCGGAGTACCGGAGAGTTACGGGAATTCGCCGGGGAGTATGTGGGCCTTATTGGGCTTTAGGGGAAAGAGAGAGGAGAGGTTGGGCGCCCCCCAAGGCCTAGTCCGAATTGGACTAGGGGGAGGGGCTGCGCCCCCTCCTTCGTTCTCTTCTCCCTTCCCTTTCCTTGACTCCTACTCCTACTACTTGGAAGGGGGGGGGAATCCTACTCCCGGTGGGAGTAGGACTCCTCCAGAGCGCGCCATAGGGGCCGGCCCTCTCTCCCCTCCTCCACTCCTTTATATACATGACCATGGGGCACCCCATAGACACACAAGTTGATCTTCGTGATCGTTCTCTTAGCCGTGTGCGGTGCCCCCCTCCACCATAATCCACCTCGATCATATCGTAGTGGTACTTAGGCGAAGCCCTGCGTCGGTAGAACATCATCATCGTCACCACACCGTCGTGCTGACGAAACTCTCCCTCAACACTCGGCTAGATCGGAGTTCGAGGGAGGTCATCGAGTTGAACGTGTGCAGAACTCGGAGGTGCCATGCGTTCGGTACTTGATCGGTCGGATCATGAAGACGTACGACTACATCAACCGCGTTGTGCTAACGCTTCCGCTTCTGGTCTACGAGGGTACGTAGACAACACTCCCCCTCTTGTTGCTATGCATCACCATGATCTTGCGTGTGCGTAGGATTTTTTTTGAAATTACTACGTTCCCCAACAGTGGCATCCGAGCCTAGGTTTTATGCGTAGATGTCATATGCACGAGTAGAACACAAGTGAGTTGTGGGCGATATAAGCCATACTGCTTACCAGCATGTCACACTTTGGTTCGGCGGTATTGTTGGATGAAGCGGCCTGGACCGACATTACGCGTACGCTTACGCGAGACTGGTTCTACCGACGTGCTTTGCACACAGGTGGCTGGCGGGTGTCAGTTTCTCCAACTTTAGTTGAACCGAGTGTGGCTACACCCGGTCCTTGCGAAGGTTAAAACAACACCAACTTGACAAACTATCATTGTGGTTTTCATGCATAGGTAAGAACGGTTCTTGCTCAGCCCGTAGCAGCCACGTAAAACTTGCAACAACAAAGTAGAGGACGTCTAACTTGTTTTTGCATGGCATGTTGTGATGTGATATGGTCAAGACGTGATGAGATATAAGTTGTTGCATGAGATGATCATGTTTTGTTGAAGTTATCGGCAACAGGCAAAAGCCTTATGGTTATCTCTCTATTGCATAAGATGCAAGCACCAAATAATTGCTTTACTTTATCTCTATGCGATACCAATAGTTGCAATAGCAATTGTTGGCGAGACAACCATGTGATGACACATTGATATAGATCAAGATGATGGAGATCATGGTGTCATGCCGGTGATGATGGAGATCTTGACGATACTTTGGAGATGGAGATCAAAGGCACAAGATGATGATGGCCATATCATGTCACATATTTTGATTGCATGTGATGTTTATCTTTTATACATCTTATTTTGGTTAGTTCGACGGTAGCTTTATAAGATGATCTCTCACTAATTATCAAGGTACAAGTGTTCTCCCTGAGTATGCACCGTTGCGAAGGTTCTTCGTGCTGAGACACCACGTGATGATCGGGTGTGATAGGCTCTACGTTCAAATACAACGGGTGCAAAACAGTTGCACACACGGAATGCTCAGGTTAAACTTGACGAGCCTAGCATATAACAGATATGGCCTCGGAACACGGAGACCGAAAGGTCGAGCGTGAATCATATAGTAGATATGATCAACATAGTGATGTTCACCATTGAAACTACTCCATCTCACGTGATGATCGGACATGGTTTAGTTGATATGGATCACGTGATCACTTAGAAGATTAGAGGGATGTCTGTCTAAGTGGGATTTCTTAAGTAATATGATTAATTGAACTTTAATTTATCATGAACTTAGTCCTGGTAGTATTAGCATATCTATGTTGTAGATCAATAGCTCGCGTTTAGCTCCACTGTTTTATTTTTGATATGTTCCTAGAGAAAATTAATTTGAAAGATGTTAGTAGCAATGATGCGGATTGGATCCGTGATCTGAGGATTATCCTCATTGCTGCACAGAAGAATTATGTCCTTAATGCACCGCTAGGTGACGGACCTATTGCAGGAGCATATGCAGATGTTATGAACATTTGGCTAGCTCAATATGATGACTACTTGATAGTTTAGTGCACCATGCTTAAACGGCTTAGAATCGGGACTTCAAAGACGTTTTGAACGTCATGGACCATATGAGATGTTCCAGGAGTTGAAGTTAATATTTCAAGCAAATACCCGAGTTGAGAGATATGAAGTCTCCAACAAGTTCTATAGCTAAAAGATGGAGGAGAATAGCTCAAGCAGTGAGCATGTGCTCAGATTGTCTGGGTACTACAATCGCTTGAATCAAGTGGGAGTTAATCTTCCAGATAAAATAGTGATTGACAGAATTCTCTAGTCACCATCACCAAGTTAGTAGAACTTCGTGATGAACTATGATATGCAAGGGATAACAGAAACGATTCCCAAGCTCTTCGTAATGCTGAAATCGACGAAGGTAGAAATCAAGAAAAATATCAAGTGTTAATGGTAGACAAGACCACTAGTTTCAAGAAAAGGGCAAATGGAAGAAGGGGAACTTCAAGAAGAACGGCAAGCAAGTTGCTGCTCATGTGAAGAAGCCCAAGTCTGGTCCTAAGCCTGAGACTAAGTGCTTCTACTGCAAAGGGACTGGTCACTGGAAGCGGAACTGCCCCAAGTATTTGGCAGATAAGAAGGATGGCAAAGTGAACAAATGTATATTTGATATACAGATTATTGATGTGTATTTTACTAGTGTTCGTAGCAACCCCTCGGTATTTGATACTGGTTCAGTTGCTAAGAATAGTAACTCGAAACGGGAGTTGCAGAATGAACAGAGACTAGTTAAGGGTGAAGTGACGACGTGTGTCGGAAGTGGTTCCAAGATTGATATGATCATCATCGCACACTCCCTATACTTTCGGGATTAGTGTTGAACCTAAATAAGTGTTATTTGGTGTTTGCATTGAGGATGAATATGATTTGATCATGTTTATTGCCATACGGTTATTCATTTAAGTAAGAGAATAAATTGTTGTTCTGTTTACATATATGGTTACACACCCAATGAAAATGGTTTGTTGGATCTCGATCGTAGTGATACACATGTTTATAATATTGAAACCAAAAGATGCAAAGTTAATAATGATAGTGCAACTTATTTGTGGCACTGCCGTTTAGGTCATATTGGTGTAAAGCGCATGAAGAAACTCCATGCTGATGGACTTTTGGAATCACTTGATTATGAATCAGTTGATGCTTGCGAACCATGCCTCATGGGCAAGATGACTAAGACTCTGTTCTCTGGAACAATGTAGCAAGCAACAGATTTGTTGGAAATCATGCATACTGATGTATGTGGTCCGATGAATATTGAAGCTCGCGGCAGGTATCATTATTTTCTGATCTTCACAGATGATTTGAGCAGATATGAGTATATCTACTTGATGAAACACAAGTCTGAAACATTTGAAAAGTTCAAAGAATTTCAGAGTGAAGTGGAGAATCATCGTAACAAAATAAAAGTTTCTACAATATGATCGCAGAAGTAAAATATTTGAGTTACGAGTTTGGCCTTCAGTTAAAACAATGTGAAATAGTTTCACTACTCACGCCACCTGGAACACCACAGTGTAATGGTGTGTCCGAACGTCATAACCGTGCTTTATTAGATATGGTGCGATCTATGACGTCTCTTACTGATTTACCGCTATCGTTTTGGGGTTATGCATTAGAGACAGCTACATTCACGTTAAATAGGGCACCATCTAAATCCGTTGAGACGACACCATATGAACTATCGTTTGGCAAGAAACCTAAGCTGTTGTTTCTTAAAGTTTGAGGTTGCAATGCTTATGTGAAAAAATTTCAACCTGATAAGCTCAAAACCAAATCAGAGAAGTGCGTCTTCATAGGATACCCAAAAGAAAATGTTGGGTACACCTTCTATCACAGATCCAAAGGCAAGTTATTCGTTGCTGAGAATGGATCCTTTCCAGAGAAGGAGCTTCTCTCAAAAGAAGTGAGTGGGAGGAAAGTAGAACTTGATGAGGTAACTGTACCTGCTCCCTTATTGGAAAGTAGTTCATCACAGAAATCTGTTCCTGTGACTACTACACCAATTAGTGAGGAAGCTAATGATGATGATCATGTAACTTCAAGTTACTACCGAACCTCGTAGGTAAACCAGAGTAAGATCCACACCAGAGTGGTATGGTAATCCTGTTCTGGAAGTCATGCTACTAGATCATGATGAACCTACGAACTATGAAGAAGCGATGGTGAGCCCAGATTCCGCAAAATGGCTAGAAGCCATGAAATCTGAGATGGGATCCATGTATGAGAACAAAGTGTGGACTTTGGTTGACTTGCCCGTTGATCGGCAAGCAATTGAGAATAAATGGATATTCAAGAAGAAGACTGACGCTGACGGTAATGTTACTGTCTATAAAGCTCGACTTGTTGCAAAAGGTTTTCAACAAGTTCAAGGGATTGACTACGATGAGACCTTCTCACCCGTAGCGATGCTTAAGTCTGTCCGAATCATGTTAGCAATTGCTGCATTTTATGATTATGAAATTTGGCAAATGGATGTCAAAACTGCATTCCTGAATGGATTTCTGGAAGAAGAGTTGTATATGATGCAACCAGAAGGTTTTGTCGATCCAAAGGGAGCTAACAAAGTGTGCAAGCTCCAGCGATCCATTTATGGACTGGTGCAAACATCTCGGAGTTGGAATATATGATTTGATAAGTTGATCAAAGCATATAGTTTTATACAGACTTGTGGTGAAGCCTGCATTTACAAGAAAGTGAGTGGGAGCACTACATCATTTTTGATAAGTATATGTGTATAACATATTGTTGATCAGAAATAATGTAGAATTATTCTGCAAAGCATAAAGGAGTGTTTGAAAGGAGTTTTTCAAAGAAAGACCTCGGTGAAGCTGCTTACATATTGAGCATCAAGATCTATAGAGATAGATCAAGACGCTTAATAAGTTTTCAATGAGTACATACCTTGACAAGTTTTTGAAGTAAGTTCAAAATGGAACAGTCAAAGAAAGAGTTCTTGCCTGTGTTACAAGGTGTGAAATTGAGTAAGACTCAAAGCCTGACCACGGCAGAAGATAGAGAGAGAGAATGAAAGTCATTCCCTATGCCTCAGCCATAGGTTCTATAAAGTATGCCATGCTATGTACCAGACCTATTGTATACCCTATCCTGAGTTTGGCAAGGGAGTACAATAGTGATCTAGGAGTAGATCACTGGACATTGGTCAAAATTATCCTTAGTGGAATAAGGATATGTTTCTCGATTATGGAGGTGACAAAAGGTTCGTCGTAAAGGGTTACGTCGATGCAAGTTTTGACACTGATCCAGATGACTCAAAGTCTCAATCTGGATACATATTGAAAGTGGGAGCAATTAGCTAGAGTAGCTCCGTGCAGAGCATTGTTGACATAGAAATTTGCAAAATACACACGGATCTGAATGTAGCAGATCCGTTGACTAAACTTCCCTCACAAGCAAAACATGATCACACCTTAGTATTCTTTGGGTATTAATCACATAGCGATGTGAACTAGATTATTGACTCTAGTAAACCCTTAGAGTGTTGTTCACATGACGATGTGAACTATGGGTATTAATCACATGGTGATGTGAACTATTGATGTTAAATCATATGGCGATGTTAACTAGATTATTGACTCTAGTGCAAGTGGGAGACTGAAGGAAATATGCCCTAGAGGCAATAATAAAGTTATTATTTATTTCCTTATATCATGATAAATGTTTATTACTCATGCTAGAATTGTATTAACCAGAAACATAATACATGTGTGAATACATAGACAAACAGTATGTCACTAGTATGCCTCTATTTGACTAGCTTGTTGAATCAAAGATGGTTATGTTTCCTAACCATAGACATGAGTTGTCATTTGATTAACGGGATCACATCATTAGGAGAATGATGTGATTGACTTGACCCATTCCGTTAGCATAGCACTTGATCGTTTAGTTTGTTGCTATTGCTTTCTTCATGACTTATACATGTTCCTATGACTATGAGATTATGCAACTCCCGTTTACCGGAGGAACACTTTGTGTGCCACCAAACGTCACAACGTAACTAGGTGATTATAAAGGTGCTCTACAGGTGTCTCCGAAGGTACTTGTTGGGTTGGTGTATTTCGAGATTAGGATTTGTCACTCCGATTGTCGGAGAGGTATCTTTGGGCCCTCTCGGTAATGCACATCACCTAAGCCTTGCAAGCATTGCAATTAATGAGTTAGTTGCGAGATGATGTATTACGGAACGAGTAAAGAAACTTGCCGGTAACGAGATTGAACTAGGTATTGAGATACCGACGATCGAATCTCGGGCAAGTAACATACCGATGACAAAGGGAACAACGTATGTTGTTATGCGGTCTGACCGATAAAGATCTTCGTAGAATATGTAGGAGCCAATATGAGCATCCAGGTTCCGCTATTGGTTATTGACCAGAGACGTGTCTCGGTCATGTCTACATAGTTCTCGAACCCGTAGGGTCCGTACGCTCAACGCTACGATGACGGTTATATTATGAGTTTATATGTTTTGATGTACCGAAGGAGTCCGGAGTCCCGGATGAGAACGGGGACATGACGAGGAGTCTCGAAATGGTCGAGATGTAAAGATCGATATATTGGACGACTATATTCGGACATCGGAAAGGTTCCGAGTGATTTGGGTATTTTTCGGAGTACCGGAGAGTTGCGGGAATTCGCCGGGGAGTATATGGGTCTTATTGGGCTTTAGGGGAAAGAGAGAGGAGAGGTTGGGCGCCCCCCCAAGGCCTAGTCCGAATTGGACTAGGGGGAGGGGCTGCGCCCCCTCCTTCCTTCTCTTCTCCCTTCCCTTGCCTTGACTCCTACTCCTACTACTTGGAAGGGGGGGGAATCCTACTCCCGGTGGGAGTAGGACTCCTCCAGAGCGCGCCATAGGGGCCGGCCCTCTCTCCCCTCCTCCACTCCTTTATATACGTGGCCAGGGGGCACCCATAGACACACAAGTTGATCTTCGTGATCGTTCTCTTAGCCGTGTGCGGTGCCCCCCTCCACCATAATCCACCTCGATCATATCGTAGCGGTGCTTAGGCGAAGCCCTGCGTCGGTAGAACATCATCATCGTCACCACGACGTCGTGCTGATGAAACTCTCCCTCAACACTCGGCTGGATCGGAGTTCGAGGGACGTCATCGAGTTGAACGTGTGCAGAACTCGGAGGTGCCGTGCGTTTGGTACTTGATCGGTCGGATCGTGAAGACGTACGACTACATCAACCGCGTTGTGCTAACGCTTCCGCTTCCGGTCTACGAGGGTACGTAGACAAAACTCTCCCCTCTCGTTACTATGCATCACCATGATCTTGCATGTGCGTAGGAATTTTTTTGAAATTACTACGTTCTCCAACAATGTCGAGCACAGACCTCAAGTCCAGAAGCCCAAGCCAAGACTTCCAAGATTCCCAGGCACTGCAACTTCACTTGGGGTCTTCAATGTGAATGGCTTCGTGGCACATAACACCTTCTTCAACAGCGCCAAGAACCCTTACACCAAACCTCGCATTTCATCGGATCAATTCTGGAGTTATCAGCAGCGCAGCTACTATTCCTGCGTCTTATACAATCAAGGGCGCATATTTCCCCATATGCGTCTTGACACTGAAGCTCTAGCTGGCCTACCCTGTCTAGAAGAAGTGTTGGATTGCTTCAGAGACGCTGGACTCCTGCAATTTTTCACAGACAAGAAACACTGGAATGAAGAGCTTTTGTTACAGTTCTATGCAACTCTTCACATTCGAGGCTACAACAGGGATCCAAAGACTTGGGTCCTTGAGTGGATGACAGGCAATGTCCATCATGAAGCCAAAGCTCTTGATATCATTGAGCTCACAGGCCTGCCCACTCCTGGTGAATACTATGAACCAGGTTGTCAACAACACCAAAATGCTTTGGAGAGCATTTTCCAGAAGCCAGAACCCAACATGAGCCAAATGCTGAGCATGATGAAGCCTTTGCCTCACGACGCTGAATACCCGTCTGAATTCTTTGTTGAAGACCTAGAGTATCCGCCTCGCACCATTTATCATATCATCAAAAAAACTCTATGGCCTGTCAAAGGACATTCGTCTGCAGTGAAGCTTGAAGGAGCAATGAAGACTTTGGTTTTCTATATCTTCGATGGCATCAGCTTCAATGCTCAAGACTTCTTCATCAGGCAGTTGGCTGCATCTGTCTCCGACATTTTTGGTCTGAAGTTCTATGCTCCATGGGTAATGCGTCTTATCAAGCTTCACTCTGCCTTCAACTATCAGCCGTCTGCGCGCAATCATCTTGTATTCTTGCCAGAGGTTGATCTGTCTATTGAAGCTATTTACCAAGAGCCTGCTAAGGATCCAATTTATCTTCACAATGCTGACCGTCAAAGCTTCACCCAGCCCATTGAAGGGGTTCAGGCAGTCTCTCGTGTATATCCCTTGGCTGGTAACACCCGTGCCCCTCGCGCTCAAACTGACGCCACTGAAAGCACCATTTCCCAAAGGCCTCGGAAGCGATCTCGTGTTCTCAATGACCGAGAGCTTTTGGTCGCGCTACACCAGAAACAGGATAAGCATCACAACTGGCTTAAGCGTCAGATGCAAAGCCTCTTGGTGGATGTCAATCGCATTTGCAATCTTGCCACCAAGAATGCCTTTGTTACTCATGAAACCTGTCGGAGGTCTTGGAAGAGTTTGACATTGCTTAGTGCTGAAGCTGATCTGCAAGATGATGGCTTCACCGAAAGATTCAATTGACTCAACTCCTCCAAGGAATGCTCACTTGCGTCGGACTCCCTCACTTGAAGACTCTGACTATTCGTCTTCAGCTGCGACAGTGAATGCCAGAGTCATCGATGACTAAGATGATGCAACTTCACCTCCTCCAACTTCAGCGCGTGTCGACACTGCACCAAGTTCTTCTGCACCACCGAACCTCAACGACGACCCTACCGCTTCGCCTGCACCTCATGGGAACGAGTAGGCACTCTATGTATTCAAACCTTTTTGGTCCTTACTGACAAAAGGGGGAGAAGCATATGAGTTGATAGTCTTCAAGCGGGTCCATATGGGTGGTTGCTTTACTTTTTGCTACTTTTTGCCAAGTGTTTACAACTCTCGCTTTTTGATACATTTGGTTCTTTGAGTTGTAACACTTAAACTCGATGGTCGTCTGCTACTTATTTGCTATTCTATGATGCGATGATAAATTCCGCATGTGCGATGATAACTACCGCACTTAGGTCATTTTGCAGACGTCCATTTTTCATTATGCATGTCATTATCTTCGTTATATCAAATCATGCATGATGAATTGTCATCATAAGTTGAAGAGGATCTCCACAAGTACAACCTGCCATGTGCATTTGCATTCCAAAAGCAAATTACTTATATGCACATCTTCAGGGGGAGCCTTTGCCACTTATGAAGACAATACCCTATCCTTTACAATTTCACATATTTTATTCCCCGTTGAAAACTTCAACCAGTTTGTCATCAATCACCAAAAAGGGGGAGATTGTAAGTGCATCTAGTGCCACCCCTAGTTGGTTTTGGAGTATTGACGACAAACCTGGTTGAGGGACTAATGTGTTTGTGAGAATTGCAGGATAACACAGGTAGAAGTCCCTCATTGATTCGGTTTTCCTACCAGAGATGACCCCTAAAAATGTATGAAGACATTGAAGTCAAAGGTGGTATGTGAAGACATTCACATTGAAGACTATGACAAGAGAAGACATCGCGTGAAGACTTTGGAGCGCGAAGACTTAGTTGTTTCGTCATTCTTTTTCGCCTTTGTTGAGTCATAGGAACCATCGTACTGTTAAGTGGGGTCCAAGTGAACCAGTCAGAATGACTGAAGTGATGCTTAACCAAAATCCTATGTCTTCGAGCGAAGACAATGAGAGTGAATCTTATCCAGAGCTGGATAAGTCAGCTTTGCTTGTAGCCCAAGTAAAGTTTCCATGTGTGTTTGAAATCTAACCGTTGGAACACGTGTCAGTTCCTTAGTGACCCAGGGTCATTTCGGACAAATCAGGTCGGGTTGCCTAGTGGCTATAAATAGCCCACCCCCTACACCATAAATTTGTTGGATGCTCAGAGTTAGTGTACGGCTTTTGTCATTTGAGAGCAACCCACCCCGAAGCCTTTGAGAGAGATTTCCTTGCGAGGACAAAGCCCTAAACACCCAGAGCCAAAGAGTGTTAGGCATCACTGAAGTCTTCCTATCTGTGTGATCTGAAGACTTATTGCACTTGAGGACTGTGAATCCTCCAACCGGTTAGGCGTCGTGTTCTGAGCATCCAAGAGTCATTGTGGATCGCCGGTGAACGAAGTCTGTGAAGGTTTGGAAGTCTACCTTGAAGACTTACCAGAGTGATTGGGCGAGGACTGGGTGTCCTTAGCTCAAGGGGAATAAGGTGAAGACGCGGTCTTCTGAGTTGAATCTCAGCCTCCCTAACCAGACGTACAGTTGTCACAGCAACTGGAACTGGTCCAACAAATCATTGTCTTCAACGAGCCACTGGTTCTATTCTTCCCATCTCTTTATTTGCAGATTGGTCCTTGTGAAGTCATTGCCTGTTTGCATTATCTATTTGTCTTCACTGTGTGACTGCTTGTTCTGTTTGGCTTTGTACTATCTTCCATCCTGATCTATACTGCCTAGCTGCTATTAGTCTTTGTGCTTTCATCTCATTGAATACTTGACTATGGCTTGCTTAGTGTAGTCTACCTTCCGCTGCATGGTAATAGGTTTGTTTCTATCGTTTGTCTTCGAAACTTCCATTTTTTGAAGACTTTCATAAAAATCGCCTATTCACCCCCCTCTAGTGGATCACTAGCACTTTCACAGGGCGCGCCCAGGGGGTGGGCGCGCCCCCACCCTCGTGGGCAGCCCGGGACTCTTTTGGTCCATCTCCGATACTCCGTGGGCTTCTTCTGGTCCAAAAATAAGTTCCGTGAAGTTTCAGGTCAATTGGACTCCGTTTGATTTTCCTTTTCTGCGATACTCTAAAACAAGGAAAAAATAGAAACTAGCACTGGGCTCTAGATTAATAGGTTAGTCCCAAAAAACATATAAAATAGCATATAAATGCATATAAAACATCCAAGGTTGATAATATAATAGCATGGAACAATAAAAAATTATAGATACGTTGGAGACGTATCAATCCCCTCTAGCATGCATGCGCCCAAAGAGAAGGCAGGTTGCTTGGTTGCATGCTTGTTTCGAGGAAACACAAGTTCGGTTGTTTCGAGGGAGAAACATGATGCTTTTGACGGCGAACAATTCCTCCTTGCTAAATAAGACGGTTCGTGGTAAGCCATTAAAAACTTGTGTCTGCCACCATGTCGGGGTGGTAGCAGGAACAAACCCATCGGGTAGTGCTCGCTTGAACCCCCTTATGTGATCCCTTCCCTGTCCCACGTCTGCTGCCACCGGTACAAAATCTTCCCCATCCTCGCGAGTTTAACAGTAGCGAAAAAACAATGATTGGGTTTTGTGTTAGTTTTTCTAGGATTTTGTGCGGCCTTTTGCGAAGTCACGACGGTTTGGAGTGGAATGCCCGGGAATGATTTGAAATGAATGTTGGGTGCCATATTTCTATCTTCTATCTGGCTTGAGAGGAAGACATTGTAGGATGAACGTTTCATTAGCTGAGGTTTGGGTCTTGCGGGATTGAACTATTTTCTCTGAAATTCATGTGTGATTCTTGCATTACAAACGAACAACGAGTTGGATCGCACCCATGATAGTTATATAAAGTTTATGCATCTAGTGTTCATCGGCTCAAGAGGAGGGCGGGGGTAGAGAGACATGGTGCTTTGATGCAAACAGTTTCTCCTTGGTGAAAACATGGTTGGTGATAAATCATTAATAGACTTGTGCCTAACACGGGATGGTAACAGGGACAAACCCGAGGGGTAGTGCTCGCCCATACCCTTCTATGTGATCCCTTGTCTGTCCCACGTCTCCTGCCATGGTACAAAAAAATTGCTAATCATCGCCCCCTTCCAGTTTAGTCATAGCGCAAAACAATGATTGGGTTTTGAGTAGCCAACCATAGTGAACAATTTTTGCCAACTTGAGGTTTGAGTAACCAACCATAGTGAACAATTATTGCCAACTTGCCACGTTATTTGTTTGTGGCACCAACATTCACCCATCGACCTAAACCTAACGCATAGGCTTGTGTAGCATCGATGTCTCTAGAGCTTATTAGGTCCTTCAGAGGTCCTTCCACAACCCACACACCATTGTGTCGCCCAGCCTCTCCAGTGGTTTTTCTACCTCCTCGTGCCCTTATGCAACCCATATGACAAACCTTCAACATTGTCTATAGGTAAAAGTAAGGATGACATGACAAGGCCAAGGCACCCAACATACATATGATCGTAAAATCGATGACATGTATGTAACACAACGAAAATGAAGTCGGACAATGATTGTACAACTGTCGAAGAGGAAGGTGGTGTGTTGGAGACAACGGAGATGGTGAGATGATTACAATTGAGAAGAGTGGCGGCCTCTAGAGACGACATTCATTCAAGGCATCCTCGATCGGCTTGTGCGCGGTAGGAGGTTTAGGCGGAGATGTGCGTGATGGCGTGGGAAGATGTTGAGAGAGAAGAAGAGGTGAGAAAGGGTTATATAATATGGGTGGATAGTTGCACATACCTGGATACAAAAATGGTGTCCGCTAAATGCGACCAACATTTATGGATTTATTCATAATCTTTCCAGGCAACTGTAGTGCACGGAAAGACATGATAGTTTTTTGTGCTAGACACAATTGGATTACCATTACTCATTTCTACACACACCACACTCAATGAGTGTAATTTATATTTACAAATTACTATGGTCATTTCATTGTCCAAATATAGTGCACCGAGCTTTAAAAAAATAGCAAACCCAATGAGTGCAAACTGTAATCAATATACGTCTGCAATCTTTAATGTTCCTTTTCCAGGATTACTTTCACAACAACACATATAGTTTTTTAAAATGATCTTATTTGTTACTATCTAACTTGATTCCTTTTTGTGCTTCTTCTACAATGGTTTCTAGCCAACACCAAGATGATACAGTCAGCTTTGCAACAAGAAAGACCCAAACGATATTAACCGCCTTCTATGACCTAGTTGCTATCCCCAAATCGCCCTCTCTTCAGATCTCTACATTCTCCCTCCGGCAAGGCCGATGCCCCCCTTCACCTGCTTCTCCGTCAACCGGGGGGGGGGGGGGCGGTCTTGCGTCGGCGCATAATTAGGGTTAGGTTTTGGTTTGGTGTTGGCATCTTTTAGGTGGAGGTGGTGGCATCGCATGGAATATTGGTGCCCGACTTCAAATCCATCTCAGCGACATGGTCGATGATGTTGAGGAGCATATGAGTCAGTGCCGTCGTCGAGCATGTGCTTTGGTGTTGTGTAGTATTGGTTTGATCACTAACTTGTTGCCAACGGCCTCATCTTGTGTGTAGGTTGTTCCCACACATGGAAGATCACGGGCCAGGTCACCAGCTCCCCCGGCGACGCTAGCCTGATTCGGCTTCTTCCACCCAGATCTCGTCGTAGGTGGCGGGTAGCTACTACGACAATATCAACGAGGAGTTTTTCTCTAAAAGTTTGTGTGGGTGACACAATTGTTGCTCTGCTCATCTCAGTTCTCTTATCCAGCAATGTGAGGATGACCAAGCGAGCGGCACCAAATTTAGTTCAGAAGGATTTTCTTGTAGGCTAAGATATGCTTCTAAGTTTTCTGGGGGGGTTTCTGTCGAGAAGGAAACAACCGCCCTTGTTGTAGATATTTCTTTTGTGCTAGTTTTTCTAAATGAATATAATCCAGATTATTAAGTGTCAAAAAGAAAGAAAAAGGCGATATAGTCACGAGAGGTTTTTTTGTGGGTAAGAGGGGATTGTTGTCAGCCGTATTAGGGTAGGTTTGGCGTGGTGTAGTAGCCGTTGCAAATTCAGCAGCAGTACATACTACATAGTTGTATTATTAGGGTAGGCTCAACATGGTGTAGTACGGTAGTAGCCGTTGCAAATTCAGAATCAGTACAGACTATACAGTATATAGAGTGAAAAGACTGAAGACGGAATTCAGCTTAATCCTGGCATTCAGACTTGGAATCCTTGTCTCATTAACGTGATGTGTCCGAAGCACACTAGCTGTTGCAGTTAGCGACAGAGATGCAAAACTTTGCACGTCGGTGACAACCACTTTGACACTTGAAACGCTGGTGATTATTGTATTGTCACCTGTTTGTATATGCCTGATCGGCATGCTAAGCGGACGAAGAAGATGGACATCATACCTTACCTTATAGTCAGTGGCGTAGCCAGAACAACGACACGTCCAGTATAAAACAGTACCAAACAGTGAAATTTTAGCTACAGCCAACAAAGAAAGTTGCTGCCAAATGCTTCCACGCATATCCCTTTAAAGTTTATAGGGACGCGTTTGGTTACCTATATTGTTTTTAGGCACTTTGCATATTTGCCTCAGTTGTGTCTGGTTGAGCTAATGCAGGCAAAAAAACCAACATATGCATGTTGACTGGTTGTGCATCCCCTCTAGTCTACATGTGCCCAAAGGGAAGACAGACTGTTTGGTTGCGCGCTTGTTTCAGGAGAAACACAAGTTCGGTTGGAGGAGTCCTAGACTAGGGGATCCTCGATTGGCTGGCCTATCTCTCATGGGCCGGACTGTTGGGCCGCACTGTATCCGGACAGACTTTTTGTGCCTTGGTGTGTGCTTCAAGTCAAGGTGGAAGATCTGGTGTTCCCCTGATGTTACCGACTATATGTTGTTGAGAAATTAAGCAATTGTTCGATTAATTTAATCCAATAATAAATCATGAACATGACATAGGCAGTGGTAATGACATACTGAATTTTGATGATGTGCACACGTACTAGGCAGATAGTAGAAATATCTATGCAAACCACTAGTACTGCACACATGAAAGTAAACAGGAGCGGTGTAAATGTGTTATACCCTCCGGTAGGCCAGTCGGCCGTAGCAGCAGCGAAGGCGTCGGCCTCGTCTGCGATCCTCTTGTCCGCAGCAGCCTTCTCGGCAGCCGCACGATCGGAGTCAGTGCTCATGGTGAAGACGAAGGTGACGCAGAAGTAGTCAACATAGATGAAGTAGTTGAACCAAGGCGAGCAGTCGCGTAGGAGACGCTCCCCAAAAACCTAATCGCCTCTCTCCCGTATAGGATCTGGAGAAGTTGGGGTTTCGGAGGCCTGCTCTCCCGTCAGCCGTGTACGTGGTAGACGGGATGAGATCACCGAGGATAGCAACAGTGAAAGGAACGACCATGGAGCAGTGGAGGTCTGAAGCACATGGAGCTGAGTTGTGATGCCTCATATATATAGCCAGCTGAGTAGGAGAATGGTCCAGCAATAAAACCATTTAATTACAGACGTTTTTCATCGGCTCGGCTCATTCGCGCAAGCCGCGGCGTGCGCGCGCGTCGTGATGAGGCGTGGCGTGGCGAGGCGGGCGGCGGAGGAGGAGCGCGCGTGTGGAACACATCTCCTTCCTTCACACCAACTCATACTAGTGGGAGAAGAGCTCACCTTATAAGTTGGTGTACATCTCTCTCAACTAGCCATGTGGGACTAAACTTCCCACCACTCAATTGACAGCATCGGCCCTTAGGGATTTTCTGAAATTGTTAAGTGGGCCTGTAGCCCAACTAATATTCAGCAATCCCCCACCAGATCCCAAAGGCCCATGGTGTTGTCCTCTGTTCCAAACTCTGTTTTGATATACCAGTATTTTCAGTGGAGACCCATTAAGGTTGAACATCCACCTAGAACAAATAGCTACACTCCTCCACAACTGAACAATGGACTAGGCCTTGAATTGTCAATTTGACGTGAAAAAGTTTCATCAAGTGTCTTACCAGTACTATGCTGCCGAAGGCTGACCCCTCGGGTGGAGCATATTGGTCACTCCTGGCATGTTCATGAACTTACTAGAGATCACCCTAATCTCATAGACTATGACCAGTAGTCAGGCTCATATAGGTGTGTTCCTCCAAAGATTGCTCTGTAGGAGAGCATCTTGCTTTTACATGCCTTGGAACACATTAAGACAAAAATTCAACCTGCCGTACAGTTACCGAGAGTTGTGCATCTCCAACGGAGTGGGTTAGCTAAAATACTCTCCTCGGTTAACCACTAGCTTGTTTTCCCAGGTCCTACCTCACGGGATCTCCGATCACATAGGTTGGGTTACTACCATGGCAACTCATGTGGGTCTCATACCCATCTCCCTTGATGCATTATCTATCACCACACGGGATAGCCCTTTTGTAAAGGGATCTGCCAGATTCTTAGCCGTTTGGACATATTCCAACGCTATCACTCCAGAGTTTCTTAATTTTCTAACAGCTTTTAATCTCATTCTTATGTGTTTGTTGGACTTCATGTTGTCCTTTGAACTCTTCACCTTAGTGATGACAGTCTGATTGTCACAGTTCATAAGGATAGCCGGAACCGGTTTATCAACCACTGGCAAGTCCATCAAAAGATCTCGAAACCATCCTGCTTCGACACCAGATGTGTCTAATGCTGTTAATTCTGCTTCCATTGTCGATCTCGTTAAAATCGTTTGCTTGCAAGACTTCCAGGAAACAGCGCCACCTCCAAGAGTAAATATATACCCAGTTGTGGCCTTCATCTCATGAGCATCATAGATCCAATTCGCGTCACTATACCCTTCAAGTACCGACGGGTATCCGATATAGTGAAGTCCATAGTTCATAGTACCCTTCAGATAGCGCATAACTCTTTCAACAACATGCCAATGTACATCACCCGGTTTGGAAACAAACCGGCTTAGTTTGCTCACAGCAAACGCGATGTCAGGCCTCGTTGCGCTCGCTAGGTATATCAGTGAACCAATGATTTGAGAGTATCTCAATTGATCTATAGCCGTGCCTTTGGACTTTTGAATCAACACGCTAGGATCATATGGTGTTTGAGATGGTGTGCAGTCCGAATATCCAAAACGACTCAACACCTTCTCAACATAGTGGGATTGCAGAAGTGTAATCCCACCCTCATTATCTCTCAGTAGCTTGATGTTCAAGATAACATCAGCCACACCAAGGTCTTTCATCTCAAAATTCTGAGACATAAACGACTTGACCTCCTCAATGACTTTGAGGTTGGTTCCGAATATCAGTATGTCATCAACATACAAGCACAGTATAACTCCTTCGCCCCCACCATGGCGATAGTATACACATTTGTCAGCCTCATTAACAACGAAACCAACAGATGTCAGAGTTGTATTAAACTTATCATGCCATTGCTTAGGTGCTTGCTTCAGGCCATATAAAGATTTCAGCAATCTACACACCTTTCTTTCCTGACCATCTATCACAAAGCCATCTGGCTGTTGCATGTAGATTTCCTCGTTTAGTTCTTCATTTAGAAAAGCCGTCTTAACATCCATCTGGTGGACGAGAAGACTATGTGAGGCCGCCAACGAGAGTAATACTCGAATGGTGGCCAGTCTAGCCACAGGTGAATAAGTGTCGAAAAAATCTTCCTCTTCTTTTTGGTCATAACCCTTGGCCACAAGCCTAGCCTTGTATTTTCAATCATACCATCGGGCCTAAGCTTCTTTTTGAACACCCACTTACATCCTAATGGTTTGCAACCATAGGGACGCTCAGTGATCTCCCATGTCCCGTTAGCCATGATGGAATCCATCTCACTACGGACCGCATCCTTCCAGTAATCAGCTTCTGGAGAGGCATACACTTCCGAAATAGAAGTGGGAGTATCATCCACGAGGTACACGATGAAATCATCACCAAAGGTCTTTGCAGTCCTTTGTCTCTTGCCCCTACCAAGGGTTTCCTCATCATCCTCCTCAGGATATTCATCATGTGTTTGTTCATAATAATCCATAGGAATAGCAGGCTCAGGAGTCTCCTCAGATTCCTGTCTAGAAGTGCTTTGCATATCTCTCGTAGGAAAATATTCTCAAAGAATGTAGCATCCTTAGACTCCATAATTGTACCAACCTTCTGGTCAGGTACCTCAGATTTCACTACTAGAAATCTATAGCCAACGCTGTTCTTAGCGTAGCCCAAATTAACGCAGTCCACAGTCTTGGGTCCAATCTTACGCTTTTTGGGGATCGGCACATTGACTTTTGCCAAATAGCCCCAAGCACGCAAGTAATAAAGTGTTGTACTTCTCTTCGCCCATTTCTCATAGGGAGTGATCTCATTATCTTTTGTCAGAACTTTATTCAGGACATGACATGTCATCAATATAGCCACCCCCCACCATGCCTTGGATAAACCCGATGTATGTAACATGGCGTTAACCAAATCAGTTAGAGTACGATTTTTCCGCTCGGCAACCCCATTTGACTGAGGTGAATAGGAACGCGTCCTCTCATGAATAATTCCGTGTTCCGCACAGAAAGAATCAAACTCATTAGAGAAATACTCTCCACCACGATCTGACCGAACTCGTTTTATTTTATTTTCAAGTTGATTCTCAACTTCCGCCTTATAGATTTTAAAGTAGTGTAGAGCCTCATCTTTAGTGTTTAAAAGATATACACAACAATATCTAGTAGAATCATCTATCAGTGTCATGAAGTATCTTTTTCCACCTTTAGTCAATACACCATTCATCTCACAAAAATCAGAATGTATGAGTTCTAACGGCGCCAAATGTCTCTCCTCCGTAGCCTTATGGGGCTTGCGAGGTTGCTTTGCTTGCACACACGAATGGCACTTAGAACCTTTGGCTAAAGTGAAACTTGGGATTAAATTCAATTCTGCTAACCGCGTCATACTACCAAAACCAATGTGACAAAGACGTGAATGCCAAACTTCTGTTTCATTAACACTCAAATGAATATTGTTCACGACTTTATTACAAAAATCAGCGAGGGAAAAGCGGAACAGACCTCCGCATTCATAACCTTTTCCAACAAATAGTCCATATTTCATAATAACTACTTTATAAGACTCGAATACCAATTTAAACCCTTCTCTACATAGAAGGGAACCACTAACGAGATTCTTCTTGATGGCGGTGACATGTTGCACGTTCTTCAGTTGCACGATCCTTCCCGAAGTAAACTTCATATCGACCGTGCCAACACCATGAACAGAAGCACTCGCGCCGTTCCCATCAGTACGGACCCGTTCCCTGTGGCCTGATAAGAAGAAAACAATGAAATGCCAGCGCACACATGAATATTTGCACCTGTGTCAATCCACCAATCGGTAGACTCACAAACTAAAAATACAGTAAACAAATTACCGTACCCAGATGGACCACTCTCATCGTTGCTCACAATCATGTTGACAGTCTTGGAGTCCTGTCCTGGCTTCTTAAACTTTTTTGGGCACTTGGCAGCCCAATGTTCATCTGAACCACAAGTGAAACAGCCACCCTTCTTCTTATCTTTCTTGAAGGTCTTCTTGCCCTTCTTCTTAAACTCGGTATTCTGTTGGACACCAGTCTTCCCCTTGGGCTTGTGGGGGTGGAAGTTCTTCCGCACCACATTGGCGACAGAGGTCCCTTTGGTCCCTTTTCCGTGTGAGTCCTTTGCCCTCGAATTCTGCTCCACACTCAGATGGCCAATGACATCCTCAACTGAGAATTCATGCCTCTGATGTTTTAGAGTAGTGGAAAAGTTCCTTCAGGAATTGGGTAACTTAGCGATAATGCAACCCGCGACAAATTTGCCCAGCAGCACACACTTGAGAAGCTCAAGCTCCTTAGCAATGCACTGTATCTCATGAGCCTGTTCCAATACAGAACAGTTTTCGACCATTTTGTAATTGTGGAACTGCTCCATAATATACATCTCACTTCCAGCATCCGTTGCGCCGAATTTAGATTTGAGCGCCTCCCACAAGTCCTTGGCAACCCGCATATGTAAGTATGCATCAACCAGCTTATCTCCGATCACGCTCTGAACGCATCCAACAAAGACGACGGTGGCCTCCCTGAACGCCTTCTCCTGTTCAGGAGCGATCGTTCCCGTGGGAGTAACACCGGCGACCCAGAACACGTTCATGGTCGTGAGCCATAAGACGGTTTTAGTCTGCCAACGCTTAAAGTACGTCCCCGTAAATGGGGCTGGTTTCAGTGCAGCAGCAAAACCATGGATCGAAAATTGCCTACACATTTTAGGTTTTTGGATTGTTGAGAAATTAAGCAATTGTTCGATTAATTTAATCCAATAATAAATCATGAACATGACATAGGCAGTGGTAATGACATACTGAATTTTGATGATGTGCGCACGTACTAGGCAGATAGTAGAAACATCTATGCAAAGCACTAGTACTGCACACATGAAAGTAAACAGGAGCGGTGTAAAATGTGTTATACCCTCCAGTAGGCCAGTCGGCCGTAGCAGCAGCGGAGGCGTCGACCTCGTCTATGATCCTCTTGTCCGTAGCAGCCTTCTCGGCAGCCGCACGATCGGAGTCAGTGCTCATGGTGAAGACGAAGGTGACGCAGAAGTAGTCGACGTAGATGAAGTAGTTGAACCAAGGCGAGCAGTCGCGTAGGAGACGCTCCCCAAAAACCTAATCGCCTCTCTCCCGTACAAGATCTGGAGAAGCGGGGTTTCGGAGGCCTGCTCTCCCGTTAGCCGTGTACGCGGTAGACGGGATGGGATCACCGAGGGCAGCAACAGTGAAAGGAACGACCAGGGAGTAGTGGAGGTGTGAAGCACATGGAGCTGAGCTGCGATGCCTCATATATATAGCCAACTGAGTAGGAGAACGATCCAGCAATAAAACCATTTAATTACAGACGTTTCATCTCCATAAAAACGCACTACTAGGAAAAGGACTATAGATGAAATTGACACTAATGGCGCACCAGGCAAGTGGTGCGCCACTACTATATACTAATGGCGCACCATGTGCTGGTGCTCCATTAGTGTGGAAGACACTAATGGTGCACCAGACACACGGTGCGCCACTAGTAACATTTTTTTTCATTTTTCCAAACATACTAATGGCGCATCCTGGCAAAGTGCGCCATTACTAGTTCTAACTAGTAATGGCGCACCACAACCACGGTGTGCCACTACTAACAATTATATATATATATATTACAAAACTAGTTATGGTGCACCCTAACTGGTGCGCCATTGATATACCTCTCGATCTGTTCCAAAACTCCCTCTCCATCTGTTCCTCCCTCCCTCGCTCCCACATCGGTGCCGACCCCACCCCCACCCCCACCCTCTCCCCCACCGAGCTTCTCTCCCCACCCTAGGTCGAGGAGCCGCAGATCGAGCAGGTCAGGCCCGATCCGCCAGTGGCGCTTCCCCGATCCGCGCCGTCTCCAAGGGCCGCCTCCCCTCGTCTCTTCCTCCCTCTATCTGTTCCACCACCCCGGTTCCTTCCGATTCTCGCCGCCGGCTTACTCTTATCTCCTCTCTCTCTCTCTCGATCTGCAGCACCATAGGGGAGTCACGGACGGGGCAGAGGAACCTCCTCTCTTGATCTGGAGCTGCGTGCCGGCGTTCTTGCAGCGGGGCGGAGGGCTAGGTGGGATTCCGTCGGGCTAACGGCGGCGGCAGAGGCGCAGCACACTCTTCTCTCCTCAAGGTACGAGCCTCTCTCAGATCCCCATGTATATGCTACAGGTGGAACTTTTTTTACTCATGGATTTGTCCAGCCGAGAGAGAGAGAGAGTTCGGATCGTGGTTGCTTTTTGATTCATGACTGCTGTTGATCCAATATTTACTCAAATTAATGTTGTCCGGTATATGTCTGCAATATATGCTAATGGTGGATAATGTTGTCCAGTACGAGCCTCCTCTACAGCAGAGCTCCGGCTGTGTTGGTAGTCACACCGTGGCACTGGTGTGGCTGAGTTTCTGCTACGGCTACAACCCCTCTTGGTGAGCTCCTCCTTTCCGCTCTCTGTTCTCTCTATGATCTAGCCCTAGTTCATGTTTTAGATGCTTTGGTAGTCCTGCTAGTTCTGGCTGTATGTTCCAGATGAGCATCAATTAATTTTGGTGCTCTCTGTGATAGCTATATCTTGATATAGGGTTGCCAGTTGCTGTGCTCTAGGTCATTTGTGATGGCTCTCTGTGGTGGTCATCTTGCTCACTGAACTTGATGCATACATGCTCCTATGGGTGTTGTTGGCTATCTAAGTGTGTGTGTAATTTAACTTGGGTGCTGTTGGCTATCTAAGTGTGTGTGTAATTTAACTTATGCTAGGGTTCCGGGCTGTTAATTTAACTTGGCTGCTCTCTGTATTTGTGGCACTCTAATTGGCTTAGGTATTGGATTTTCTAACTAGTTTTAGTTGCTCAAATGCATAGGTACACCTGTGCATTTGTGGTGGCTTTAACTGGGTAAAATCCAATTGGTCTTGGTCATTTGGACAGTGCAAATGATCTGGTCTTGCACTACTGGTTGTTCTGTTTTTGTTGTTGCTGCTGTTTTTCTGCCTATAAGGGCTGAATTCGTTCTACCATGCTGCTAGACATTACTAATGTTTGATTAAATAAGCATGGGAAACATTCAGATGTTAACTTCTTTTCTTTCTACCATGCTGCTAGACATTACTAATGGCATGTTCAAGCTTCTTGGCAGCATGTTAATGAATAATATGGCATCTGATTGAATAACTTTAAATGCATGCAAGATTGGATAAGCATGGGGGGAAGCAGCCACCGCCGCTCTGCCTCACCGGAGTACGAGTTGGATGCTTTTGAGTTCTTCAGTATCATACTTTCTTCTTCAGTATCAGCCACGAGGCAGGTATATAAAACGAGAGATCTCCCCTTCACCCATCTCATTATGATAACTCTGTTGTTTGCTACATCACTCCTTGTCCCAAATTGCAGAGGCTGCCTGACACTTTTATGAAGATGCTGGATGAAGATCCGCCAGATAATGTGAAGCTCCGACAGGCCGGCAGCGGGGTTCGCAGGCTGTGGGACATGGAGTTGGTGATCGAGGAGGGCCACATGTACCTGTGCCGTGGCTGGGAGAAATTCTATAGTGCCTACGACCTACGGACCGGGTACTTTCTTCTCTTCAGGTACGACGATGACGCCACAATGCTCATCGTGAAGGTTTTCAATGCGACTATGTGTTGCATGCGCTACGCTGACGACGAAGATGCCAGTGCGTTCTGCCTCTTCTTATTCCTCTACATTTGGCTTTGTCTCACATCGATTGTTAACGGTTATTGTTGCATTTGGACAGGCAATGGGAGCAGCAGCAGCGACACTGGCTACAGCCAAAGCAGCAGCGATTATGGCTGTAGCAAAAGCAACAGCGATTCTAGCTTTAGCGAAAGTAGCAGCGATTCTGACAACAAGAAGGATGATCCGGACTGGAGTGGGGGAGAAGAGGAGAAAAGTGGGGATGAGGAGCTGCAGGATGACGATGGGCATTAGGCTGAGGATGACCTAGCGCTGGTGGTGGCTGACCAAGGGCAAGAGATGGTGGTGGCTGACCATGGGCAAGAGATGGTGGTGGCTGACCATGGGCAAGAGATGGTGGTGGCTGACCATGGGCAAGAGATGGTGGTGGCTGAGGATGACCTAGCGATGGTCATGCCCGTCCTGCCTGAAGGTGGCCTCGCGATGGTGGTGGTGCCTGACAATGACCACGCACCGGTGGTGGCGCCGGCGATCCCACAGCTGGGCGACATGACCACGCCAATTGTGGTAGAAGACTACATCCCACAGCTGCCTCCACCGCCTCGCCGCTCTTGGCGCATCAGGCTGAGGAAGGAGAAGGAGAAGAACAATGAGAACTGAACTATGTCAGGTATGTCAGATCTCCAAAATGATATATATATATACTTAGTTACCTATGTTATCTCTAATATGCTTAGTTTCCTATAGGTTAGCTCCAAAATAACTTATGTTAGCACAAAATGATCAAGTTTACACAATAAGCTTATAGTCTTCTTCTTATTCTTCTTCTTTTCCAAAATGACATAGGTTAGCTTCATTTTACCTAAGTTGGCTCTAATATGCTAACTTAGAGCTTATATGCTTAGTTTTCTATAGGTTAGCTCCAAAATTACTTATGTTAGCACAAAATGATCAAGTTTACATAATAAGCTTATAGTCTTCTTCTTATTCTTTTCTTTTCCAAAATGACATAGGTTAGCTTCATTTTACCTAAGTTGGCTCTAATATGCTAACTTAGAGCTTATATGCTTAGTTTCCTATAGGTTAGCTCCAAAATTACTTATGTTAGCACAAAATGATCAAGTTTACATAATAAGCTTATAGTCTTCTTCTTATTCTTCTTATTCTTCTTCTTATTCTTCTTCTAGTATTCTTCTAGTGTTCTTCCTCTTCTAGTATTCTTCTAGTCTTCTTCTTCTTCTTCTTCTTCTCTTCTTCTTCTTCTTCTTCTTCTTCTAACTTCTTGTTTACCATTTTGCAGATTTGATTTAATTCACGGAAGCTTGCATGGATGGAGTGCTTCTTTTCCATTTGTGTTTTTATTTTGTATCAATGTGAAACTTTTGTGAATTGATGGATAACGGTGTTGGATGAACAATGTGAAACTTTTGTAATATGTAACGATGGAACTATGTGTTGGCTATGTATGTATATATGATGAAACTTGTGTGTTGGATATGATTGTTATATGGATGCTTGTTGTATATATATGTGTTGGATATCTCATATGTGAAATAGTGACCTGAGATTAAGAAAAAAACGATTTTTTAAAAAAAAAAATTGTTACTAATGGCGCACTTCCATGTGATGCGCCATTAGTATACCAGATACTAATGGCGCACCTATGGGACACTAATGGCGCACCACAGGTGCGCCATTAGTATACCAGATACTAATGGCGCACAGGTGCGCCATTACTAAAATATACTAGTGGCGTGGTACTAATGGCGCACCTGTAGTGCGCCATTAGTAGCCAAAACAGGTGCGCCATTAGTAGGCCTTTTCCTAGTAGTGACGCGTTTAATTACAGACGTTTCCATCTCCACAATAAAAACGTATTTATTATGGACGTTTTCATTGTGTCTGTAATGGACTCTCCAATTTTGACCGGCAAAACATTGCATCGGCTCGGCTCATTCCCGCAACCCGCAACCCGCGGTGCGCGCGCGCGTCGAGGCAAGGCGTGGCGTGGCGAGGCGAGCGGCGGAGGAGGAGCGCGCGTGTGGAACACTGCTACCTCTTGAGCACTGCATTGGATTTCCTTGAAGAGGAAAGGATGATGCAGCAGAGTAGCGTAAGTATTTCCCTCACTTTTTGAGAACCAAGGTATCAATCCAGTAGGAGGTTGCGCGCGCGTCCCTAGTACCTGCACAAAACAAATAACTCCTTGCAACCAACGCGATAAGGGGTTGTCAATCCCTTCACGGTCACTTACGAGAGTGAGATCTGATAGATATGATAAGATAATATTTTTGGTATTTTTATGATAAAGATGCAAAGTAAAATAAAAGCAAAGGAAATAACTAAGTATTGGAAGATTAATATGATGAAGATAGACCCGAGGGCCATAGGTTTCACTAGTGGCTTCTCTCAAGAGCATAAGTATTTTACGGTGGATGAAGGAATTACTGTTGAGCAATTGACAGAATTGAACATAGTTATGAGAATATCTAGGTATGATCATGTATATAGGCATCACGTCCGAGACAAGTAGACCGACTCCTGCCTGCATCTACTACTATTACTCCACTCATCGACTGCTATCCAGCATGCATCTAGAGTATTAAGTTCATGAAAACAGAGTAACGCCTTAAGCAAGATGACATGATGTAGAGGGATAAATTCATGCAATATGATAAAAAACCACATCTTGTTATCCTCGATGGCAACAATACAATACGTGCCTTGCTGCCCCTACTGTCACTGGGAAAGGACACCGCAAGGTTGAACCCAAAGCTAAGCACTTCCCCCATTGCAAGAAAGATCAATCTAGTAGGTCAAACCAAACTGATAATTCGAAGAGACTTGCAAAGATAATCAATCATACATAAAAGAATTCAGAGAAGATTCAAATATTGTTCATAGATAATCTTGATCATAAACCCACAATTCACCGGTCTCAATAAACACACCGCAAAAAAAGATTACATCGAATAGATCTCCACAAGAGAGGGGGAGAACATTGTATTGAGAACCAAAAAGAGAGAAGAAGCCATCTAGCTAATAACTATGGACCCGAAGGTCTGAAGTAAACTACTCACACTTCATCAGAGAGGCTATGGTGTTGATGTAGAAGCCCTCCGTGATGGATGCCCCCTCCGGCGGAGCTCCGGAACAGGCGCCAAGATGGGATCTCCTGGATACAGGAAGTTACGGCGGTGGAATTAGGGTTTTGGCTCCGTATCTGATCATTTGGGGGTACGTAGGTATATATAGGAGGAAGGAGTACGTCGGTGGAGCAACAGGGGGCCCATGAGGGTGGAGGGCGTGCCGGGGGGTAGGCGCGCCCCCTACCTCATGGCCTCCTCCTTTGTTTCTTGACGTAGGGTCCAAGTCTCCTGGATCATGTTCGGTGAGAAAATCACGTTCCCGAAGGTTTCATTCCGTTTGGACTCCGTTTGATATTCCTTTTCTTCGAAACCCTAAAATAGGCATAAAACAGCAATTCTGGGTTGGGCCTCCAGTTAATAGGTTAGTCCCAAAAATAATATAAAAGTGGATAATAAAGCCCAATAATGTCCAAAACAGTATATAATATAACATGGAGCAATCAAAAGTTATAGATACGTTGGAGACATATCAGACACCTCTCCTTCCTTCACACCAACTCATACTAGTGGAAGAAGAGCTCATCTTATAAGTTGGTGTGCATCTCTCTCAACTAGCCATGTGGGACTAAACTTCCCATCACTCAATTGACAACATGGGCCCTTAGGGATTTTTTGAAATTGTTAAGTGGGTCTGTAGCCCAACTAATATTCAACATATGTCAACCCTAGCACCCCGGTGTCTATATAAACCAGAGGGTTTAGTCCATAGAGGCTAAGATAACAATCACCATCCTACTAGTTTAGGGTTTAGTACGTCCAATCTCGTGGTAGCTCAACTCTGCAATCCCTATATATACAAGCAAATAATCAAGCAGGACGTAGTGTGTTACCTCTTAGAGAGGGCCCGAACCTGGGTAAATCTCGTGTCCCACGTCCCCTGTTCCCCGTCGATCAAAGATCCACAGTTCGGGACCCTTACTCGAGATCCGCCGTATCCACCTTTGTGCGGGGAGAAGAGAAAGAAGGGCTAAAGAAGGCTAAGGGCATGTACAATGTGCAATCTTAGAAGTGTCACGTAGGATAAATGATGAAGTGGAGGAAAGAGAACTCATAAGAAAATGCTTGTCTTTTCTTATTTAAGAAAAGACAAGAGATGATCTCTTAACACAATATGTCTCACCATGTTTTTAAGAGTAGGTAGTTATTGAAGACAAGGCTAAAAGATGACTCAATGTACACATTTTTTTTGTCATCTCTAAATTATATGTAAAATTTAAGATAAGATTATCTTATCAACTATTGTACTCCCTCCATTCCTAAATATAAGTCTTTCTAGGTAGTACATGCCTAAAACCAAACACACGTTCCGAACCGCGACGGCAGTTTTAACCGTTGCTCATGCCTGACTGCCACGGTGGATGGTCCGTATTTCAGTTGGCCCCGAGACAAAACAAAGGCTGGTGGATGATTTCCATACCGAAAGGCGAAAGCAGTCTCAGGCCCAGCTCCCGCGTGTAAAACATGACAAGAAATGGAACCATGGAGGACGGGCGTGGAACAAATGAGGCATCCACTTCAGACCACTGTGCCAGAGCTGACACTCCAGCGACCCTCTGCTTGTGACGAGTGACGCCCTCTTGCAACGACGGCAGTTCGACTGATTCCATTCGTCACGAAAGCGAAGCATCACAGATTCATATGCCTTCGGTCGGAGCTGCCCGCACCACTGTGATACTGATATGCAATCCATACAGCTTGTCTCCATCGTCTATGGCGCAGAAAGACTTCACCTTGATAGAAATAGAAAAATTATAAAAAGCAAGATAACATACATCTTAATTGCTATGAAGACCTCCTTTGATTTATAGGATAAAAAAATTATAGAAACAGAAAGAAAGATGTCATTTGAATCATATCATATGATTTTTTTTCATTAAGTCTAGGCTAATGTTTATTTTTTTATGAAATATGAAGGATAGGAAGAACTCCTTCATAGAAATACTATTCTGTTCTTATAAATCAAAGGGCTCTAAACGTATTTTTCCTATAGAAATTTTATCCTATGAAATTCCTATAAAATTTCTCCAAACCAAAGATGTAAGAAAGACATGTCATTTGATAGATAGAAATTTTTTCATTTCCTTTAAAACATGAAGGATTGACATCCTATATAGGATACAAATCCATTTCTACAAATCAAAGGGCTTAAAAAAAATTCCTACAAAGTTCCTATCCTTTACAATTCCTACAATATACTCCTACCTATGAACCAAAGAAGGCCTCAATCAAATGGATTCCTGCAGACTTTGCGACAAATACACACGTTCCAACAGGACCTAAGTACACACTGCTATAGTCGACATAAACATCGAACAGAGCGTATTCTTCCAGAATTGCATTCCCCCAAACAGGCACAGACGAAATGCTTAAGAGTCAATGATTCATTACTTACATGCCCGCAAAAAAAATGATCCATTACTTACATGCCCAAGGCGTCAGACTCCTAACACATCATCACACAGGCCGTGTGGATACAACCGACAATAATTTACATATATAGGAGTACCTCACATACATACAGAGCCTCCCCGGCGAGCTGCTCGGAGCGTTCATAAGCTCGCGGCAGCCGGCGCCCGGGGCTCCAGAAATGTCTACAGCACTAGCAGCACCCCACTGATGAACAACCGGCAATGTCTACAGCACTAGCAGCACCCCACTGACAAACAATTGGTAATGTCTACAGCACTAGCAGTACCCAACTGATGAACAATTGGGGCGGCGCCGAGCCAAGCACAGGGTCACTTTACGTGGGAATCGTATACCTCGAAAACAGATTCGGGGATCACCGTGGGCAACTTATCTATGTACATGAAGAGACGCCTCAGGTTCTCTCTTCTGACTGTCGCCATGTCGACTATGTCTCTGTTATCTGTGTATATCCAGAGGTCGGCAGAGTTGACCCTCTTGAGACTGTCGCGGCAGAATGGACAGGACTGGGATCTTGATCTCCTGCAGGGAAGGGAGGCCACACTTAGAACAATAGGTGTGTATTTAAAGAAACCAAATGGATAATGTAGAAAGTTGATTGTCAGACTATGACATGTTCAGAACCAAATACAATTGAGTGTGTTTCTTTTTAAAGCTGATTCTTATTTTGATTCAATGAATGCTCAAGCTACTCTGTCCTAATACAGCAAAGGAGGCGCAACTAATCCTGGATTAAGTTTTCATTACGTGAGAAATGAGCTCACACCATATCTAGTCATTATGCACACCATTTGAAATCCTCAAGGCCTGGTGTTTCTTCCAAATCCGGGAAAGAAAATCTAAATCCAAATGTAAGCAGGAGATGACAGGACATAATCTAAGGAAACCAGGTGAGAACTGATGTATACAGTATCCTTTGGTTTGAGATAAGAGAAACCTATCTTAGATGGACTTGGTCTCCTATATTGTTCTAAACTTGTATATCCAACCTTTGTCTGCCCCGAGCTTTACTCAAACCAGTATGCCTTTTCTCCAATGAGGTTAAATTAATCATGCAATACAAATCTGCAAGATTCATTTCTTGATTTCTTCTTGCAAGGCAATGAACATAAAAATCAGAAAGGCCAGTTTCTGGACAAAGTTGATGTACACCGTCTCAGAAAGATCCCATGTCCAATTAATTCCTGTTTCTACCTTATATACCAAAGTCTAATATTATGATTAATTAATCATACAGAACAATAATTAGAAGGAGCATGTAAGCCAGCTCAAAGCAAATATCCATTCCTTCTAAAGAAAGCAAATATCTAGTCAAAATAGGGTGGGGTTCCATTACAATTAGATGCCCACCTAGCCTCCTATGAAGACCAAAGAGCAAACTTATAAAAGACGACCTAGTAGCATGATAACAGCATAATCAAGCTGACCACAGCAGTTTGAAAGGTAAAATATTCATTAGCCCTTGGTATCATGCTTTAAGATCAATATTCCACGGAGATAAATGATTTCGTGTAAGCACAAAAGGACACAATTATTTCCTAGTAGGTAGTAGCTAGGTGACCATGCTGATGTCCGTTTTTCAGATTGATTGTAAAATTACAAGTTGACAATGCGACCAGCTTACATATGAATTCTGAGGACCTGTCATTTCATCTTGATCATGCAGAAGTGTTTTATTATCAAGGACAAAAGCCAAATGTTCTCTGATACTGAATTTTGCTCGACAATACAGAGAGAAGAGAAAAGATAGGTACCAGTCACGGTAGCATTTAATGCACATAGCATGGCTACAAGTTGGAAGGACAACTTTGTTGTTTATTTCCATACATATGCCACACTCTTCCTCTATATTATCATCAATCTCTGAGATCACCCTTTTGTGATCCTCCTCTCGTCTTCTATACCTCTCTATACAAATTGCTTTTTGTTTCCTGTCCTCCACCTCATTAATTCCTTCATGTAATTGCGCCAAAGAAGGGTAAATTACAGCTGCCAAAAAATAATGAAAAATAGAGACATAATGAACAAACCAGTCAAAGAAAATGAATGCGTGAAACAGTTGCAGAAAACAATTATACTGTACCATAGAATTCCCTAATGCTCGCTTTCCTTTCATGAGTGGACATGGTGGTCGTTCCATCAGCATAAACCTGCAGATTTTAAGATTATAATGATGTTAATCATGGCTGCAATTCAACAACAACAAAATAATAGCAGAAAGAAACCTGACTATGATACTTGCGTACCTTGTAAATGAGAATTCTCAACAGCCCAAGAGCACCAGCAAGGTTGCAGTCAGTCCACTGGACAAGAAAAAGGAAAAGGTGTGCAGCCGGACAGTATGACATCCTCATCTGAAGACAGGCACCATCATATTCCCTTCGGAATTCAGAAGCACTGCAGTTTTTACCAAAAATAAAATAAAATGTTGAGCAATGCATTCTTGATACAAGAAGGGAATAAACAAACCATACTAAAATCTCAACCTACACAAAAAGTTCACAATTCTGTTCATTACATTTCATGGTCTTCCAGATAAGGCAAAGCTATATGCTGTAATATAGATCATGAAAGCACAAGAAATTAGGATAATCATGATATCCCTACAAAAACAAGACCACTCCAGAACTTCATTGACCAACTTTATCAGAGAATAACAAGTCTTGTTTCCAAATTAAGGCAGCAAATGTGTTGTTAATGGCCAGAAATGACATCAAGGCATAGAATATTTGTGTGGCTCAACATGTTAATACATGTGTGTGTGTACCAGGAACACCATATCAAAAAACAAAAAAAAGGGCACTGATCCCGGTGATCTCCTCAAATAAACTGCCTGCCGTGTTGCTCTCCATAGTAAGAAAAAAAGTAGTTTAATACTTACATTCTTAAATCATTTCAGTTGCATCATATGAGGTATAGGAACATGGTTGAAGCTAGAAGACAACTGACTAAGGATATGCTCCTGTACCTATGCTGTAACTAGAGTTAGCAGTCTCTACACTCAATATTAAAGAATACCATTGGAGGTCAATGTTTTCAAGATTACAACTAAATTCTGAAAACTACGCCTTGTACACAAGTGGCTGACTAAGGCAACAGTAGCCTCTTTAATCAGTTGGAGGCCCAGAGGAGTCGAAAGCACTCCTACACCACGTGTTAAAAGTGGTACATGATAAATGTATTATTGTTTCCTGACCAGGTTTTAAAGCTGTAGGCAACCCTTAATAGTGAATTCATCCAGAGCAACTGATGCCCATGTGGATAGTAAACAAAGCATGATAACTAAATCCATGATGCGTAATTGCGTAGCTAGTTGGCGAAATGATATTGTGGACGACAATTTCCATGACGATATCGAAAAAAATCCATGGTAATGATGAAGAAGCCACCACCACATTGTCACTCGAGAAGAATTGCATCGTACACCAGCAAGAGGGGTTTGATGACGAGAGCTCAGAAAGTGCTGTTCCTATATTCCACTAGTGCTTCAAAGCCCAATGATGGTGGCTTCGGTCAGAAGGCAGTACATTTGTCAGACACGTGTCAATGAAAGAAGCTGCGTTTCAGTCCTTCACAGCAACCCAAGTATAATTATACTCAATATATAAAACTAAAGCGATAAGTATATGCAGTCAATCAAAATTGGAGCAATAATCCTGGAGTGTCATGACTCAAAACTGGAAGGATACATATACTTAGCATAATAATCAAATCAACCAACCAAGGCGTGTACGGCAACGATAATAATCTGTAAATAAGCTCTCCAGGAGGAGGATTAAACGGAGACCGCAACGGATTAATCGCCACACAGGCCAAAAAAATACCGCATCACATTTGTATACAGGCAACAGCGCAACAACCACACCAGCTCAAATGAAAGGCCAATCAAACAACAGAATTTATATACGGGAGCAGCAGGAAGGAAGGTGTGAGAGGGCGGGGAGCTCACATGGAGTTGGCGTGCTGGATGTCGGCCTCGAGCAGCTTGAGCGAGTCCCTGAACGACCTTCCCATGGGTGGTAGGAGGAGGAGGAGGAGGAGCGGCACCAGTACTACTACTCCAGCGCCGCGCCGCCGCGACCATCCAAATCCCCAACCCCAGCCCCTCCCCTCCGCGCCAAGCCACCAACCGCTATCCCCTTCCGCTCCGCGCCTCCAACCCCACACCCAAACCCTAGAGCCTCCCGATCCGCGCAGTCACTCCCCCGAGGTTTCAGTCCGGCTCCGGCGCGGGCGAGCTCGGCGAGCGGCGGTGGGGAGTGCGGCGAGGAGGCCGGGCGGGTTTAAAGCTCACGCGGTCGCGCCCCCCGTCGCTTTCGGCGCCCCCGGGTGCCTTGCGTGCACGGGAGGGAGGTGGGGTACGGCGACGGTGGTGGCACGCTGACGGGTGGGGCAAGGGCCGGGCCGGTCTGGCCTGTCAGGGGGCGTGGGTACGTGGGGGTGAGGGTGGCCGGGGACGCAGGCCCGGCCAGGAGGGTTGACACGTACGTTTCTGGAAGGTGCGGATGCCCGGCTGAAGTTGCACAGCCCGTGACACAGCGGAAGCACACGTACAACGGCACCGAGCCATCCGTGCCTGGTCGACTGGTCGTGTTTGGCTTGGTTCAGGTGAAGAAGAGCTGGGTCAGAAATTAACTTGCCATGTGGGGTGGAGTCCATGAGCTGTGCTTAAGATCACCTCGGTGGCCCAATAATTTGATGCCCCAGGACTGATTTTAAATGCCAAGAGAGAAGATTTTAGGTCAATCTACATTTCCAGCAGATCTAAAACGGGTGCCCTAAATTTCAGCTTGGTGTCACACCTAATCAGCTGATTAGTGTGCCTAGGTGCTGGCTGGCGGGCCTAGCCAGCTAGCCTGCCAAGTGGAGGCGTGGGTGCGTTAAGGGTGGCCGCCTGTGGCCGTGTGGAGGCATGCGTGTGTAGATCATTCTCTGTATCCAAACCTTCCTCTACAATCCTAACCCCTTCTCCAAGCTCATCCCCTTCCTCACCTGCTCCCTCTCACCTACTCTAGATCGCCGATCCCCTCCCCGATCAGGGACGTTACATTGGTATTCAGAGCCAAAAAAAATTTCCTCCTCGCCGCCGCTGCACCTTCTGA